>NC_059104.1:79363640-79675604 GCF_020740685.1 Jaculus jaculus | reverse complement strand
AAGGCCTCTTCAGAAAAGTGGCAGGGAAGAGGGAAAGGATAGCACCAACATGTGTTGTTTACATACTAAATATGTCCATATCTAATATAAATAAATGTAGAAAAAGAAAACAGTCATAACTATATCTACCTTTCGATGAGATTAAGATTACAATGTTTACAAAATGTGTTCAATAAAGGTAATTGCTGAAGTTGAAGAGGAAAAGGATTGCTAATGACTTAAATGTCCCTTCAAAACATATAGAAATTTGTTTGTCATTGTGACAGATTCAGGAGGTGGGCTGTCTGAGAACAGACTGGGCTTTCATAAGACTCTGCCTTCCTGAGTGATTTCATGTTACTGCCATAGGATAGAAGAGCGAATTTGACCCCTCTCATGTGCTTTCTTTCTTCCTTTTGCCTCCAATCACATGCTACTGCATCAAGAAAGCCTTAGTAATATTGTCAGCCCTTTTGTCTTGGCCTCCCCGGCTTCCAGAACTGTCAACAATATGTTTCTCTTCATAATATATTGTCTGGTCTTGGTAACTGGATATAGTAGTGCAGAATGGAATGAGACAAGGGTGGTAGTAATATAATTTTATCTATTTATTTCTTCAACTAGGTCCACTGGGCCTAACATCCAGCTCTCTCTAGCTTACTCCCTTTTCTCAATGAACCCATAATAGATTGCCCAAAATCTTTAGAAACTTAAGTAAATGAGAGCAATTCCCAAGAGAAATGGCAAGACTGATTTTACTAAGTAGCACACATTTGAAGAAAAACATAAAGTATAAAAGAAAAATCTTGGCCACACATGCAGCCCTGCTAATTATCACATAAATGAAATACATGCCACTGCTCATACCACGAAGGTGTACACCAGGGGTAATTTCAACCTGTGTTGGAGGCACTGCAAATTGGTACAATAATTTTGGAAGGAGTTCTGGAAAGAGTCATTCATTCAATAGACAAGTGTTGAGTGTTTATCAAATTCCAGATATTGTGTGAGGCTTAAGGACACAGAATTGAATAACTTCAGTTCCTTGTCCACAAAAGCTCATATAGTGATGTGCCTATATGTCAACATAAAAAATCCATCTGTTACAGTCAGGTCTGCATTGCTGGTAGAAATCACACAACCAAGAACAGCTTGTGAGAAAAAGAGGTTTATTTTGGCTTACAGGCTTGAAGGGGAAGCTCCACGATGGCAGGGAAAATGATGATATGAGCAAAGGGTGGACATCACTCCCTGGCCAAAATAAGGTGGACCATTGCAACAGGAGAGTTTGCCAAACACTAGCATGGGGAAACTGGCTATCATACCCATAAGCCTGCCCCCAACAATACACTCCCTCCAGGAGGCATTAATTCCAAATCTCTATCAGATGGGTACTTACCTAGCATTCAGAATACCTAAGTTTATGGGGGACACATGAATCAAACAACCACATTCTGCCCCTGGCCCCCATAAACTGATAACCATACACAATGTAAAATGCAATCCATTCAGTCAAACTTTAAAAGTCTCCATACTTTTTTTTTTAAATCAATTCCAGTAATGTTCATACATCCCCATAATCCAAGATCTTTTAACTGAGCCATAATACTAAAAAAAAAGGCCTCAAAAAAACCATAATGACACAGAATAAGCATTCACACTACAAAAGATGACACTGAGCATAGCAAATAAATATTCAACCAATACAAGATTTAAATAGCACAAACATCAATCTCTGTAGCTCCAAGTCCAACAACTCTAGTCAATAACAAATCTCCAAGCCTGATAATTCTAACCAGCATCAAGTCTCCGGTATTCCAACTTTGCCCCTCTAGCTAGGCTACTCACAGTACTGGCAAACTTCATCCAGGGTCGGCAGCTTTCCTTAGCAGCCATCTAGTGATCCCTGCATCTCCACTGGGTCTCTACTGCAATGCATGGTTCATCCTCATGGTCCCATGGGGGCTCCATGCAGGCATCCAGCAAACCTGCTTCACACTGCCCATGGTCATTTCCACAACACAAGTCTGTGTTGCAAACTCAATGACCCTCTCTTTCCTGCATTTCTTATACTCCACAGTACCAGGTAGGGTGCCAATTTTTTAATCGGGCGGGGGGGGGGGGTTGAGGGGGAAGCAGATTTTGAAGAACAGGACATTCCTTGAGCACACAGATTTCTTCAAAAGAGTCTACATTTTCCTGTTGCCCCAGTGCAGGTCAACTGGCCCAATTTCAAAGGTTGTAATCTCTCAATTGCAGCTGAATGGGCAGCAGTGCACCCATAGATTTTTTTCTATGCCTATCTCTCTGCTCACACCAGTTCATTTCTAAGCAAAACAACCCTGCACAACTTCTTAGGACACAGGCATAACAGGAAGCCTCACACAAACTGCTAGCCCAGAACAAGCAAAGCACTTTGTCACCCTCATAAGCCAAACCTCACAGTCCACAGTTCTTACTGCATTCAGGTTTCTCAACTCTGACCAGAATAGTCCATCAAACTGTACTTATAGCACTTCAAGGCATCTCTTAGGCCAAGGTTTCAAAACCTCCCATATTCCTCTTTAAAATCAGCAACAAAAGGTCAATGCTACACAGTGAGGTGTATAACAGCAATCCCACTCCTCGGTACCACTTTACTGTTGCAGTCAGGTCTGCATTGCTGGTAGAAATCACACAACCAAGAGCAGCTTGTAATAAAAAGAGGTTTATCTTGGCTTACAGGCTTGAGGGGAAAGCTCCATGATGGCAGGGAAACGACAACATAAGCAGAGGGTGGACATCACCCCCTGGCCAGCATAAGGTGGACCATAGCAACAGGAGAGTATGCCAAACACTGGTATGGGGAAATTGGCTATATATAACATGCATAAGCCTGCCCCCAACAATACAGTCCCTCTAGGAGACATTAATTCCAAATCTCCATCAGCTGGGAACGTAGCATTCGGAACACCTAAGTTTATGAGGGACACCTGAACCAAATCACCACACCATCCATCCAATTCTTGACCCAGTAGCCTTCTCCAAAGTTTAAAAAACATGCTATGCTATTATAGATGTCAAAGTGCAGCTATATACCATCAAATTCCCAACAATCACAAAAAGACTTAGAGGCCTGGAGAGATGGCTTAGCAGTTAAGTAGCTTGCCTATGAAGCCTGAGGACCCAGTTCTAATTTTCCAGTACCCACAGAAGCCAGATGCACATGTGTCTCATTTGTTTGCAGTGGCTGGAGGCCCATTGTCTATATATGTGCCTCTCTCTCTCTCCCAAAATAAAAATATAAAAAGTCAGAATAAGGGCTGGAGAGATGGCTTAGCGGTTAAGCGCTTGCCTGTGAAGCCTAAGGACCCCGGTTCGAGGCACGGTTCCCCAGGTCCCACGTTAGCCAGAGGCACAAGGGGGCACACGTGTCTGGAGTTCGTTTGCAGAGGCTAGAAGCCCTGGCGTGCCCATTCTCTCTCTCTCCCTCTATCTGTCTTTCGCTCTGTGTCTGTCGCTCTCAAATAAATAAATAAAAAAAAGTCAGAATAACTTGTCAACAAAGTGAAATTAACATGAATTAAACTACATGTAGGAGCATGATGGAGGCATGCAACATAGAGCTAAATACAAAGAACACAGAAGAAGAAGTGCAAAGCTTAACTGAAGATAGAGATGGTAAACGTTTTAAGTAGAGGTTTTACATTGTGGATGGAGAATTAGTTTTTCTACAGCCATTAGAGCTGCTTCTGTGCCCTGTCTCCTGAAAATCCTCCTGGCATAGGTACTGTGGTAGGATAACAAGTTCCTGATGCCTTCCAAGACAGGTAGAGCCATGAAATTTCCTTTAGCCAAATAAATATAAGTGGAAGCCCTTCTTTGTGGGAATTTTATTATAAAAAATGTTCTCTTAAAATGGGCAATTTGCCACCTTCCTTCTCCCTGGCACAGCAGCTGACATTGACTCCATGCAGACAGGCTCTGTCAGCCCAGATTCTGGAGTAAAAAGATTCACTCTTTTCCCCTTTAACACATTTTAATGTAGAGATTATTTTACTTAGTTTTATAAACATAATTATAAACAAATATTCTACATTTTGTATAAGTATAATGCAGGTTCATTGTCTGCCTTCTAATCTAATATTGTAAGTGTTTTCATGGGATCATCAGTGTTCATATATATTTTCATGGCTGTATAGTATTCTGTTCAGAAGTTATATAACATTTCTCGTAAGTATTTTCTAATTTGTTTAACAAATGTTGCCTTTTCTGTTTTTCTATTAGTAATAGTACTACAGCAAATATCCTTGTACACAATTATTTTTCCTGAATTACTTATTTTATTAAGCAGAAACTTGGTATGGACACATCATATGTTGGTCTCAATAACACTCGTTTTTCCATACAGCCACAGACAATCTGAAGTAAATGTGCATTAAGCAAGATTTAAACAAAACAAAACAAAACAACTTTTTAAGGCCTTGAAAAATAGGTAACAATTATTTTCATTAATACAAATATATGTGTTAGTTGTGGTGGTACATGCCTTAAAAACCCCAACACTTAGGAGGGAGAGGTAGGAGGATCACTCTGAGTATGAGGCCATCTTGAGACTACATAGTGAATTACAGGTCAGCCTGAGCTAGAAAGAGACCCTACCTTGAAAAACCAAATAATAATATTAGTAATATCGATAGCTCTCTAGTTTCAAAATGACACTGCTGTGTATCCATGTCATGGAGCACAACCGGAGGTAAGCAATTTCTGTAGCACTGAAGGGTTTAAACATGACCTTATCTATTCTAATTTAGTATTTCTGAAGCGTTTTTATTTTAACACCATTTTCTATACTTGGAAATATCCAAATTATTCTAAAAACTATTATTAATTATGGTTATTGCTATCAGTAATTACCACATTTCAAAAAATGAAAACATAAGAATATAGTGAATGTATAGTAACAATAATAATTATTTTTCAGGTTAAGAAAAATACTCGTGAAAAGTAACTGTAAAAAACCAAACGAAAATTGAGCGGGAAGGGTGTCATTCTTTGGTGCTTTGCAAATCTCTTTAATGCCCTGAATTGAGAGAATTCAGCTGACTTCTCATGTGGACTCTTGATTTCAATCTGGTGAATAAGTTGTGTTTCCTAAAACATATAACATGTGACATCACACAGATACACAAAAGGAAAGGAAGCAGTATTGCACTAGGTTTTCCAGGTAACTAGGGAGTTCCTTCTTTGATACTACACTGGAACTTGACAGGCGTTTGAGGTTTCTTAAAGGTTAATTGCAGTGTGAAGTGTGACAACACATCAGCAAACTGTCATCATTTTCTGAAGAAAAAATGTACTGGCATTGGCATTCTCAGTGGCTCTTCCACCCAGTAGGATTTTATAACATCAGACACTGGACATGTGGAAAATATTTGTTTACTGAGTTTTATTTATAATTTATATCTTTCTAAAGCTGGCACACTTGATTATACAATATGAATAAAACACATCTCTTAATGTAATCATTATTATATCAGAAAAGTCCTTCAGTATTGGAAATCTGTCAAACTCATAGAGGCAGACACACTTTTTTTTTAATTCTAATTTTTTTTTTTTTCTCAAATGCTCAACTTTTATCACTGGCAACCAATGTTCTCAGTAGTTTCCCTTTAAGTGACATGCTGTTTTGCTCATTTTTGAGAAAATGCCTGCCAAATGCCCATATCTGAATAACCATAGTTTGGAATTTGTTCTTTCCAGCAAAAACTGTATTCCAAGAAAAAAAGTGGCTAGTGAGCTCACAGCTCATCACACTGGAGCTGCTCCTGGAAGTGCCCATCATATGTGGTTCTACAGCGTGTCTACTCACGTGAATACCTGTGTATCATGTAGAAGATAAAAATGTCTGTGCTTGGCACGAGGTTTGATAAAGTTAGCATTTTTGTACTATTTTATGAAAGGACATTCTTAAGTGAGCTGGCTTTCCTTTCCCTCGCTGTGAGTGTGTGGCAATGACGAACAGCGCAATGGCTGTTGGCACAGCTGGGCCCCACGGCCTTGATTTGTGTCAGGGGGCCAACAGTTTTACCCACCATTACTTTCATATCATCAGTGCAAATGTCAGCAGAGTTAGAAATGAAATAGCATCCTTAGTATAATTATGAAAATAATTTTGACCCATGGACTCTTGAAACGGTGTGGAGTACTCCCAGCGATCTGTAATCATGCATGGCTGTTCTAGTCTGTTGCATGGTGGATCTGGCAGTGGAGCTAGTCAAGTCCTCATCACCCCTGCTCTCCAATACCTATATGACCTTGGAAGAACGCTTTATCTGTTCGCTCTAGTTTTCTTGTCTGCAGAATAATAGCATTTACTTATTCATTTGACAAATATGTATTGTCTGCTCTTATGTGCATTGCCGGCACGTGAGGCACTGGAGTCACAGCTGTGGAAAGACAGAAAAACTCCTGTACTCATTTATAGTCTAAAGTGACCAGAAAAATACATGTGTATATATGTGGGGGTATTATTTAGACAAAAGCAACATGTAAGTAAATATTTGACACATAAATGAATGAGTGAAATCAGTACAGATGGTTGGAAGTGCTGAAAATTTCATTTGGTAAATGAAACCAACTGAAGTGCCCCAGTGATGTGTTAGGGAGTAAGAAACACAGTGGTAGGGCCACTGTGTTCCTAGGGGAACATCATCAAAGAAAATCTCTTGTCTAAGAAAGTGGCATTGAAGCTGAGGAGGTGCCAGGTAGGTGTCTTTCCAACTTCCATTTCCTGTGGTGTTGACAGGGTTCAGTAAGGCACCCCAGAGATATTTTTATGTTCTAAGGAACAAAATGCACCCAGGTATGTTGGCTATACATGTAATACCAGTTCTTGAGGGACTGCAGTAGTAAGATTATGAATTCCTTTTGAGCATGGGCCATATAGCAAGTTCCAAGCCAGCTGAGCTACATAGCAAGACCCTGTAATGTTTCAAAAGATAAAATGCTATGGATATGATTGAGGGTCCTCCAAGGGCTCATATGTTGAAACTTAATGCCCATTGGGACTTGTTAACAGGGTGAACAATTAACTATACCATGGTGTTTAAGGGTAGGACCTTTGGAAGATTATTAGGATTGGATGATGCCTTTGGATGACATCTCTTTGGTTGTTTTAAACAGAGAGAGAGGGAGAGAGAGAGAGAGTCCAGACATAGCCACTTGATCCCAGTCTCTGGCCATGTTAAACCCTGTACCAGCCTTAGGAGTCTTCCAATAAGAAAGCCAGCACCAGAGTACAGCCCCTGGACTTCAGAACTCTAGACTTGTGAGGAAAATAAACCTTTGGTCTTTACAGTTACTCACCTTAAGGTATTCCTTTATAGTAATATAACTGTCTGATACTGATGGCAAATGAGGTGCTAAAATGGGGTAAATGAGGGGATGGAGAGATGGCTTAGCAATTAAGGCCTCTGTCTGCAAAACCACCGAATACTGGTTTCATTCTCCAGGACCCACATCTGGAATTCATTTGAAATGGCTGGATACCCTGGCATGCCCATTATCTCTCTCTCTCTCTTTCTTTTTCTCAAATAAATAAATGATATATATTTTTTTAAAAAAAAGAAAAGGTAGAGTCTTCAGCAATAGGGTCTTACCATCAATTCCTGGTGGGAAACCAAGGGCCTTAGCAAAGGCCTATAATGTTCTGGGGGCATCAGTGACATCCCTGGGCAACAACTCCCTGGAAGGTATCCCATCCCTGGCACTGAAAAATTTCTAGCAATGATCTATGCCTCCTGAGTGTTCCATTGTCCATAACCAGAGGATTCCATATGATTTATTTATATTCTCTTAGAGTTTGATAAGCCCCCAATCTCCTCCCCTGACCTCACTTTGGGCCTTTTCACTCCCGTTAATCTATTCTTCTATTTACATATATACAATACCAACCTATTATGTACCCTCCTCCCTTCCTTTCTCTTCCCTTTGTATCTTTTTTTTAGCTTACTGGCCTCTGCTACTGAGTTTTTTCCTTCTCACACAGAAGCCCAATCATCTGTACCTAGGATCCACATATGAGAGAGAACATGCAGTGCTTGGCTTTCCACATACTTGGGCTGCAAGGCCACTGAGAAATCCTGCTGGAACGGAGCTGGTAACCTCCTCCAGGTACACCAGCTGACAAAAAGCTGGAAGAAGCCATTCTACATGCAGTTCAATGGGAGAAAGAGATACCATTAATGAAGATACTCAACAGTGGACACTGCAAGCCTTATAATTAGCCAGCCAGGCCAAATAAGCCAACGGGTGCAATAGTGGCACGTCTGTCACGGTGGAAACCAACTGCCCTCCAATTGGACTGGAGGCCCACTCCATGGGAGGGAATACAGCCCTGGTACTGAAAACTTAAAACAGGGGTAGTCATGAGCCCTAGGGGTGTAGCATCTGCTGATGTTTGGATAAGTGTACATACTATGCTTATCAAATTACCCAGTTAGGGCTGGAGAGATGGCTTAGTGGTTAAGCGCTTGCCTGTGAAGCCTAAGGACCCCGGTTCAAGGCTCGGTTCCCCAGGTCCCACGTTAGCCAGATGCACAAGGGGGCGCACGCGTCTGGAGTTCGTGTGCAGGGGCTGGAAGCCCTGGCGTGCCCATTCTCTCTCTCTCCCTCTATCTGTCTTTCTCTCTGTGTCTGTTGCTCTTAAATAAATAAAAAAAAATTACCCAGTAAGCACTTCTCTTAATATTCATACCCTTATATTAATGCTACTCTCACTTTGGGTAGAGAATCATCTATTTTCAGATGGTAGTGACCTTGGGATGACTCAGAATGTATCATGGTTCTGGAAAGAAGTGACTAGAGTACTGAGTATAATATTGATTACAACTTCCAAGGCTCAGGGTCTAATGCAGAAGAGGTGGCGGGAAGACTGTAAGAGCCAAAGGAAGGGTAGGACTCCTTACAATGTGCTCCCTCCAGACATAAAATGGACTCAATATCCAAGACCTCATCGTGCCTGACACTACGTACACAAGGCCATCGTAAGAGGAGGAAAAGATCATGACATGAAAATAAAAAAGAGACTTATTGAGATGGGAAGGGAATATGGTGGAGAATGGACTTTCAAGAGGAAATTGAGGGGGGGGGAGGTAGGGTATTATCATGGGATATTTTTTATAACCATGGAAAATATTTTTAAAAATTGAGAAAAAATAAAATTAAATTAAGAAAAAGAAAAGGTAGAGGGACAGCTAATCAAAATCTAAGAGGATATAAATAAATCATATGTAATCCTACTTTTTTGGACAATGGAACACTCAGGAGCCACAGATACTTGCTAGAAAATTTTCAGTGCCAGGGATGGGATACCTTCCAGTGAATTGTTGGCCAGGGAGGTCGCTGATGCCCCCAAAACATTATAGGCCATTGCTGAGGCCCTTGGTTTCCCACCAGGAATAGATGGTAAGACCCTATAGCAGAAGACTCCCTATACTTGGGCTGCAAGGCCACTGAGAAATCCTGATGGAACTGAGCTGATAACCTCCTCCATGTAAACCAGCTGACAGAAAGCTGGAATAAGCCATTTTGCAACCAGTTCAATGGTAGAAAGAGAATTCACCAGTGAAGATACTCAGCAATGGACGATGAAAGCCTTATATTTGACCAGCCAGGCCAAATAAGCCTTGTTCCAGGATTGGAAGAATCAATATTCTGAAAATGGCAATCTTACCAAAAGCAATGTACACATTCAATGTAATCCCCATCAAAATTTCAATGGCATTCTTCATGGAAATAGGAAAAAACAATCAAAATTCCTTTGGAATTGCAAACAACCTCAAATATCTAAAATAATACTTAGCAACAAAAACAAGGCTGGTGATATCACCATACCTGACTTTAACCTATACTACAAAGCCATAGTAACAAAAACAGCATGGTACTGGCACAAAAGCAGACATGTAGATCAGTGGAATAGAATAGAGGACCCATATGCAAGTCCAGGTAGCTATAGCCACCTTATATTTGATAAAAATGCCAAAAGTACTCATTGGAGAAAAGACAGCCTCTTCAGCAAATGGTACTGGGAAAACTGGATATTTATCTGTAAAAAGATGAAAATAGATTCTTTTCTCTCTCCATGCACAACAATTAAGACCAAATGGATTGAAGACCTTAACATCAGACATGAAACTCTGAAAATGCTAGAGGAAAAAGTAGGGGAAAGCCTTCAACATATTGGTCTTGGCAAAGACTTTCTGAATACAACCCCAATTGCTCAGGCAATAAAGTCACAGATTAACCACTGTGACCTCATGAAATTACAAAGATTTTGTACAGCAAAGGACATTGTGAATAAAGCAAAGAGGCAACCTACAGAATGGGAAAAAATCTTTGCCAGCTATACATATGATAGAGGATTACTATCTAGGATATTCAAAGAACTCAAAAAATTAAATCATAAGAAATCAAACAAGCCAATTAAAAATGGGCTGTGGAACTAGAGAGTTCTCAAAAGAAGAAATATGAATGGCATATAGGCATCTAAAATTGTTCTACATCCCTAGTCATCAGGAAAATGCAGATTATAACTCATTGAGATTCCATCTCACTCCTATCAAATTGGCTACCATCATGAAAACAAATAACCATAAATGCTGGCAAGGATGTGAAAAAGGAAGAGGAACCTTTTATTCTGTTGGTGGGAATGCAATCTGGTTCAGCCATTTTGGAAACCAGTGTGGAGGGTCCTAAGACAGCTAAAAATTGATCTACCATATGACCCAGCTATATCACTCCTAGGCATATATCCTAAGGATTCATGTCATTTCCTTAGAAGTATGTGGTCTACCATGTTTTTCATGTTTAACATGTTTATTGTTGCTCAATTCACAATAGCTGGGAAATGGAACCAGCCTAGATGTCCTGCAACTGATGAATGGCTAATGAAGTTATGGCACATTTATACAATGGAGTTCTATTCAGCGATAAACACAAATGAAGTTATGAAGTTTTCAGGAAAATGGATGGATCTGGAAAGGATTGTACTAAGTGAGGTACCCAGGCCCAGAAAACCAAGCATTGCATGTTCTCTCTCATATGTGGATCCTAGCCACAGATGACTGGGCTTCTGTGTGAGAAGGAAAAAAAAAAAAAAAAAAAAAAAACAAAAAAAAACCCAACAAACTCAGTAGCAGAGGCCAGTAAGCTAGAAAAGAGATATAAAGGGAAGAGGACGGAAGGGAGGGGGGTACTTAATAGGATGGTATTGTATATATGTAAGTAGAAGAATAGATTAATGGGGGTGAAAAGGCCCAAAATGAGGTCTGCAGAACAGATTGAGTAGAGGAAAGGTTTAGGGACAGCTAAACAAAATCTAAGAGGATATAAATAAACCATATGTAATCCTACTTTTTTGGACAGTGGAACACTCAGGAGCCATAGATAGTTGCTAGAAAATTTTCAGTGCCAGGGATGGGATACCTTCCAGTGAATTGTTGGCCAGAGGGGTCCCTGATGCCCCCAAAGCATTATAGGCTATTGCTGAGGCCTTTGGTATCCCACCAGGAATAGATGGTAAGACCCTATTGCTGAAGACTCCCTATACTTGGGCTGCAAGGCCACTGAGAAATCCTGCTGGATCTGAGCTGATAACCCCCTCCATTTAGAACAGCTGATGGAAAGATGAAATAAGCCATTCTGCATGCTTTACAGTGGGAAAAAGGGAAATCACCAGTGAATATACTCAGCAGTGGACTCTGCAGGTCTAATATTTGACCAGCCATGCCAAATGAGCCAATGGGTGCAATTGTAGCATGTCTGTTATGGGGGAAACCACCTGCCCTCTAATTTGACTGGAGGCCTGCTCCATGGGGGGAAACACATCCCTGATACTGAAAATTTAAAACAGGGTTAGTCATGAGCCCTCGGGGTGTAATGTCTGCTGTTGTCTGGCTAAATGTATATACCAAGCTTATCAAACTGCCTAGCAAGCACTTGTGTTAATGTTCACACCCTTATATTAATGCTACTCTCATTTTTGGTAGAGAATCACCTCTTTTCAGATGGCAGTGACCTTGAGATGACTCAGAAGGTATCATGGTGATGGAAAGAATGCTCAGCACTGCAATACCTCTATCACACCTTCAAAGGCTCAGGGTGTAATGCGAAAGAGGTGTTGGAAAGAATGTAAAAGCCAAAGGAAGGTAGGACTCCATACAACATGCTCCCTCCAGACTCAAAATAGCCTGGATATCCATGGCCTCACAGTGCCTGACACTACCTGCACAAGACCATTATAAGAGGAGGAAAGGATAATCACAACAAAATTGAAAGAGTGACTGATTGAGATGGAGAGGAGGTAAGATGGAGAATGGAGTTTCAAAGGGGAAAGTGGGGGGGTGGGACTGTATTACCATGGGGTACTTTTTATAATCATGGAAATTGTTAATAAAAATTTGGAAGAAAAAAAAGAAACAGAAAAAATTAAATGCAAAATATATCCAAAAAAAAGAAAAAAAGCGGTAAATGACATTAATATTGGTTGACATATTAAGCACATATTTTCTTCTGGACTGTGTTTTAAGAACAAGTCTTGTATTAATTTTCACAATGACTTAATGTAGTAGAGTTCCATTATTTGCTTTTTTGTATAAGACAAAATTAGAGCCTGACGTCATACCAGAAGCAAGATTCAAACCCAGGCAGTTTGGATCAAGAGGTATTTGCAGCTCCCTAAAGAATTTAGGAAGTACTTTATACTTATAAACTACTGAGAAATTCTCTGTCATATTGATTTTTATTATCATCATTACTGAGAGGAATATATTTAAAAATACCTGTGCCTACTTGTTACAAATTGAGTTTGTTAAAAATATATTTAACAAATCATAGGAAATGTTCTTTGCAGATTCAGATAGATTTGGAAAAGTGCTAAGAGGAATAATTAAACTTGGAATTATTTTGAAGGCATATGGCAAAGGCAAGCATGGGAGTGAGTTGCTTGATGTGAGCCTGGACTTGAACTTGAAAGTGAAAGGTCACCCAATGAGAATGTACAAAGTTTGCTCTCACTGGGTGCTCATACCTAGCTATTCTGAGAGTAGAGTGGAGGCCTCTGAATATACACATCTGGAAGGCAAAGTTGGGGTGCCTCTTTTTGGCCAATTTGCTCTAAATGCCCACTCCTTCCTGAAATCCTTTATTACATCTGCAGAGAGCATTTCCTCTTTCTTCAGGACACACTAACTATTCCTGGCCCAAGGAGTACTGAGGAATAATGTCTGGCTGATTTCCCAAAGGTGACTTTCAAGAGACACTATGTAAGTCCTTACCTGATTTTTAGCTGAACACTGGGCATGGTCTATACAAGCCTAGTTTCTACTAGTAGGGGTTTCTCCTCTTGCTCTGAGTAAGGTGATGGAAGCACCAAGTATACTTTGTCTTGAATATCTCTCCTGAGAATCAGTGCATTTGGGAATGATCTTTTTCTTGAGCACAGTGGTTTATGTGGATACCTTTCTTCTGGGGATGAATTTAGGCTCTTTTTCAAAGGTAGAAAACAAGGTACTAGAGAAACTAAAGCAGGCCATGAACTGAATGAGGTGACTTTCAGTTTCCGAGGCAATAAATGGCAAGGTGGAAATAGTGGGTTAAGAATGAAGGTTAAAGTCAGCAGCATCAGAGATTCCTGGGCTCATTTTGACAAGCCGCCATACATCTCCTGCTGGCACAGCCAATGAGGATCCCAGTCCCTCAAGTTTTCACAGATGTCTGTCTATTTCAATGAGCACTGGTGGAGACCAAACCTGAATCTGGGTGTTTTGATCCTGCTTAGCTATTACCTCAGCAGTCCGCACAGGTGGAAGGAGTCCATCCTTCACTTGGCCTGCATTCAGAGATGGATACAAACAGAGCATTCTGGGTGTACACTAACAGTGTGTGTATACAGAGCAGTGCACACATATAGAGAGGGCTGGCAGTCCTTCTTCTTGCTACATGGAGCTGGCTTCTGCAGCAGATGCTTGTAAACACTACTTCATGACAACATACAAATTCAGAACTGTCCATATCATTAAGATAGATATGGAAAATTCTTCATTGTAAAGAAATCAAAAAACTACAGTTGGGGGCTGGAGAGATGGCTTAGCGATTAAGCGCTTGCCTGTGAAGCCTAAGGACCCCAGTTCGAGGCTCGGTTCCCCAGGTCCCATGTTAGCCAGATGCACAAGGGGGCGCACACATCTGGAGTTCGTTTGCAGAGGCTGGAAGCCCTGGCGCGCCCATTCTCTCTCTCTCCGTCTACCTGTCTTTCTCTCTGTGTCTGTCGCTCTCAAATAAATAAATAAAAATTAAAAAAAAAAAACTACAGTTGGCACTACTATTGTTATAGCAACTAACAGTGAGTGATGGTGATAATTAAGATGCCCAGATACATGCCAAAGATTATGTGTACTGAAAAAAATGAGCATATTTCATGTAAGAATGTAGTAGATAATTCCAGCATTTGGGAAGTAGAGGCAGGATGATAATAAATTCAAGGGAAGTCTGGATGCATAATAAGACCTTGTCCCACAGACAAACACATAAAAATAATGTGAACTATTTTTATATTGACACTTTCTTCTTCTCCCTAACCCTAGACTTTGTCATGTACCTAAGATCTTTTATTCCTAGTTTTATTTTTTTTATTTTTATTTTTATTTATTTATTTATTTATTTGAGAGCGACAGACACAGAGAGAAAGACAGATAGAGGGAGAGAGAGAATGGGCGCGCCAGGGCTTCCATCCTCTGCAAACGAACTCCAGACGCGTGCACCCCCTTGTGCATCTGGTTAACGTGGGACCGGGGGAACCGAGCCTCGAACTGGGGTCCTTAGGCTTCACAGGCAAGTGCTTACCTGCTAAGCCATCTCTCCAGCCCTATTCCTAGTTTTAGGTAAGTATTTTCTGTGAGATTTGTCCTGGATGGAGGATAGACAAAGATGGAAATAATAAGCACGTTTTATTATGTGTATCATTTAATGTACAGCAGATGTAGTAGTTTTGAAAATAAAAGATTTTGATTTGTGAATGTTATGGTTTTGAGAGAAGAAAAATCATCAGGGTATAAAGGTTATTCACAAGAGTCTGATAGAAAATATATGGCTGTGGAAATGTTGTATTTTACACAACTAGAAGAGATGACAGGTCTTGCATGGTTACAAATATTTCCAGAGAAACATAGAAATATTTATCAAGACAATGTTGAAGTTATAGACCTTGGAAGTTAGGAAACCCTCACCTCTATATCATATAAGAGGTAATGATGACTTGGCTACATGGTAGGTAGAAATAAAAGTTTGATATGAATACCACAGATGACAGTTGTATTTCCCTTTTCAGGGGCAGGCAGTGTGGGTAAGAGGCACCTCAACTGTGGAGTGGACCCAGTTGGATGAAATGCCAACATTATGGGGCCATTGTTGCAGAATATAGACATCTCAGTGGTGTGCTTAAAGTGGTGAAAGCACTAGAAGGTTTAAACCTTCATAGAGTCACTAAAGGATGAAAGGGGGCAAACAAAATCGAAGTGACATGGGCTTGGAATAAAGGGAATACAGAATGCTTGCTCTGGTTCCTACAGAACATGATGGAATAGTGGGCATCTGCAGACAATGCCAGCAAAAAATGGCAAGGACCACAAATAGCATCACAAAGGTGACTGGTAAAAACAGAGGAAGGGAATGGACCAACAATAGTAGATGATGCAGAACATGAAGACATTATTTCCTTTGTTGTCTTGGTCATTGACAGGGTTATGGGGTGGTAACTGAGTGTGGGTTACACCAAATCTCTAAGCAGGCATATTAATAGTGGGATCCAATTGTCAAAATGTGAACAATGGTCAACATTTCTAAATAGTTAGCATAGGAAAGAGAAAACACACACACACACAAACCTCACTGGTATGATTTCTATTGATAATGAGGAAACAGGCTAAATAGCTGTATCTTGTGGGTATGTTGAAATTTACAGTGAGTGCAAGTTTGCTTTGGATAATCTCTGTCAAGTTGATGCCTAGCATGCGGATGCCATCCGTGTGCCTAGATCAATATAAATATGGGTCCTCTCATGTGAATTAGGCAGGAAAAGTGGTACAATTTGACAGCCCCTTGCTGAGACACAGCAGCTCCCATCCTGCGGAAGGGCCTGAAGTGCCATGTGCAGCAATGATAGACTAACAGAAAGAAAACAGTGGCCTGGCAAAAGCAGATGCTTTGGGGATGTTTGCTTGACAGAATGAAGCTTGTTTGTCATGTGGGCTGTCATCTATCAGAGTTTTAAATAGGAGCCTTCTATAGAATATTGCATAACCTGCTGGCTCACAGCCTGCCCTGCTAGAATGGAATGGTGGCAGCAAGTTTCTGATGTCTTGCAAGTTAGAGCTGTGAGATGTGGGATGTAGCTTTGCTATTCTTCCCCACGGTGGATTCCAGGCCACCCTTTTGCTGTATTTGAACACACAGATAGGAATGGAGATGTTTGCTTTTTAGCACTGTGTTAGTCCAGTGGGGAAAGTTCATCATAACAAAGTTGTGATCACAGCAGGAGAGAAAGAAGCAAGTTGTTTGGCATGGTTGAATCCTCGGCCTAGTGTTTTGGGGGTACAGGCAGAGTGCACCATTGCTGCTTCATCTGCCTGATTGACATCACTTCTGTCACTCCCTGCTAAAGTCAAGGCACCTCTTTTTGGGAAGGATAAGGTACTCTTCAACAAGAACTTATGTGGTAAGATGGCCACACATTTGAAATCATGGAATACCATGAGCTTCATACATGTGCTGTGGACATATATAATTTTGCTGTAATCTGTATCCTCTTCCAAGGAGGATGCAGCCCTTTGTGACTCTTAAGTCAAGTGGAAACTAATAGATATCAACCCATACAGGCATGCCTTGCTCTGTGCCACTGGAATAATCTACAGGATGGATATGTGGAAAGTTTAGTGATGAGATTTATTTTGAAGGCTCAGAGGGAGCTGACTACTGAAAGAATCTTGATGTAATAATAAAAGATTCCATTGTGGGCTCAATGGTTAATACACTTGCCTGCAAAGTCTAAGGATCCAGGATCAATTCCTCAGTATCCACATAAGCCATATGCACAAGGTGGTATATGCATCTGGAGTTTTGTTTTTTTTTTTTTTACAATGGCTAGAGGCCCTGGCAACCCAATCTCTATATGCCTTCTCTCCCTCCTTCCCTCTCTCTCTCTCTCTCTCTCTCACACACACACACATAAATAAAAATAAAAATAAGTTAATTTAAAAAGATTATAGTACATATTGTGATGAGATGAATCATTACCTTTCACTCCCTAGCCCCTAATTTATCTGTTTTATAAGTATATAATTTTACATACTGTTTTATTCCCTTATATACATTACCCATAGTGCTGAGTCATTACAGACTATGAAGCAGAAAGAAAGGCTATTGGTGTAAGTTTTTACATAAGCAAGTTTTATTTAACTAATAAGAAGAGTCATTTTCTGTGGTGATAGGTCTATAATGAAGTGTGTGAAATTCTCATCCATTTGTAGCAGTCATGTGTATTATGCATGTGTGGTCTTTTAAATGTAAAAATGTCCTACCTAGATTCATATGTTTGAATATCTAATCCTTGATGAGTGACAATGATCTAGAAGGTTGGAGAACCTTTAGGATGTGGAAGCTTTCTAGAAGAAATTTGTCACTAGGGGTGGGCATTTAGGTGCTACATGCCAGCCCCACTTGCTATCCTTTCTCTCTGGTTTTTCTTTCTGCAGATGTGATGATGTGACACTGGCTTCCTGCCATGCTTTCCGTGCCATGATACACTCTATCCTTTGGAACTACACACCCAATTCAACACTTTCCTTCCATGAGATGCTCTGGTATGTCTTTAGAAGCATGTTAGCATGTCTTTATTGACCTAGCAGATGTCTAACTGCACAGTAAGAAGACTGCTATAGAGTATATATTGAGCCTATTGCAGTTATCTTCACACTGCAAGTACAAACATCTGACCAAAAGCAGCTAATGGGAGAAAAGGGTTTATTTCAGGATTATAAAATCTAGGGGAGGCTCCATTATGGTGAAGGGAGCTGTCTCACTTCCATGCATGCATCCACAGCAGAGAAAGGCCAGTACCAGCAAGCACCAACAGCCAGAGCTCAAACTGGCATTCAACTCACTCATTAGGACTATACTGAAGATCCATCCCAAGTACCCTCCAGCAGGGATATACCTGATTGAGACTTTGGTAGAAAACTTGATAAAAAATATTCAAGTGTATGGAGAACATATATTCAAACAACCACATAGCCGAAGCTGAGCAACCTGCTGATTGTTGTGATAACCATAGCATTACAAGGACTGCCTGGACAAGCCACCCTGGACAAATAGGAAACACTCATTGCTAAAAACCGTAGTGTTGAGTTGACTTGTTATACAGCAAAAGCTAATTGATGTACAAGTCAAGAACATGTCTTTTTTTCTGAGTGAGGAGGCTTTGCCTAAGTAATTTAGTCAAGTCTGATCTTGCTTGAGCATCAAAACTATCTAACCCATCAATAAGCTGATTATGCAAAGAGCAATGCAGAGACTAAATACTCACTTAAACAAGGCTTATATAGAACAATGGCTGAATTATGATTTATAATATGTATGTGTATGTATTCATAATTAGATATTCATAACTGATAGGTGAAGCTCTCTCACAGAGACCATTAGCAAGTTTTTGTGGCTATGGAGAGTGACAGGTAATATCTTATTGTTGGTGGCATTCTGCCCAGTCTTTTCCATGGGCAGAATGTTTCTTCTTGCATCATTTTTTGTGAGAATAATAACTCCAGAATTATTGGCTTACTAGTGGTCCACAGTACTTTTCTGTACTTATGAAGGTCCAATGTATATTGTTTTAGGCCTTCCCCTTTATGTTACTACTGCTACTTTAAAAAAAATAAAACATTTTAGCTATTTCTACGTGTTATACTTACACATCAGCATGTTGCAAGGCTTGGAGGGTGTGGGACATTGACTTTAGTCTTATTAGGAAAAGGAATTTCACTTAAGCTTGTTGTACTTAATACTTGTAGAGAACTGATCCATACTGTTCTCAGTGTCCCTCAGCATCAGTAGCAACCAACGATGCTCACCTGCGTAATCAATTTAGGCCATCACATGTCTTCCCAATGCTGCAATTTTTCTTCTAAACAAAATGGTTCCTTAAACTGATGCTTTGTGCTTGCTGGAGCTATGATAAATGGCTGTTCACCTCCTTGTCCATATGTTTACTGTTTTGATAAGTTGGTTACATCACACCATACCAACTAAATCTGCTACTGGTCAACCTGACTCCTTCAGGATTACAGCCTCACACTGATGGCTATCATTCTGCCTTTTCCTTTCTTCTCTCTCTCAGTCAATGGCTTTTCCTATCATTACTAACTCTCTGGTCAACTAATTTTTCATTTTGCACAGCCCACTAGCTTGGCTTAATTTCTTGCCCTCATTGTTTCAAATGAGAAGTCCATATAATAGTCTCAATAACCCTATTGTGATGGTTAATTTTGTGTGTCAACCTAACTGGACCTCAGGGTGTCCATGCATTTGATCACCCATTATGCTGGGTCTGATAGTATGTTCTTAGTGAGGATGGCATTTGAATCTTTTAACATAGTGAAGCAGACTACACCATAAGTAGAATGGGACTCAGTCAATGCATTCAAAGACCTGAATAGAAAGAAAAAAACTGAGTCAAAGAGAACTGTTCCCTGAATTCTTAATCTGGGCTATTGTTTTTTTTTTTTTTTTTTTTTCCCCCTGGTCTTTGAACTCAGGCTAACCATGAGGTCTTTTTAGGCTTTGGACTTCTGGCTTTTGAATAGAATTACAACTGGCTTTCCTGGGCTCCAGCTTGCTGATGGCAGATCTTAGAACTTCTCAGCTTCTACAACCACATGGACAAATTCTTTATAATCTCTCCCCCCTTCTCTCTCTTTTACTCTGACAGTTTTAGAACAATGCATAAATGAGTATGGTTCATAGGCACCATCCAAGAAGCACATTCAAATTATTACTATTCTAACTGTGCAAAAACTGCCAACCAACATTCTGAAAATCTTGGATGTTTTTTGTCCCAAGTGAATTTTATTGAAATTTGATTTGAGAAGACATTAACTTGGAAATGGGAACTTTTCTTATGGAATGCTTGAGGGAACTGTGAAAGAACAAAAAAAATAAGGCTTTGAGTGAACAAGTAAGAGACTACAGTAGGGAGGCACCCAGGATATTAGGGAAGGAAGAATTTGGTGTTGGGATTAAGATTTTAATTCAGAGTAATTCTGTGGTGAAGACTTGGTGATTTGGGTTTTGAATGATTTAAAGATAAACAATTTAACCTGAAAATAAAGGGTAGGCTTGTGCCTTAGGCAAGATCATCTGAGTGTCCCAGGTGTCAAGAGAATTGAGAGATAGCTTCAGGCATTTGGGGCTGAGGCAAGAGAGAAACAGACAAGTGGTCTGAGAAAAAACAGGCTAACCTGACATGAATAATAGGAAGCTGTGTCCTGGTGATTTCCTCATTTGTATATGATTCTACTCCAAGATTTTCTGCTCTCTACCACAGCACTTTATGTTTGTATTTACTTACTGTGTGTGCCAGAAAGGACAAGCTGTGGGGTACCTACTCCAGAGGGCATCAGAAGAGTCATGATAACAGCATGAAGACAGACTACAAGCAAGTTGTGGTTACAGGGTCTGTGAATGTCCAAACACAGCTTGGGATGACTCTATGCCAGATTAGCTTTTTAAAAACATATTTTGTTTATTTTGATTTATTTATTTGAGGAGTGACAAAGAGAGAAAGAGGGAGGGAGGGAGGGAGAGAGAGAGAATGAGCGCGCCAGGGCTTCCAGCCACTGCAAAGGAACTCCAGACGCGTGCGCCCCCTTCTGCATCTAGTTAACGTGAGTACTGGGGAATCGAGCCTAGAATAGAATCCCTAGGCTTCACAGGCAAGCGCTTAACCGCTAAGCCATCTCTCCAGTCCTCTATGCCAGATTTTCAATGGTGCACAGCACACCAGGACCTGCAGAGAAAGGCATCAGGCAAAGAAATGCCTCCTCCAGGCCATAGGGACGGAGACCTTGAAGGAAGCCAGGGTTTTTGGAAAGAGGGCTCTCTGAGTTCATTATGACCCTTCCACTTATTTCTGCCAGTGACTGTCTGTTGTTTGGGCTCATGGTGGGGAACCTGGGGCTCCCCACTAATAGTGGCTGCTTGATTGGGAAATGCCTGAACCAGGACTGGAGTTGTGTTCTGTGCCTGCTCTAGGTTGATATCTCCAACCCAATGCTTGTGTTTGTGTAGTAAGGGAACCGTGAATAGCTTTGTCCCCATGCCTTCAGGGAAAATTGGAACTACATCTGGAAGACACCTCTGAACAGGAAGTAGGCTCAACTTCCAGACCCCGTGAAATAGGAGCAAGGTTGCTTTAAACAGGTAGCCTTTGTCCTGGCAAAGCTGGAACTCAGCATCTGAACCAGCCTCATCCACAGTGACTAAGAACAAGTGTTTAGCAACAGCGCCCTCTAACTTCTTCCCCAATATAGAACAGAGTCTGAGTCCCTGGCACCTGTTAGGCCAAACCCCAATCCAGGCTCTCTCCTTTAACGGCCTGAGCAGGCTCTCTCCTTTACCCGCCTGAGCCTGATGGTAAAACTCATCCTAATGAACTATAAAAAGGGCTTGTCTTATGAGTAACGGGTCCTGGCTCCTCATTCTTCCCGTGATGTCTAACCCTTCCGGTCCCTGTTCTGGAAAGCTCTTTCCCATCCCAGCCTGGCTGATAGGAGGCAGGAGAATTTCTTCCATCTTACCCTTCTCTAAGTTCTGGCCCTTTCTAAGTTCTCTGGAAATCTGCCCTTTCCACCCAGCAAGGAATCTCCTGGCCTAAGCCTTCCTTACCACCCTTTACATGCCACTTCTCCCTGGATAAATCTCACAATTCAAATTCTCTGAGTCAGTTTCCTCTTTTTTTTTTTTTTTTTTTTTTTTTTTCACTGGACAAGAGTCTAAAAGTTGGGATGCACCGGCCAGAGAAAAAAAAAAAACAAAACCCTGTAGCCCAAAATACCATAACACCAAGACCTGGCTCAGTGACAGCCAGAGGAACCTGCTCTTTGCTCATAAACCCAGCACACATTTGCTCCAGCAAAAGCATTTTCCTGGCCTTGGCTAGCGAGTGTTCTGGGCAGCTTTCTCATACTGCCTTGTGCTATGTAACATGAAATCTGATGGAAGTAGGAGAGAGAGAAGCGAAAAGAATCCAGATTTCCCAGATGACTCCTGTGAACAGCAAGAATTTTCCTATAGGTAACAGACCCATTACTTCAGGCTGTTTTTTTTTTTTTTTTTAAATCACAGACAACAACATGTTTGGGTTAAAGTGATTTCTGAATGCATGTAAACTAGCATATGTTTCTTGACATATGTTTTCTCAGGACAATCATGGCTTGCAAAATGTCAATAAATGTATGTCAAGAAAGAAATGTGGGCTGGAGAGATGACTTAGTGGTTAAGTGCTTGCCTGTGAAGCCTAAGAACTCCGGTTCAAGGCTCAATTCCCCCAGGACCCACTTTAGCCAGATGCACAAGGGTGCGGATGTGGCTGGAGTTCATTTGCAGTGGATGGAGGCCCTGGCACACCCATTCTCTCTCTCTTTCTCTCTCTGTCTGTCTCTTCCTCTCTCTGTCTGTCACTGTCAAATAAATAAATAAAAATAAAAAAAATTTAAAAAAGAAAGAAATGTGTATTTGTTTCAGGATGGTAACAATTAAATTTGCAAAGGCTTAAGATAAAAAAATTGAATAGGCTGTTTATTGCAATCTAATTTCATTCCTTTAATATATACTAATCTAGAGTGCAGTTTAAAACAACATATTTGGTCAATACCTTCCATAAAAAACACAGATCCATAACTCAAGAATTTTGGAAACAACATCATGCTCATCATATTTAATGACTTCTGATATATTTAGTCTAATTTATTCTAACATATTCATTGAAATACAACTAATTTATGGCATATTATTTGTTTGTGTCCTTCAATTTGAAACCCCCTCACATTGTTCAAATTTCTCCAAGGGGTATATGTTGTTTGATATTTTACCTGTCTATCATAAATTTCTTTCTTGTGGAGGGGGCAGCCCAAAGGACTCGGGGACATGGGCCATGCTTTGGGAAATGTGGATTTGGTCCAAGCCCTACACTTGTCTATTTCAGGAGGTGAGGACCAGGAAGTGTACATCACTTGCCCAAATCATATAGGTTAATGTCAGAGCAGAACCCCAAACCCAGGCCTGACTCTAGCCTGGCTTGCTTTTTCTATACTATATTACCTTTTACTTATCATGGTTTGGAAAATTAAATCAAATGGTTCAATCTAATGTAAAACTCACATGCCTGACAAGATGATGACTGTGGCTGCTAAACAACTGCTACACATGAGAGAGAGAGAACCCGAAGAAGAAACAATGCATGGTTGAGATCAACTTCCTTTCTGCAGTGCCTGTGAGTCAGACCATGACACATGGAGAGAGCCACAAGGAAAGAGAGTAAAATGAGCACATTTTAGTCAGCTGTGAAGATTTTTAAAATATTTTTTTGCTGATCAGTCAGGACTTCCACAGATGTGAGAGAAAACAAACAAATGAGGAAGCATCAGGATATGGCAAAGGAAGAGAAAACACCAGCAAAGGCACAATCTAGACAGATCATCACTGGAGAAACTGCTATGGTGGGAGGTGTAGCTAGACTGGGATATTAGACCTATTATGTAGGGCTTGGATACTGGCTATAGCACTGGTGTCATATCAGTGTGGAATCATAGAAACAGGTTACCTTCTTGAGCACTCTTCCTAGTAAGATTTTTCTGGTATACTGAAAGCTGGAGAGCAAAGACTGATGAGAGAGAAACCTTTTACGAATTTACTGCAACAGTTAAAGTGAGAGATAGTAAGGTTTCCAACCTACTCAATAGTTCTGGAAAGGAGAGAGTTTGGTGCAAGACTTCATTTAGAACTTAAATTGGCCTTTTGAAGTGATTTGACAAATAAGAAAGGGGAACAAGGAGTGGAAGAAGACATGACAGCAGGGCAGGTAGAGCGGCCACCTAGCATGAAAAGTCTCTAAAGTGTAGCTATGAGAGGACGAGGCCTACATCCTTGCAGAAAATGAGGTTGATAAATTTCAAGCCAACATTCTCTATAGCTTTCAGAAAAACAACAATACTTACTAGCCTCCTTTCTGAATTGAAAACTGTCCTTTGGTTAATCTGTTTGTACTATGGGTGACTCACTCTTCTACGGGTATACCTTAATAGCTTAAGAAAAAGAAATTTTCCACTTCTTTGTCATTAAGCCTTTATCTCTGAGATCTTTGTGCAATGGAACTCTTTTCTTGGGGGGCCACAGACATCAGAGATAGCATCTAGGATTACAGTCATCTTTGCATTGTTCCAATAATTTATAGTAGCATAGGCTTGTGGTAATAATAAAACATAAACTGTGGTGAAGAGAAAACATGGAAATTGGTAATCAGTAGCATTAAAGGGAAAGCACATGACAAGTTGTCCAAAGTAAGTTTTCAAGCTATTGAGAGTTAACAACAGGGATCTTAATATTAAGATAGTCATCAATGGATGACATGAAGTATAGTCCACCACAGAGAGGGCCTGTGACTCTAGAGGAAGGCTCAACTCTGGAGGAAGGACTTCCTCCTTCAGTTGATGCTTCCTAGAAACAACCTCAATAACTCAACCAAGAGGAATCGATTCCTAATCTGATCAAGATGACAACAGAACTTAACCATTACAAATAGCTATTTAGAAGCAGTAATCTCTGGTGTGTTCCAGCACAGTGGGATCACTATGGGTCATAATAGCTATTACATATTTTATAGGTAACTAGAAGACATGAACTCACATGCTCTAAGCATGAGGTAATGATAAAGTGATGAAATGTTAGTTACCCTCATTTGATCAGTACATATTTTACATGAGTATTAAAAACTATGCCGCACTCATAAAAGTATATTATTACTATGGTCTAATCACAAATTTTGAAAAGTTTATGAAAATAGGATATTGCCGGGGTCCAGCCCTGGCTTGAAGGAGGGTCCCCGAAGACAGGTGTGAAAGGGAGCGGCGAAATAACAACTCGAAGTCAAGTTCTGGTGCAAGCTGACAGGCTAATGCTGAAGGCAGCTGAGTTTTTCTATCTTTTTCTCTCTGCCTCCTTTTCTGTTTCTAATTTTTTTTTTATTTTTCTCTTTCTATTTTTATATTTTTTTCTTGTTTTTTCTTTTTCTTTTTTTTTGTCTTTTTTTCTGTTTTGTTTTTCCCTGTTTCTATGCTTCCATGTTTCTATATTTCTCTGCTTCTCCGCTTCTCTGTTTCTCTGCTGCCACAGCTCTTAGTCTCAGTCTTTTGTTTTCTGATCACGTCATGCAAGAACAAACTTCAAGAAAGGTACAATTTCACAGAATTCATAGAAACTTTTTGTTATTCCTTATCATCAAACAATTCCATAATTATTCACCTCAAGTAAAGTCGTCAGGCCCCTGTAATGATTAACTGTTTTCACATTTTCCCCATGTATGTGTGGTCAAGCACTTGTGATTTCCTGGACTTCTACTTTCAATTACTCTATTAAAGGTGAGAGGTAAAACAAACACAAATGGGGCTTCCCGTCATTAGTCACTGATCCAGCAGATCCATTTATCCTTTAATTATTTAATTTGAATTTTCCTTTTCACGTCCCTCCAATACTTAGACTTTGGTTCCCCCAATTGAACTATTTCTGACTTCGGTTGTTTTTCTGTAAGGATTCCTGGTAAAGAGTCAATTGCAATTGTCACCATTTAGAAAAATTAGTCATATAACAATGTTTACATTGTTCCAGGAGGTTCATTGTTTCCTCCTAAGTGTACTGTACTCCATGCCTGACTTTCTTTAAGGCCTTTAAGGAAAACAATTATCTTTGACTCATTTTCTTGTTTTTCCAATTCTATGCCAGAGCCTCTTTCAGATACATTGACTACACTTTACTGACACCAATTTTTACTGGAAAAGTAAACTTAGAGATTGGGACACCAAGTGAAAGACAGAGAAAGACAAACATTATACAGAAAACCACATATTTCTATAGTATAGAGAGCCAAAGATTTTTCTATAGAAGGGCCACATTGGACTTCAAGGAAGAGACAGCTGGGCTGGAACTATGTCAAGCAGCTCTTCAGCGCTCGATTCCTTGTGATCCTGAAATGGCATGCTTGTCATCTCCGGCAGTATATCAACCCCTCTGATTTGATCATCTCAAGCTATGCACATGCATTGAGTTATTATATATAATCCACAAGTTTGTACTGATAGAATAATAAAATAGTGACAAATCTTATAAGAAGGTGTTTATAATAGCAGAAACTGGAACTGTCTGTTTTTCTGTCCTCTCAATATTTATAAGACAAACATCTATCAAAACAGCTCATTTTAAGCTGGGCGTGGTGGCCCACACCTTTTTTTTTTAATTTATTTTATTTTATTTTGATTTATTTGAGAGCGACAGAAAGAGAGAGAGAAAGAGGCAGAGATCCAGAGAGAGAATGGGCATGCCAGGGCCTCCAGCTACTGCAAACAAACTCCAGACACCTGCGCCCCCTTGTGCATCTGGCTAACATGGGTCCTGGGGAATCAAGCTTTGAATTGGGTTCCTTAGGCTTCTCAGGCAAACGCTTAACTACTAAGCTATCTCTCCCAGCCAAAACAGCTCATTTTAAAAATAAAAGATTATAAAAGAAAACAAAGATGGATGCAGTAGGGCTGAAAATAGACAACCATTACATTCTTAGGTAAGATTACATGATGCAAATAAATCTTTAACACGGAAGTCTAGCATAAAAATTCATGTTGGTTTAAAATTGAGGAGATACTAAAAAGTCAGGGCAACCTCTAAAATTAGCAAAATAATTTAAAGGAGTTGAAAAGCTACTTAGCTAGTAGGAGGACATTAAAATAGTCCTTCTCAAGATTGTCAAAATTTCCACTGAAAAACATAGTAACTTCCTATTTTCAGTAAGTTCATCACTTAACATTTTGGACACTGTCAGTCACTCTCTTCAAAAAGAAGAAGAAGAAGAAGAAAACATATACACATATGTATGGGCACAAATCAAAAGTGGGCACATAAATGTAGCTTGCATGAAGTCAAAATACCCATGAAACCACTTCCAAAGAAATAGGATATTACCACCACGCCAGAACTCCCTTTGCACCCTTACTAGGTTGCCAGTGATCATTGCTCTTCTTACTTTTATCATCACCAATCATTATGCCCACTTGGATTTTTCTTAATAGAGATGTAATTATATATTGTGTATTTGGTAGGGTTCTCTAGAGGAACAGAACACATACACACACACACACACACACACACACACACACTCACACACACACACAAGTTATTACATTGGCATTGGCTTACACAGTAGCAAATGTGCTTTCCAACAATGGCTATCTACATGCTAGAGGGGCAGATTACTTGGAAGCTACCCAGTCCATAAAGTTGGATTCCTTGATATTCCCAAACAAATGCCAGAGTGCCCTGGAAAGTAGCTCCTTTTCAATCTACATTGGAAGGCTAAAGAAGTTGTAGCCTGAAATCCACGGAGTATGTCAGCAGCAGCTACGGATCCACCTGGTAAGGAATAAGAGTGGGTGGTCAGGGGCACTGCTCTTTCCTCCAACTACCAGTTGGAAGGCACCATCCACTTTGAGGGCAAGCCTTCCTGGTATGATTAATCCTTTCTGGAAACTACCATCAGGGACGTGCTCAGAGTCATGTGTCCTAAGTTTACTTTAAATTCTGCAAAGTTAAGACCTCTGTCACATACAGTGTAATCTCTTGTGATCTGTTATTGTTTGTGTGTAGTACTCACCTATATTTTGCATATAGCAGTGCTTTATTTATTCTCACTGTGCAGTTCCAAGTCATAGGTATGTCATAATGTAATTAAGCATTATAGTGTGTCCAGTTTGTGTCTACAGTAAATAGAGCTGTGATAAAACTGTCATGCATATGTTTTACTCCATATATGTATATGAATATATATATGTATATGTATGTGTATATATATATATATATGCATATTTTTGTTGCATATGTATCTAGGAGTAGAAATCTTGGGTCACATGGTCATCTTTGGTAAGTAGTACAGAAATGGCTTTTCAAGGAACACTCTGTGTTCCAAGAATTATTGTAGGGAGGTTCTAGTTGCTCTGTCATTTCAGTAACACATACCTTTTAAGTGTAAGACAGGCAATAGTATTTCACTGATGACTAATGAAATGGAATATTTGTATATAGATATTGTTCATTTAGGTACAATATTTTAGGAAGAACCTGTTTATATCTTTTGCTGAATTTTTTTATTATTTTCTTGAGAAAAAATATTAAGCATTTTTGGTCAGTGCCCTTTTCACATCATTTTTGGATTTTCTTAATACTTCTTGAAATTCATGCTTGCATTTCTTTGCATGTTCATTGAGCTTACCCAGCTAGCTATTGAGGTTTGTTGTTGTTGTTGTTGTTTTCTTTTCTTTAGTTCATTTAACTGTCTTTGGAACCCTAGTTCTTTTCTATTAGGTCTAATCTAGCGAGGACAGTATTTATGAATTGTTGAGCAACTCATGGCCTGATACAAGGTACTCAGCATCAATCAATGTGAAATGATGCTCACACAAGTGCAATAGTGGCACACAGCCATGATGGGTAACCAACTTGATGGGTATCCAACTGCTTTTGATTGGGCTAATGGATCCACTCAATGGAATGGGACCCATAGCTTGTTCTGGAAAACAAGTCAGAACTATATCCAAAAAAATGAGCTAATTCTCCAATATCAAGCTCCCACCAATTGTGGGCTGCAAGACGTCCTACACTTACTAAATTCTCTCTAAAATAATAATGGTTATCTCATTTATCTGGTGCTGACTTCACTCTCTGTAGGAGAATTTGTTTCTCTTTTTCAGATGGACATAGATCCTGAGGACAGATTCCCTTACCTGGGTCCCAGCTGAAACCATAGAATAATTGGGGAAATGAACAAGAGTGCTGCTTTCTTGGTGAACCTGGTGCCAGCACAAGGGTGAAGGAGACAGACACAGAGAAAACTCAGTTCCTACCAAACCAGACATCCAGAGACACAGAGGCTCCTAAGACCTCATCACTGAAATAGACCTCAAATGAACCCAACATGGCTCAGGGAAATTCATGGAACAGGGGGTGAAAAGATTGATAGAGCCACATGTTGGGTCATTATGCACAAAGACATTGCATCTTCCCCATAACTGATAGCTACTCCCATAATGTATGATTCACATTCCCCAACGAGGAGGGCCCTTCTTAGGGGGGAGGACAGGGAGGAGGCTACCGATGGTATCAACATGGCTGAATACACACTGTGTACATAAATAATAATAAAGTAAAATAAATAGATAAAATCATTCATAATAGTTTAAAAAATTATTCCCCAATGTTTGATGTCTTATAAAGGTATAAATGGTATTTTGTAAATTTCAAATATCACCATAGTATACAGCAGTATAATTAATTTTTGTAGAATTAACCATGCATTTGACTTGTCATGCTCACTTTATAATTATCATACTTGCTTTCCAGAGATTATTTTAAACTTCTAAGCTCAACTTTATTTGGCTGTGAATAATGATGGCTTTATTTCTTCTTTCCAAGTAATGATGCTCCTTCTTTGACTACTAGACAGGTTGTGACTTTCAGTGTAGTTTGCAATGAAGGTGATGATAACGAATGTCCTTTTCCCACTCTTGATCACAAAGGAAAGTTTCCATATTCCACTAAATGTTGCAATTTTATGTGGGTTATTGCTATCAAATTAAGAAAACTCCTTTTTACTTTTTTTGGTTTATTTTTATTTATTTATTTGAGAGTGACAGAGAGAGAGAAGGAGGGAGAGAGAGAGAGAGAATGGGCACGCCAGGGCTTCCAGCCATTGCAAAGAACTCCAGACGCCTGCACTTCCTTGTGCATCTGGCCAACGTGGGTCTTGGGGAATTGAGCCTTGAACCGGGGTCCTTCGGGCTCACAGGCAAGCGTTTAACTGCTAAGCCATCTCTCCAGCCCTCCTTTTTACTTTTTAATATTCTGTGTTATTTTGTATCATGAATAATGGAATGTTATAAAATACATTAGATCAAATGGAATGGTAAAATATTTTTCACATAGTCTACGAATGTGCTAACTTATCTTTTTTTTTTAGATTTTTTAAACTGATTTTGATGAAGATGACAAGTATTATTTGGGTGTGTCAGCATGACTTAAAGATCAAACTTTGTTTGGTTAGAACAAGAAAGTCATGTTGGTTTCATGCAATCTGTTCAGTTCAATCCACTATGAAAATTATTTATTGGGTTGATAATTTCAGGAATTTTTTCAGTTAAAAATTCTCATTTGATATCTTTGTGGAAAAAGAATTCTGTGAAATTCACCATGTTTTCACTCATTTTCTTAAAATATCTTAACTATAATGATCCTAAGTGCATTTCTGATAATTCAAAAATTATCAACTGTGTTTTCTATTACCTTTTGTCTCCTTTTGGTTTTGTCTTGTGATATTTTTATTAATTTAAAAAAAAAAGAGTCGCAAAGCATAAATAATGAGACATGCTCTAGCTGATTCTACCTCTTTCGATAGGAGTTCACCTTACTCTTGGGAAGCCCTAAGAATAGCAGCAGCTCTATCCAACCACAGAGTCAACAAAGGCAGGATTTCTAATTTCAAATCTACTTCTCCATCTTCATTCCCAGGGCTCAACTCTTCAGAGGTGTTAAAACTTGGTATATGATTCTCTAATGTTATATACATTCTGTAAGTGGGTATGTGGATTAATGCTGGAATATAGGAAGGGTAATGCCAATAGACAGCCCTCCCCCACTCAAAGAAACCTTTCAGCAATCAGAAGAGGAGGAGGGTTCATAAATGACAAAAGGCACCTAGGTTGTATTCATGGCTAAGTCAATCACTAGGAACAGACAACGTGATGAGGACAGAGAGAATGGGGAGGTAAGGCAGACTGAGTTCACGTTAAGTTAGATAACATTAGGAGATAATGAAAACCCAAGTGCAGACTCATGTTATGTGTTTAAAAAATTATGAGGTGTGACTTTGAGGAGGGTAAGTTGTCAGGTTACCTTCCAGCCTGAGGACAGGTACACATTTCATAAGAATAATACTTGGGATATAGCTCGACAAATCTAGACTAAATGAACACAATAATTAATGCTTAAAAATTCTGTCTTTAGCTAGACATGGTGGCATATGCCTTTAATCCCAGTACTTGGGAGGCAGAAGTAGGAGGATCATCATGAGTTTGAGGCTACCCTGAGACTACATAATAAATTCCAGGTCAGCCTGGGAGAGAGTGAAACTCTACCTCAACAATCCAAAGGAAAAAAAAAAAATTGCCTTTTAAAGTCCAGACATGAGTTAGCTTTACTTCTGAGTACAAAGAGATGTGAAACGAACTAGCAGAAGAATTGGAATTTTGTGTGTGAGGAGGTGAGGGGGAAGCTCACCAAGAGCTATTTTTCTGATTCACTTTCTTACCTTCATAGATTGGTTATCCAGGACCACTAGACATGATGATAACACATTCTTTAATAAGAAACATTACTTTCATTGGGTCTTTATTTCTCTGTATGGAGATTCTTGGCTCTTTTTGGGGGATGGGGGTGGGCGGAATTGAGATTAGGGTCTTGGTCTAAACTAGGCTGACCAGGAATTCACTAAATAGTTTCAGGGTAACTTCAAACTCATGGCAACCCTCAGACCTATGCCTCTGGAGTCCTGGGATTAAAGGCATGTATCACCACACCCAGCTCCTCTCTTTTAAATTTTTTTTTTGTTCATTTTTATTTATTTATTTGACAGCAACAGACAAGAGAGAGAAAGAGGCACGCACGCATGCACACACACACACACACACACACACACAGAGAGAGAGAGAGAGAGAGAGAGAGAGAGAGAGAGAGAGAGAGAGAGAGAGAGAGAGAATGGGCACGCCAGGGCCTCCAGGCACTGCAAACAAACTCCAGACACATGAGCCCCTTTGGGCATCTGGCTAACATGGGTCCTGGGGAGTTGAGCTTTGAATCAGGGTCCTTAGGCTTCACAGGCAAGCTCTTAACTGCTAAGCTGTCTCTCCAGCACAGCTCTTCTCTTTTTAAGTTCTTGTATAATCCATGTTACTGATCACTTGGATTGTCCTTGGATTTCTCGTACTATATATCAACACATTGGTAAGATACAATTCAGGGCTGAGGAAATGGTTCAGTGGAGTTTGGATGCCCAGAACCTATGTAAAGCCAGATTCAAGTAGTGCATATCTCTAAATCACAAGATGCCTACAGCAATGGGTGATGAAGCAGAATTCCAAAGATCATAGGACAGTTAGTCTGGCATTCACAGTAGCCAACAAGAAAGGCCTTGTCTCAAATAAGGTGGAAGCTGAGGAGCAACACCCAGAGGCTGTTTTCTCATCTCCACATGTGTGTCATGGCATGTGCACACACACAATTCAATGCCAGAGGTGGCAACTGGATGCCAAACTTACCCATGGGAGCATGGTCATCATTCCATTTAGACAATTCGTGATTAATACAGATCTACTTAGAAATCTATAATTTATTTGGTGGGTTTGCATATTTCTTAACAGAAATATTCTAGATTGTTTCTGCCAAAGCTCAGGACTACATTTCTCTCCTGGAGATGACAGAACAGAGCTCCAAGTGGTTGCGGTTTCCACTGAGTTTCTAACATGAATTATGGCCCCATGTTCAGAAGCTCTTTAGTATCCTAGACTCTGTAATGGATATTTCTAATTCTCATGGAAATATTGAACAAATATCAAAGAAAGATGTTTTACAACCTGATGCTAATGCAGAGAGTCATTAACATTGTTATTAGAGACAATCAAGATGATTTAGTTAAGACCTTTGACAAGGGTATACACCTGTCTGTGAATAACAGGCACTGTTTATTATCCTTGCTATTAATTAAAGAGAAGGACTGGTGGAATGTCTACTCTACAGAGTGTATAAATGGAGAGAGCATGGGCTGAAAGTGTACAGTGACTTCATTGCGGGTGGGACACCTGGCTGACTTTTCCCCTGAACTTGACCTGCATCTTCTCTTAAGAATTCCTTATAACAAACTCTAGGAATGAGCTATATTATTTCTACTACTGTGATACATCCTTACTAAGAGTTGGGATTTCTGATGTTTAGGAAATCTATGCCTGCCTTCTCTTGTACTGTCCCTCTACTGAATTAGTTCATCTTAATTGTTGGGATAATATATCTATAAGTGGGAATAACCAGGAATAATCAGGATGAGTTTGGTCAAATAAGTGAGATATTCTGGGTGTTGTATTAAACTAATCTTGTTTATGAAAAATACAATTAATATCTACTTAGAAGAGTATAAAGCAATTACTTTACCTGACCAAGTCCAAGAACAAATCACACAATATTAAAGTATTTGACTGATGACAAATGATGGCATACCCATAGATAATCATAAAGCCTGCATTGTCTTTCTTAATTAGCTTGTGACATATCTCAAGCATGTTCATAGCTGGGCTTTATATCAAGCTATTTATGTACTTTACATCACTGTTGTGAGTTTCCATTGTCCCCTGCCTGGTTTCTTATAAATCTCTGTGGTGGTTTGATTCAGGTGTCTCCCATAAACTTAGGTGTTCTGAATGCTAAGTTCCGAGCTGATGGAGATTTGGGAATTAACACCGCTTGGAGGTAAAGTATTGTTGGGAGGTGGACTTATGGGTATTATAGCCAGTTTACCTTTGCCAGTGTTTTGCACACTCTTCTGTTCCAGTTTACTACCTGATGTTAGCAGGGTTGATGTCCACCCTCTGCTCATGCTATTGTTTTTTCCTGCCATTATAGAGCTTCTTCCTCAAGCCTGTAAGACCAAATAAGCCTCTTTTTCCTACAAGCTGCTCTTGGTTGGGTGGTTTCTACAGCAATGTGAACCTGACTGCAACAGTAATAGTGGTACCAAGAGTGGGGCCATTTGCTGCTAGACACCTGATTATTTGGCTTTGGCCTTTTGGGGCTGCTTTTCAAGAGGAATGTGGGTGAATTTGAAACCTTGGCCTAAGAGATGCCTTGTCGCACTTTAAGTACAGCTTGAAGGATTATTCTGGTCAGAGTTACAAGACCTAACTCCAGTAAGAACTATGGACTGAGAGGTTTGGGTTATAAGGGTGAAAAGGAACTTTGTCTGGACTGGGCTAGAAGCAGTTTGTGGAAGAGGCTTGCTGTTATGCCCATGTCCTAAGAACTTGTTCAGGGTTGCAGTGCATAGAAACAGACTGGTATGTGCAGATGGATATGGTGCAGAATGAAGTCTTGGGGCAAAAACCTCTGCCTATTTAGCTGCAACTGTATGAGAGATTACAACCATTGAGATTGGGCCAGCTGAACTGCATTGAGACAACAGAAAGAATGTAGACTCTTTTAAAGGGGCCTGAATTCTGAAGGAGTGGCCTGTTATTCAAAGTCTTCTATATTCACCCATGGATTAGCAAATTGGCACCCTATTTAGTATTGCGGAGTATAAGAAATGCAGGAAAGAGAGGGTCATTGAGCTTGCAATTCAGTCTTATGTTTTTGAAATGGCCATGGGCAATGTGAAGGAAGTTTGCTGGATACCTCAATGGAGACCCCATGGGACCATGAGCATGAACCCTGGATTGCAGTGGAGAGCCAGTGGAGATGCTGGGACCACAAGATGGCTGCTGAGGAGAACTTCCAGCCCTGGATGAAGTTTTCCAGGACTGTGAGTAGTCTAGCTGATGGATGGAATTGGAATGCCAGAGACTTGTTGCTGGTGTGAATGATCAGACTTGGACACTTGTCATTGCCTAAAGTTGTTGGACTTGAAGCTACAGAGTTAGTTGTTTGTTCTGTTTAAATCTTGCATTGGTTGAATATTTCTTTGCTCTGCCCAATGTCATCTTTTGCAGTGTGAATGTTTATTTTGTGCCATGATAGTTTTAGGGGGAGTTTTTTTATATTAAGGCTCAGTTAAAAAAGAAAAAAAAACCCTTGGATTATGGAGATGTTTGACCATCATTAGGTTTGATAAAAATATGGGGATGTTTAGAGATGGACTGAATGCATTGCATTTCACATCAGGGATGGTTATCAGTTTATGGGATTGGGGTAGAATGTGGTGGTTTGATTCAGGTGTCCTCCATAAACTTAGGTGTTCTGAATGCTAGATTCCCAGCTTTTGGAGATTTGGGAATTAATGCCTTTTGGGTGGACCTATGGTCATTATAGCCAGTTTCCCCTTGTCAGTGTTTGGCACACTCTCCTATAGCTATTGTCCACCTTATGTTGGCCAGGAGGTGATATCTACCCTCTTCTCATGTCATAGTTTTCCCTTGCCATGATGAAGCTTCCCCTTGAGTTTGTAAGCCAAAATAAACCCTCTTATCCCAAAAGCTGCTCTTGGTTGGGTGATTTCTGCCAGCAATGTGAACCTGACTGCAACAGTAATATTGGTACCAAGATGTTCAGGGTCAATATCCTTGTCTCTTACTCAACTGTTTCTTCATTCTCCTAACCTTATGAATTACTCCTAAGCCTGTCTACTCATTTCTTGGTGGTTGGATTATTATAACTATCAGTATCAGTTATTATAACTATACTCACTCATGCATGTGAATCCTATTTATGTGTCAGATACATTTCCAGATGTTATATTCAGTATTTATTCATTTTTTAAAAATATTTTTAATAGTAAATGATATTAAAATTATATTGAAGTTGTAAGAGTTTGAATGTATTATAGAGCCTCTGACAGTCTTTAATTAGTTCTTTCTTTCTTTCTTTCTTTCTATCTTTATTTATTTATTTTTTATCTTTTCTCAATTTTTATTAACATTTTCCATGATTATAAAAAATATCCCATAGTAATACCCTCCCCCCTACTTTCCCCTTTGAAATTCCATTCTCCATCATATTACCTCCCCATCTCAATGATTCTACTTACATATATACAATTCCAACTTATTAAGTACACCCTTCCCTTCCTTTCTCTTCCCTTTATATCTCCTTTTTAACTTACTGGCCTCTGCTACTAAGTATTTTCCTTCTCACACAGAACCCAATCATCTGTAGTTAGGATTCACATATGAGGGAGAACATGTGGTACCTGGCTTTCTTGGCCTGGGTTACCTTACTTAGTATAATCCTTTCCAGATCCATCCATTTTTCTGCAAATTTCATAACTTCATTTTTCTTTACCACTGAGTAGAACTCCATTGTATAAATGTGCCACATCTTCATTATCCACTCATCAGTTGAGGGACATCTAGTCTGGTTCCATTTCCCAGCTATTATAAATTGAGCAGCAATAAACATGGTTGAGCACGTACTTCTAAGGAAATGAGATGAGACCTTAGCATATATGCCTAGGAGTGCTATAGCTGGGTATTATGGTAGGTCAATCTTTAGCTGTTTTAGGAACCTCCACACTGATTTCCACAATGGCTGGACCAGATTGCATTCCCACCAGCAGTGTAGAAAGGTTCCTCTTTTTCCATATCCCCACCAACAGTTGTGAAAATTTGTTTTCATGATGATAGCCAATCTGACAGGAGTGAAATGGAATCTCAATGTAGTTTTAATCTGCATTTCCCTGATGACTAGTGATGTAGAACACTTTTTAGATGCTTATATGCCATTCATATTTCTTCTTTTGAGAATGCTCTATTTAGCTCCATAGCCCATAGATTGGCTTGTCTAATTCCTTATTATTTAACTTTTTGAGTTCTTTGTACATCCTAGATATTAATCCTCTATCAGATACATAGCTGGCAAGGATTTTTTGCCATTCTGTAGGTTGCCTCTTTGCTTTTTTCACTGTGTCCTTTGCAGTGCAAAATCTTTGTAATTTCATGAGGTCCCAGTGGTTAATCTGCGGTTTTATTGCCTGAGCAATTGGGGTTACATTCAGAAAGTCTTTGCCAAGACCAATATGTTGAAAGGTATCCCCTACTTTTTCCTGTAGCAGTTTCAGAGTTTCAGGTCTGATGTTAAGGTCTTTAATCCATTTGGAATTAATTCTTGTGCATGGAGAGAGAGAAGAATCTATTTTCATCCTTCTACAGATATATATCCAGTTTTCCCAACACCATTTGCTGAAGAGGCCATCTTTTCTCCAATAAGTGTTTTTGGCATTTTTATCAAATATCAGGGGGCTATAGCGACCTGGACTTACATCTGGGTCCTCTATTCTGTTCCATTGATCTACATGTCTGTTTTTGTGCCAGTACCATGCTGTTTTTGTTACTATGGCTCTGTAGTATAGGTTAAAATCAGGTATGGTGATACCACCAGCCTTACTTTTGTTGCTCAGTATTATTTTAGATATTCAAGTTTTTTTGTGATTCCAAATAAATTTTTGGATTGTTTTATCTATTTCCATGAAGAATGTCTTTGGAATTTTGATAGGGATTGCATTAAATGTGTAGATTGCTTTTGGTAAGATTGCCATTTTCACAATATTGATTCTTCCAATCCAGGAACAAGGGATATTTTTCTACTTTCTAGTTAGTCTCTTCTGCACTTTCTCGCTTGAGAGTTTTAAAGTTCTCATTGTAGGGATTCTTTACTTCTTGGTTAGGTTTATTCCAAGGTACTTTTTTTTTGTTTGATGCAATTGTGAATGGGAGTGATTCTCTGATTTCATCCACTGTGTGTTTGTTGTTAGCATATATGAAGGCTACAGATTTCTGTGTATTTATTTTGTATCCTGCTACATGGCTGTAGGTTTTTATCAGCTCTAACAGTTTGCTAGTAGAGTCTTTAGGGTCCTTTATGTATAGAATCATGTCATCTGCAAATAATGATAACTTGATCTCTTCCTTTCCAATTTGTATCGCTTTTATGTGTGTCTCTTGCCTTATTGCTATGACTAAGACTTCCAGAACTATATTAAATAAAAGTGGGGACAGTGGACACCCTTGTCTTGTTCCTGATTTTAGTGGAAAAGCTTCCAGTTTTCCCCATTTAGTAATATGTTGGCTGTAGGCTTGTCATAAATAGCTCTTATTATATTGAGATATGTTCCTTCTATTCCCAGTCTCTGTAGGACTTTTAGCATGAAGGAATGTTGGATTTTGTCAAACGCTTTCTCTGTGTCTAATGAGATGATCATGTGATTTTTTAAAAAAAAATTTGTTTATTTATTTGAGAGTGACAGACACAGAGAGAAAGACAGATAAAGGGAGAGAGAGAGAGAATGGGCACACCAGGGCTTCCAGCCTCTGCAAATGAACTCCAGACGCGTGCCTTGTGCATCTGGCTAACGTGGGACCTGGGGAACCGAGCCTCGAACCTGGGTCCTTAGGCTTCACAGGCAAGCGCTTAACCCCTAAGCCATCTCTCCAGCCCGATCATGTGATTTTTGTCCTTTGATCCATTTATATAATGTATTAAATTTATAGATTTGCACATATTTAACCGTCCCTGCATCTCTGGGATAAAGCCTACTTGATTAGGATGAATGATCTTTCTGATATATTCTTGTATTCTGTTTGCCAATATTTTGTTGAGAATTTTTGCATCTATGTTCGTGAGGGAGATTGGTCTGTAATTTTCTTTTTTTGTTCTATCTTTGCCTGGTTTTGGTATCAGGGTGATGCTGACTTCATAGAAGAAATTTGGTAGAATTCCTTCATTTTCTATTTCCTGGAAAAGCTTAAGAAGCTATGGTGTTAGCTCTTCCTTGACGGTCTGGTAAAATTCAGCAGTGAATCCATCTGGGCCTGGGCTTTTTTTAGTTGGGAGATTGTTGATAACTGTTCAGATCTCCATGCTTGTTATAGGTGTATTTAAGTGATTAATCTCATCTTGATTTAATTTAGGTAGGTCATATAAATCAAGGAAATCATCCATTTCTTTCAGATTTTCATACTTTGTGGAGTATCTGCTTTTATCATATGTCCCTATGATTTTTTGAATTTCTCTGAAGTTTGTTGTGATGTTACCTTTTTCATCTCTGATTTTATTCATTTGTGTCTCTTCTCTCTGTCTTTTGGTCAGATTTGCTAAGGGTTTATCAATCTTGTTTATCCTTTCAAAGAACCAACTCTTTGTTTCATTATTTTTTGGATTTTTTTTTGTTTCTATTTCATTAATTTCTGCCCTAATCTTTATTATTTTTTCACATCTACTGATTTTTGGTTTGCCTTGTTATTCTTTTTCCAAGGCTTTGAGGTGAAGCGTTAGGTTGTTTACATGTGACTTTTCTAATTTCTTAATATGGGCACTTAAAGGTGTAAATTTACCTCTTAGAACTGCCTTCATTGTGTCCCAGAGATTTTGTTATGTTATGTTCTCATTATCATTTGACTTTACAAATTTTTTGATTTCCTTCTTGATTTCATTGACCCATTCATCATTTAGTAGTGTATTGTTTAATTTCCATGATTTTGCCACAGCTGCTCTAGTTCTGTCGCTGTTCCACATGTTCTTCTACCTGTGATCTGCTCCTCCATTGTTCACTGCTGTTCTCCCTTCACGTTCCTAGAGTTTGTGGAGAGCTCCGGTGTGAGTGGAAGCTACCCTAACCTGGCTTTTTCCTGAAGTTCGAGCCGAGCCTGGCGGCTTTCTGGTGAGCCACCGCGGCTGCAGTGGGCGGAGCTGCTGGGGCCACATTTGCCGGCCTGCGCGGGCTCTGGATGCTCTGGATCTCTTCTAATTCTCCTCTGCCGTTCCAATTTCCTAAACACCTTGCTTTTTAGTAAAAGTGTGTATTTTGCTGAGCTTGTTTTTTTTTTTTTTTTTTTTTTTTTTTGTCTTTTTCCCCCCAGGGCTGCTTTGGCGTGGTGCCTATGCCGCCATCTTAACTGGAAATCAGTTTTATTTCTATATTCAGTATTTAATTTCTTACTCCTAGGGATTAAATTCCTAGTGTTTGGATGAAGATGTTGAGGCTTATAGAGGTAACATGGTGGCTGTCACCAATAGTAAGCAAGTGGCACTGTTGGGTAGGGCACACCTAGTGTCTTCTCTGGCCTGTCTGCTTTGACACAGTTGTAAACCTTTGAGGTCTGATGTGACTGCAAATCAATTGCACACTTGGTTACAACAAAGATTTTGATTTCAAGATCTAGAATGGCACCAAGAATCCAGATTTCTAGCAAACACTGGGAAGGGGGTAATACAGCTGGCCCTGGACCATCTCTGGGAGGCTAGGGTACAGGTGAAATTCTTTCTCTCTTGATTAGGGAGGGTGGGGCGTGTGGAGGGTATGACAACCTCCTTCTCATCATTCAAAGTCGGAAAGTTGCTTTAGAGCATTTTCTGAATCCCAATGGAGACATCATTTCATTTTTCTCTCTGCCTGTTTCAGTAAACTGCCCCTGTGGACAGCTCTCAGCCAGGCCTGCTGTAGCCCAGAAGGTCTGGCAGGCTGTGGCCCCTCTGTTTTTCAGCAAACACCCCTGGATGATGAGCTGCTACTGGGCAAGTGCCAAGCCTTTGATCTGCTTAGAAAGACATTCTATTGTTTGCTTCAAAAATGCCCCAGGCTGTGGCTGCCAGTTTTCCCAGTTGAGGCTTTAAACATATGATAGCCATTTATCTATTTTCAGTCCTTTCAAATTCCTGCTCATTCTTGTGATTTGGGACAGGGGAGAGGGCAGCACCTGAATGGCCGCTACTCACCATTCATTATCCAATAGATCTCTATTAAGCCAAAGAATTTTCCCCCAATTGTTTCTTTCCTTCTAGGGATGAAAACCTTTTTTTTCACCCATTATGTCTCTGATCATTTCGCTGCCCTTTCCTGAAACTTCGCTTTGTTGCCTCTGCTTTCTTTGAGGTGGCGATGATCAAAGCAGCCCTAAGGATGCAATTCTTACAATAAATAGCATTTTCTGGGTTATTTTTCATTCCCATTTTAATGCAGCTCACTCACCTTGCTTGTTCTTTCAACTGTCCCTGTGCATTTTCTGTGGCTTTATATCAAACAGAAAAGTCACTTCAGATTATATCACAGTGCTGGTCCCTATCCTAAATTCACCTTAACTTAATGTTGCAATTGAAGTGATTCAGTCATTTGGATTCTCTATAATGGTTTGATTCCCCTCCCACAATGTCCTTTTCCTTTCATCAGCATCATTATTATCGTTATTACTATTATATTGTTTTTATTTTTGTTAGAGTTTCTTGGAAGTACAGTAACCGGTTGTGGCCAACATAAAATCCTAGGCATTTCTTTCCCCTGGTTGTAAGGTAGTTCCTCATCCATGTCCCTTCTTGCCTTCTGGGTGTTGTGAATGACCATCAGTCACCTGCCACTTGAGTCTGGCTCTGCTTTTCCAAGTCCAACTTGCCCTTTGTCCTGCAAAAATCTTCTAATTGAAGGGCAATTTCCATTAACAATTGAAGTTTCTGAGCACTTATTATGTGCCAAGTCATTTTCAGAACATTACCTATGTTAACTACTTTGGTCTTTTCTTCTTAAAGATAGATTAAATCACTGCTGCACTTTCACTGATGAATAAACAAAGGCTCAGATTGGCCCAGTGCTCTGGCCAAAGATACATAGCTAGCAAGCGGAGGAGGAAAGATTCACAAGCATTGTGGTTCTTTTGTACCTTTACAGCGACTTCTAGTATGTGAAAGGCAGGGCATTTGGTATGTATACATTTACTATCTTCAGTTTTAATTGTATGCTCCATGTGGGGAAGCACTATGTGTTTAGCTCTCACTCAGAGAAACTTTTATCTCAGTCTTTTCAGTTTACCTTATGGATTCAAATAAAGGAGAGGCAAGGCTCAGTGCCTTCAGCTATAAATCAGAAGGGAGTGCCCTGCTTGTCCTACTGGGCAATGATGAGTCACTTCTTCAAGCCTCCACATTAGAAAGTACACAGGGAGGCAGGGGCCATATTTGATTCTTTAAATCTCATGGCTGTCCTGGTCCCTGTGCCAGGTATTGACTTTGTTCTTTCATGTGGACTCTGAGAGAGGGTGAGTGTGGACAATTAGCTCTAGATGTCCTTGCCAGGCCTTGGGAGGTTGCTCTAAATCTATGCTTCAAGCCCTTTCTCTTTTCTGCATTAAGAAGTCCTTTCCCCGTAGATCCTGGCAAGTGCTGTAGCTTCCTCTGGCCAATCATTGTTGTCTCTAAAGAGTGAAAGAAAAATTCTGGTTCCCATGTAACTGTTGGTGGTTCAGAACTTGTGGCTGAGCTCATGAGCCCTCACAATTCTTCTTCTATTCTGCAGTTCAATACAATGTCACAATAAGGACTAAAGAGGCCCCATCTTGTCCATCTGAGACATCAATTCTTGTGACTTTTTTTCTTGTGATGACTACCCTGTTCTATAGTGCCTCCACATGCTTTGCATTCTTAAGCCCTTGTAGTGACAAGGAATGGTACGAGGCCCAAGCAACAAATCCCAAGTCACTGGGACTCATTTAAAGTATGGTCTATCCCTCCTAGTCCCTGGCGTGCTGCTTGGTGTTCAGAGAGGAGATATCTTACCTTATAAAGTTGTCAGTCAACAAAGCTCACAGGCAAAGCACCAAGAATGGTGATCACTTTAATAAGCCTTGCGTTTCCTCTCTGTTACTCCTCTGACTTTTCCTTGAATCCCTGTTTTAGCTTCACACTATAGTTAAAAGAGGGAGTAGATTTTTATGCTATTGTACAGAGCACAAGGCTGAGTCAGGGAAAGACTTGTCTAATAGTAACTGTTCAACTACAGTGAGAACTGGTCAGGGCAGTAGAGACCATCTCAGTGCAGTAGAGTCACTTGGTAGAGGGGGAGCCTGAATACTAGAAATCCAAACACAAATAAAACAAATCACCAAAAAGATCTATTCAATGTAAAATACTGACAATAATGATGCCACTTGTGTCCATGTGGTGAGTTTGCAGATTACTCTTCTGCATAAAGCACAGTTATGTGTCATCTCCCAATGAAATCAGCAGAATACTTTTTCAACAGTGCATAGCATGTCATCTCAGTAAGACAGTCATCAGTGATAAGCACCTAAAATGGGTTTTATGTTTATGTGCACATGGGTGTGAGTATATGTGCATACCTGTGTGTGTGTCCCTGGAGATTGGCTAAGCAGTGCTCTGCTACTCAGTTACATCCCAAAACCTTTTTTGTTTTCTTATTTATTTATTTTCTTTATACTGTGAGACAACTCATTAGGTTGCCTAGCTGAATTGAAACTCTGTAGTCACACTGGTCTTGAACCTGCAAACCTCCAGCCTCAGCCTTATAGTTGCTGGGATTTTAGCACTGCATCACCAGGCCCCGCTTACATTTTGTGTTGTATTATGATAAAGTTATAATGAGCAGTAGTTCATGTTTATTTAGAAAAGTTGTCATGTAAAGCCCAAGACCAGAAAGTTTACAATTATATTGATGTCTTGATCAAATAAGGTGATGGCAACAGTGTCAGGAATCAGGACCCACATTTCATTTAGGAAACATGATATAACAGAGTGTTTCTTTTATCAGGGACCAAAAAAAAAAAAAAAAAAAAAAAAAAGAAATAAAACCTCTTCCTGCTTACATCTAATGACCTAAAATATTGCAAGTTTGCCCCTAGATTAGTGATTCAGCTGTTTTCTAGTCAAACTCTTGCTAAACAAATGGGTGTTCTGTCAGCAAGGAGAACTGGCATTTAAAAAGGCAGGTACTAGTACATTGGCCTAGAAGTGAAATGAATGAGAAAGTCAAGTCTCTTCATTGCATTTCTTAACTGAAACACATTGTAAAACTCCTTAAGCCTCTGTTTTCTTTCCTATGAATTAGGGGTAATAGCCTGTTCCTCTCACAAGGATGGAGTGAGAAAATCCACATGCCCTGAAATGTTTTAGAGATTATTAAGCACTGTGAAAATGTAAGTTATTATATTTAGTGCTTTTTTTCTACTTGGGGGATATTAGAAAAGGGTAAAACTATCTCTTCCTAGTGAACTTATAACCAGGTAGGAAACCCAATAGGTCATGTGCAAAACTGAAAGTAATCTAAGTTTTACCTTAAGATAACAATAGTAAGGTTAGAATAAGCAGTATAGACAGGAAAATGTCATGGTTAAAAGGAAGAGATTGCAGTTACAGAGTATACCTGAGTTAAGTCCCAACATCAACACATGCATCTTAGTTGTGCCACCTTGGGTACTTCACAGATTCCCTGAGTTGGTGAGACTTCCTCCTACACAATGCTTGTGAGGCGCTGTATCACATACATGTGTACATAACAATACTTGATGTGGTGTCTGGCAGAATGTCTTTAACATTTAACAATAAACATTAATTAACAAATAACAGTCATTATGTAATTTGTTCACCATCTTTCCTCCTCCACCAGCTGGCCTAGTGTCCCTGGGCAGAGGCTCTTTGAACACATTGAACCTGTCTGAAGTAATCTCAGCCCACACAGATTCCTCCAAGCTCCAGATTAACCTTTTCCCAGGATGGTTATTGACAATTTGCCCTTAGACTTTACTTCCTGTCTCTAGCTTTGTTTCGGATTTGCAATGAGACTGGGCTTCCAGCCCTGAGGTTGCAAATGAACTCATTCCTTTCTTTGCCTGAATGTTGGTTCCTTGTTACACTGACTGAGTGAAAATGGCTCCAGTTATATTTTCAACTGGTCTTGCAGAATAGCATGGAATATTATACAAGATGTCAGAAGCTATGCTTGATAATGGCAGAGCCCTTAAATTGGGGTCCCTCAATCTTGTGTTCATCTCCTATTTTACTTGCATGAATGCTGTTCATATATTTGGGAGAAAAGAAATAAGATGGCCAATGCTCTTATGGATTTGGGGAATTATCTTTTCCATTTTTTTTAAAGCATTTAACATGTAAGGGATGCTGTTTGGAAGCAGTCTGGATTGCTTATTTTCTTAGAAATATAAGCAAGAACTGAATTTCTAGTTTCACTTTGTAACTTCAGTTAGAATTCTGGGAGGGCTGAACCATGGAGGAGGAAGTTTTAACTCTGGCTGAATGAATAAAGGCTCAGAGCTTTGTATACTCCCCTCTGTTCTAAAAAGGGAAGGGTTTATAGGTACTGCCAGTTGCTGTCTTTCTCAGCATCTCTCAACTACAGTTACTCAGGCTTCTTCACCCAAGTGTGTCCCTTATTCCCCAGAACCCCACCTGGGAGGGGATAACAGTGGAATAGTCTGGTGAGACTTGCTGGTTGTCAGGCTGCAAAATATTGTAGGAATAGGCCAGGACGGGCCTATGCATTCCAAATTGCCATGAACTGCAGTGTCCCTCTTCTCAGCAGGAACTGTGCAGTGCTCAATTTGGAGTCCAGTCTTCCCAGTTGCCATCTTGAAGCAGGTGTTGTTTCTAAACCATGATTAGTTTAACTGGGCACTGCACCTATTAATTCCTTACCAACCACCTCCAGCAAAGAGTGGAAATGCACCTCCATTCCTTATCCCTGAGCTGAATCCGTACTTCATGTGGCTGATCTCCTGGGGCCTGTGACCCCAGAATCTGAGGCCAACCTGAATATGCAGCTGAGCCTTAATCAGGCCCTTGGACAGGACTAAGGAGCCATGGGCTGCTGGCTTGCAGGGCTCAGACCCACAATCATGTTTAGTGTCATCTCAGTCTTTCCCCCTTGTCCCTCAAAGTCCCCAGTACTGACTATGAGCTTGTTCTGTGGCCAGTCCTCATCAGTTAAGATGAAATGATTATATTCCTGCCTGATACTATATATACCCAAGCTGTCTGAGCTGGGCTAACAAAGTCCCAGGTACATGCAGCATTGGCCACACATAGGTATTTGAATAGACATATCTAAGTCCAGAGCCTGACTGTGCATATGTTGTGGGTCCTTGAGTAAGTCACTTCCTTCTCGATTTCTCACCTGTAGATAGCATAACAAAACTTGCCTTTGTAATTCCATAATACATTCAGTGCCTGACACCTAGGGATAAACAGCACAGGGTAGCTACACATTTCAATATGTTATATAGGAAAATAACCATGTTCTTCAATCCTGTACCTTCACCTTGGGGTACTTAACTGTAATTTAAAGACATAGTTTGAAACATTAAATTAATCATTGCTGCCTTGTGAGGCAGAAAACAGCATTCATATACATCTTAAGATAAAACAGGTGACTTTTCAAAAGTTTCCTGTTTGTTGTGAGCTGCTGCAGGCTCCCCCTTGGACAGCCTGGGGTTAGAAGCTCTTTTCTCTGCTAGTGAGCTACTTCAAAGACTAGAGTGATAAACAAACAGGTGTAATTCAGGCAGGGAAGAATATTGGGAAAGTATGGGCACAGAGCAGATCATTACATTAGCTATGGATGGTTAATAAAGAGGGTTAACTGATCTTTCTTTTTTCCACAATACACCTTCACTCCAGTTGCCTTCATCATCTCCAGGCTCCTAGCAAACGGGTGTTCCCTTCAGGGTTGTGGAGAAAATGGGGGGCTGCAATGTGTAGGGAAGCTCAGCGTGGAAGCTGCATATGTACTGTTGACTCACTTTAAGTCTTCATTCTACCATTTTCTCATCTAGAAAACTGGGCTGCCAATACTTACCCTAAGTGGGAGGAGAATTAAGTATGTCTCTCAGCTACTGCTCACATTTTGCAGCCCTTCCCATAGCCCTGGCCCTAGCTACCTCCATCCCAACTTGAGTTTCCCTGGTGCCCATAACTCCAAACACAGAGCAGCCACCATGACCTTTGGGAAATGACATTAGCTTATATTCTTCCCTTTAGTAAAGCATCCCTTTAGTTAAGCCCTATGCAAGTTTCATGTTATTCTCAGAAGCAAATCCAAACTCCATGAGGATCCTTGATACTGACAGGGTCTGTCTCTCCTTTGCCTTTCTCTCACAAGGCTTACTCATCACTTGTGCTCTCAAATACATACCTATATGAAAGGAGGTGTTGTGGGTTCAGTAATTGAGTCATTGAACCCTAAATTGAGAGCCCACGTAGGCCTGGAACATATGTGAAAAGATTTAGAGAGGAGAGAGTACAGAGAGCTCCTGTGATGTGGAGGACAGGAGGGGCTAGAGAGAAAGACAGACTTGCCAGAACCAGGAGCTTCAGCAGTGATGAACAGGCAGTCAAGAGATCCTGCTGTCCCCTGGTAAACATATAACATTATGGTGTTGGGCCGTAACTTCCAGCTCAGGTGAGCCAGAGAGACAGCTGATTGGTCTGGGCTGAAGGCTGGCTCAGGAAGAGGCTAGCCTTGATGCCAAGTTCAGAGGGCTGAACTTGACCAACCACAATGTCAGGATTAGATTTAAATTCTAGGAAAAGGGACCTCCTTCCCAGGAGGGGCTCAGATTTTTTTGTGGAACAGATCTAAGGAAGAGATAAGAAGTTAGATCATACTTTGATCTGTAGCAAAGTGGAGATTGCAAGGATAGGCCCTAAGACATTTCTGCTTTTTTACTTTGAGGGGCCCGGTCACCCCAAACTACCTATCAAAGCTACCCCACTCTCTCATTTCCTCTACACTCATGCCTGCCAGCCCCCTGAGCCTAGTTGACTGCACCGTGCTGGGATGATCTCAAGGCTGGTTAAGTGTATCCTTTAAATCACTGATGAAATGTCACTTCCTGTCATGTGGGAAGACAGTGGATTGTCAGGAAGCAGCAGGGAGACCTGAGCCACACTTTCTACCTGGTTTCCCTCCTCCCAGTTTTGATCTTCTGAAATGTAACCTTCATCTGGCTCTGGAGAAAGTGCCCAAAATAGATGGTTTGCTTATCTGCCTTAACCTGCAGCTCCTCCTCCATATTTGAAGGATACAGCCCCAACTAATTCAGGTGGCCTGTAAGGCCCACAACGGTCCGTCTGCAAATGCATCTTCCTGCCACACACACCTGGATCCCTACGCCACTTGTCTGACTTCCACTTTGTTTATGTGACCCATGTACGTGCAATGCCCATATGACTCTTCCCTCCTCACAGATTTAACTGCTTCATTCTTCAAGCTCTCAGCTGGTATCATTTCCAGGAAGATAAGTCTCAGAAGTCCCTCCCCTGTGTCATCAATCCCTGGGCCTCCCCTGCCATTATGCCTCCGCTGGGTGCCATTTTTTGGACCTTTGGGTCTTGGTGGGCTGCTGCTTCTGGCATTCCTGTATTCTGCAAGGTGCACAGTGAACCCTCTGTAGCTTATTCAACTTAGGTTGCATGAGCAAGGGGATAAATACATCTTTGAATGGAAGTCTGTTTCTCTTACATTGTTAATTTGCATACATTTGGGTGCTTAGGTCTCTCTTCTGCTCCATTAACATAACATTATGTACCTGCTGTCGTAGTTCAGTTGCCTCCTTGTTTCCATTCTGTATTTTCTGGCCTTTTATGTGTGCATGTGGCTGGGATGCACACTGTGTGAATTGTGCTCGGGGCTGACATTTACTGAGTCATCACTCTGTGTCAGGCACTGTCCTGGAGGCTATTCCTGTATTGTCTTGTGCAGTTTTCCCTTGATATCAGTGGGAGATTGGTTCCTGGATTTCCTCAAGTCTCTCATATAAAGTGGCATACTATATGCCCAAGAATCTGCATCCTCAAGATAACTTATAATACCTAATAACTGGAAAATATTAAGTGAGGGCTGCAGCAAATTGCTTGCCAGGCAAACACAATGACCTCCAGTTTCATGTAAATACTGGGTGAACATGGTATCCCATCTGTAACCCCAGCTCTCAGGAGGTAGAGTCAGAGATGATTCTCAAGGTAAACTGGCTAGCTATACTAGCCAAATTGGCAAGACTTTTGTTCAAGTCAGAGGCCCTGTCTCATAAAATAAAGTGGAACATGATCAAGGAAGACACCCAATGTCCAATTCTGGCCACCACACACGTGCATGTATATCGCACAAGCATGCATGCATGCCTACATATGTGTATGCATATCCACACACTTGCAACTGTGGTTGTTTGAACCTATCCACCCCCTCTAGACTCAGGTATTATTAAAATTGACTTCGCAGCTTCTACCCATAGATAAGAGAAGGGCGCGTTACTGGGGGTGGATCTGGATTCCAGCCTGAGGTATGCAGAGATGTATAAGCTCTGGGGATTGTGCAGGTTGGTTTTATGCTTGCTTTGGGGGGTGGCTTTTTTTTTTTCTCACTGCCTGGGCCTGTGAAAGGGGGCCAGTCTCATCCACCATTATGGAACTTCCCTTGGGTTTGTAAGTCTGAAATACATCCCTTTCTCCCATGAACTGTGTCTGTCTGGAGGTTCATCCCAGCAATGTGGAGCTGATTACAACACTACCCATACACATATGAACATGCATGTATATATATATATATATATATATATATATATATATATATATATATACACACACATATATATATATATATTCCTATGTAAGTATTGTAGTTACACACACACACACACACACACACACACACACACACACTGTTTAGGGAATAATGATAAAACATCTGTGTGTGTTCAGTGCAGAAACAATTTCTGGTGTCTAACATTTTCCATCTATGGTTGGTAGAAAATACAGACCCAGAATGAATAGATATGAAAGGCTGACTATAACTCAGGAATATTCTCATAATTATTTGTATTTTATTTTTATAGATGAAAAATCCAAAACAAAGAGCTAGTATTACATGGCTAGCACATAGTCATGTCTCTGAGCCTATGGTTCCTGCCATGAGACCTGTTCCTACCCACTGTAACACACTTTCCTGCTGCTGCTGCTGCAACCATGGGGCACCCAGACTATAGTTTGTCTATATGTTGGTGCTCAGAGCACCAGCCCTAAAATGCTTTGTGTTTTCCATTTTTCCAGTTGGCTCTTTCAGTCTTCCATTGTCTTCTTAACTACTGCCACATGAGAACTTCTTTGATGTTCAGAGTAGTAGATCAGAACCATCTGGAAGTCCTCTTAGAATATAGACTGGGAGGTGGATTTCTACCTTGACGTTCTGATTCAGAAGGACAGCCTCTGAGTCTATAAACTGGGTTTCCCACAAGTGCCTGGGTTAGGGTTATGCTTCTGGCCCAGGTACCCCACATGGAGAGCAGTGGACTAGGACTCTCCACAGCTCCCTCACTGCACACTGTGATCACTCCAGCAATGATGCTTTAATCTCATTTTCTGCTCTTCTTGCTTCTAATCTCCATTTCTATTTGCTTCATATCCTGTTCTTTAGAGACCCATTCTATATCCTGCACATTTAGATACATGAGGTGTTATATGTAGTAGGTTATTTTGTTACCTGTCCTATGCAGCTTATTTGCATCATGTCAACATGAAAGGCTGTGTAGAGAGAGTCCTGTGGATGGAGGGGGGGGGACCAGGTGAGTAAATCAGTGATATACCAACTCTTTGTCACTTTTCCACAGGTCTGACCTTTGCAGGAGTCAATGAAAGTAACTGACAACTTTCCCTTTTTCCTAAAATTCTGCAGAGAAGCCTAGTCTTATTCATGCCTTACTCTTACTGCACATGACTTAGGGAATCCCATTAATGCAAAGAAGGAGATTTGCATATAGGCATTAGGAAAAGAATAGACGTCCTAAGCAGGGAGCTACACACTCTGTAATTGCTGTAGGTATCTGAAGTGTCAGGCCTCTACTACCCAGTGAGGCTGCAAACCAGCTTTTTCATCATAAAGGAATGAGCTGCCAATGATTTTCATAGCTTGATTAACACTCTTCAGACCCATCTCCATTGGGTGTGGGCATGAAGCCCGGGGAAGATGGATGCTTCCTATTACTTGATGTAATGACTGGGAGGCAGGCTAATGAAACCTTTACAGCCCGAGTTTACAGGAAAAAAAAACCCAACAAACACAGATCAATAACTGAGTTACAGTTCCAATGCATTGATAAATGGGTGACAGGCTGCGGGGCTGGCTTCAGCACAGGAAAAGTGAGCAGGAAAGAATGTATGGACTTGGGCCTGCTGGAGGTAACTGGACAGAAGTCTGTGATGAAGATGAGCCAAAGGCACCTGGGAAGGTTGTAAGAGGTGAGCACATGGGTGTTAAAGGTAAGGTGGACCGTTTGCCCTGAAGATGGGTGTGTGAGCCAGGAGAGGAAGAAACATATCCAGGTCCTCACTGCTGGAGGACTCAGAGCTAGGATGGAGCACTGTGCCCACAACCCACCCATCCAGGTTTTGCTCATAATGTAAGTGGCAGCTGCCCTCCCCCCATGGTCACTCCTTCACTAATCAAACCCTCACCCTCACTTTTGCCAGCCCTACTTCTCATAGGGGTTCTCCTGGTGACGCAGGATCCTCTGGTTTCCCAGTCTTTGGATCAAGTCCCTGAAAAGGATCAGCAGTTCCTGGGCTGTGCTCTAACCTCTGTCCTTCTGCTATTTAGATGCCACCCTTAGGCAAGGTAAACTTGACTACTGACTGGGGTAAGCCAAGGAATTCTAAACTCATGCATTGTCCATTAACCTTCTTAGCACCCCTGTGCATGGCTGGGGCTCAGACATACAGACTGGAAAAGTGTTCCTCCCCTTTTCTAAGCCCTTAGTCTTTATATTCTGGAGGTAACAGATAGCCCATAACTGCTTCCCCTTCACTTTTCTTACTTATTGCCTATGGCAGCTGCATGTTTTCTCCAATACTACAGGAAACAATTTGACACTTAGCATCCATTGAGTACCTAGTATGGACTCAGAACTTGTGGTATAGATGAAGAAATGAATGAATCATGGAGTAATAGTGAACCAACTATCCAACTACTGCCTGAAACACAGTTTCCTTATTTGGGACATGGTAAGAAATTTTATTTTTCACTGTTAGATGAGTAGGTTTGAGTATTCATATATTTCTATCTGGAATGTGAAAATATGAAGCACTTTATGAATGTCAGAATTAACACTGATGACATTTCATGGGTCACCTCTCACCAGAAGATGGTATTGGTAAGCACTTGCTACTTTGTTCCTGAAGTTGCTGCCTGCTCTGTACTCATGATTTGTGAAATCAGACACATGTCTTGATCAAAAGAGAAATTTTTGTTTGCAGGGAAATTCTTCTGAAATAATAGCCAAGGCCATCGCACCAAATGTAGGGGGTGTGTTGTATAAGATGTACGCTTACCAAGTAGAAATTGGACAAAAGGCACTATATATAGAATGGGAGAGCACAATTTTCAGCACCTGTGCTTTAAATATCAGGCACAGTGTGTCACCAGCACCTCCAAGAGCAGAGCCAGAGGCAGGAATCTCAGGGGAGTGCATTTTCTCCAGTTCTGCTGATTCAGGAGGGACAGGTGAATCAGCATCAAGCAGCTGAAAGTTTGATTATCAAACTTTGCTTGCAGTGATGAAGTGGGTTTGGACTGTGGGAAGCATCTGGGTCTCTAACTAGGGCAAGCAGGAGGGCCCAAGGGTCTGGAGCAAGGAAACCTGATCTTTTACCTCCTGAGTGCCAGGCTCCCATCTGCTCTTGTGAAGTCAATTTGTCTAGGTCAGGTTCCCCATACCGTTCTCTGGGTGTTGCTTTATTGGCAGAAAGCTCCACAGTCATTCTGTTGGCAGTTATATGGTGTAAGTGGCTCTGTCTAGCTATCCTCCTATGGTTCCTCTGTGCACTCCAGCTCTGTGGTGACACCCTTTGTGAGATCTGCATGCTATACACACCTGCAGCAGAGCTGACCAGGCATCCCGCCTTGCACAGTCAAGAAGTAGCTGGAGCTGGCAGACAGGAGCTGAGGGAAGAGCTCAGAGACAGGAAGCAGGAAATGGCATCCCAATTCGGGCACACTGGTAATATAGCTTCATGGCTGGTACCCCATCTCTGTGAATCACATCTTCAACTCCACATCGGAATGGTCAAACTTCTCATATAGGCTCAGGAGAGCACCACAGAATTTCATGCACCCAAAGCATGTGGAGAGAAGGAAGTATGACACTGAATGGGCACAGTGATCTCATGAGATCTGCCTTTCTAGATAGGCAGAATGCTGTGAATATTGTGTTATTTTGTTTTGTTTTTCCAGTGCTACATGGGTATGGAATTTAGGGCTTTTGCAAATGCTAGACAAGCATTCCCCTATGCTACATCCCTATCCCTGAGCTAGAAGTTTTGAATTCTATTGTGTGTATATGTGGTGTACATGTGTGTGTGTGTCCATTCACGTGTGTTTATGTGTGTGTGTGTCTGTGTGTGGAGGCCAGAGGTTAAAGTCTTCCTTAATCTCTCCTCATCTTATTGAGACAGGTTACTTGCTTGAACCCAGAGCTCACTGATTCGGCTAAAATACTTTCATGTTGTTCTGGTTTCCCCTGTCCCTGCCTTCTGAGCTCTTGAATTATAGGTAAAGGTGTGGCACACCATGCCCATCCAGCATTTATATGGGTGGTGGGAATCACAACTCTTGACCTCAAACTCATGGAGCAGGTGCTTTTACCAACCAAGCTACCTCCTCAGCCCCAGTTCTGAATTCTTAATATTAGAAAGTAAGGAAAATCAACACAGATTATGATCGCACTCTACTAGGTGATTGTCATCATACCATTCCTCACGACAAACCTATAAGCTCAAATGCATTATCTCACTGCTACCGATTGATTGCATCCTCCCAAGACACGTATGTTGAAGACTTGATCCCCAGTGCAGTGAGTCTATTGAACAGGGTCTCTTGACAGCTCTTCCCACGGGAATTGCTTGGTGCCGTTATCACCAGGGGGACTCCTTAGCAAAGGACAAGTTGGATCCTCTTTTGCTGCCACCTCATCCTTTGGCCTTCCACTGTGGGATGACACAACAAGAAATCCTTCACCACCACCACCCGATGGACTCCTGATTCTTGGACTTTCATTCTCCATAATTTTGAGCATGTATATATGTTCATTTTTTAAGATTAACCCAACTGTGGTTTTAAAAGAACTGAAATAGCCACTTAAGAGATATGGAAAATGAACTGTGGAGAAAATGAATAACTTGCCCAACAGGCTGCTGAGAACAGAGCTAGGTTTCCATGCAAGCTCCAGTTTCAAAGTTCTTCCCATCCCTGTCATGGCACTAAATCCAGAAGACTAAATATCAACCAGAGATAAGCCTGCATGCTGGACCTAGTAGTTTCCCTGTGCTCTGCAGGCATGAAACACGTGGCTCATGAAGCACATGGCACATGCCAGTGTGTCCCCTGCCACCACCTCACTGAACAATAATGAGAACCACCTGCTGCAAAACAAAGCAAGGAAAAGAAAAGAAGCCTTCACTGTGGGCTGGAAATAGCTTCAATTAACATCAGCATTCTAGCCCAGCACATGGGCCGAACAGGAGACCACTGCAGGCTTGGCCCCCTATATTCAGCCTGGACAGAACACCTGAGAGAAAGTGGTATCCAGGAAGCTCCCGACAGCTCTGATAAAGAAAAATATGAGCTAAAGCTAATGACTTCTGATATGTATCACATTCATAACTCTCTAGCTTGTTCTTTATTTGCACTTAATTCTGTAAGACATATCTTACTCTTATTCGTCAAATAAGGAAACTGAAACATAATAGTAGTAAGTGAAGAAAGATAATAGAAGTGCTGAAATCTGACCAAAGGCACATTCCAGAGAAACAAAGGGAGTGAGATGTTGTCATGCTGAGCTTTCTCTCTCTCTCTCTCTCTCTCTCTCTCTCTCTCTCTCTCTCTCCCTTTATGTGTGTGTGTGTGTGTGTGTGTGTGTGTGTGTGTGTAGAGAACGAAAATGTGTTAGTGTATTAGTGCACTTGCATATGTGTGCATGTGCATGTAGAAGCCATAAGTCAGCTTTGGGTGTCCTCCTCAGTCACTTTCAATCTTATTTTTGAAGAAAGGGTCTTTGTTGAACTTAGAGCTCACAATGTGGCTAGAATAGCAAGCCCCCTAAACCCTAATGATCCTATGATCCTCCTGTTACTCAGCTTCCCTGCTCTGGAATTAGAGACATGGGCTTCTATGCCCTGCTTTTACTTGGATGCTGGGGATCTACAGTCAGGACCTCATGCTTGCATAGCAATCACTTTACTGATAGAGCCATCTTCCCAACCTCTGAGCTAGTTCTTTTTGTACACCATTTTCCATCTCCTCAGCCCTGCCTCACCTAAAGATTTGCCATCTGTGGAGAGGCAGGTAGATTATAGCTGTCTGGAGCCCCCAGAAAACCCTTGTAACCCAAGAACATGGCATGGCACCCAACATACTCTTACTTATCCACCCAACTCTGCAGTGACAGATGTTCTTTAATTGACATTGTCCACTATGGCAGCCATAAGCAGCGTGTGACTATTGTACTGGACAGCACATGTCCAGTTGCCCACATGTCTGTTTCCACTGCCACTACCATCAGCAGATTCACTCCCCATGAATTTCATCAGGGCCAGTCAGGTTCAACTATATCCAGCTATTCTTCTCAGAACATCACTAGTTCTAATATCTTTTGGGAACTTTACCTGCTTTCATTAGCTATTGGTCTAAAAAAGTTGGCGGGCTAGGAATTTTAAATTTTTTTGTTTTGTGTTTATTTATTTATTTGAATGTGACAGACAGAGAAAGAGGGAGAGAGAGAGAGAGAGAGAGAGAGAGAGAGAGAGAGAGGGAGGGAGAAAGAGAGAGAGAGAATGGACATGCCAGAGCCTCCAGCCACTGCAAATGAACTCCAGACGCATGTGCCCCCTTGTACATCTGGCTAACATGGGTCCTGGGGAACGGAGCCTCGAACCCTGGTCTCTAGGCTTCACAGGCAAGTGCTTAACTGCTAAGCCATCTCTCCATGCTAGGAATTTTAAAACAAGTGTGGCTATGCTCAGTAGTGCAGGGATTTTACCTTTGCACTCAGGAAGGGAAGCAAAACTAACAGGATTACAGTGAGTTTGAGGCCAGCCTGGGACTATATAGTGACTTCTAGGTCAGCCTGGACTAGGGTGAGACTGCCTCAAAAAAAAAATAAATAAAATGAAATAAAATAAAATAATATAAGTGTAAGGATTTGGCCCTCCATGAGCTCCAAAATCTCCTTGGCAATAAGCTCTTCCTAGAGCTGTTGAGGGTCTATTTTGCTTGTTTATTTAAAACCTGGGGAGGTTGATCACATACAGACAAGCTTAGGCACTAATAGGGTAATGTGAATTTGGAAGAGTTTAGGGCTCTGAGTTGGCAACACAAAGACCAAGGCATAATTTAGTGTTACCAGCATCAAGCACAGGTGCATATCCATAGCTATGCCAAGACATAGAACACAGTGATTCGGATTTAGACTGACTGAGCCATTCCTCCTTCCTGGCCCCTAACACACACCTCTAAGTGGAACAAGGTGAACAGGGAGCAGGAGATGGCAGGAGGATGCGTAGGAATTTTGAGTCTCTGTAGATAGCTTACACCTAAACCTATTGGACCAACTTTAAAAGGCTAGCAATTAATCTTTCTGGCCAGCATGGCTCAGAGGAAGAAGAAGGGAAAGTCAAAGGCTTTTGGGTGATGAAAACTCCTGGTTTGAAGTGGCAGAGTCTGGGCTGGAGAGATGGCTTAGCAGTTAACAGCACTTATTGAAGTGACAGAGCCCTAGTTTCCTACAGAGGTGGGCTGCCGGGAGAAGCACCAGCTTGAGGCAGGCTATAGCTTAGTTCCCATCTGCCTGGACAGCTGGCTCTTGGGTAGCTTGTTGAGGAAGCTCTTTGGGACATGAAGGAAGAGTAATTGTGGTTTCCCCCAACTTTGTTGGCTTTGGATTCCAGATGTTAGTGACTGACTTGAAGATGAAGCACAGGGAAAGGGTGTGTGGGAGGGAGATGAGGCTGCAGATGGTTCCGGAACACCAAAACACTGCTGGTCCATGTTTCACTATACCTCTTATCTTGTTCTTTGGTTTTTCTTTTCCTGATTTCTTCTGAAATTCATAAGCATGTTTTATCTCCAGTCTGGGCAGAAACTGACTCTAAATCAGAGCATAGACAGGAAAGGAATGCTTAATGAATAATGACTTATGGTTGCTAAGAAATCTGAGCTGCCTGACTTCAGCATGGAGTTCTTGGGATTCTCCGTGGAGTGACTCAGAATGGAATAAATCCTTTAGCCCAAAATGATGGGTTTTTGTACAATTGGTTGAAGTAGTGTTCCATAATAGAAAATCTCTTTGTACTGGTTATCAGGACCTGCCTTTGTCAGTATTGACATTTGGGAAGCAACATCTTTGAGCCTTGGTTTCCAATCAATCAAATGAGGGCATTGGATGAGGTACCATGCCAGTCATTCTATTTTCTTTAGAGGTAATTACAGGATGCAAGTGGATAGGATGCTGGAGTCCTCACCTCTGTCTCTACTACATCATCTAAGTATTTATCTATTTAATTGGTTTACATCTATGCATAAAGTTTGTCTTAAAGAAAATATTCTATGGCTAAAAATAATGTAAAATCTCCTGGATGAAATTATTTCAAAGGTGCCCTTTGAGCACTATAATTTTAAGGTAACACCTGCTAATTGGATCTGATCATCAAGCCAGGTCAGAGACTAACAACTTGCAGGAAGAAGTCCTGAGGGTATGTTTCATCTCATTTCAGCAATTTGCTCACTTCTTTACATTTGACACTTGGGGTGAAATCTAGAGCTGCATTTGTGCATGAGCATTTTTGTATTTAAGCAAATTCTTTGACGGTTGAGAATGTAATGGACTGCATGTCTTGTCTTGCTTTCTTTCTGGAGTGGCTATAGGTTGACAAGCAGATATGGCAGGAGGGCTTAGGATTTAACCCCATTCATTTTTGCTAGAGATTTCTGATACCTTTGTCCCATCAAAGATCACCCCACAGAGCCAGAGCAGCCTCCATTCAAAGGCATGCCTTACTCCTCTGGTGAAAAACAGAATGGCTTATGAATAGATCCAAAAACAACACCATGGAGTTCCACCTTGTGTTCAAAGCTTTAATTCATCTCTTCCTGATCCTCTCCTGTTTGGGTTTTCATACTTGAAATCTATTCTTCAAGAGAACTAAAAATCCTCTTTGTCCCCCGAATTTTTTTATTGTTCCTTTTTAAATTAACTGTGTTTAGGTATAATTTACACCCAGTAAAATGTTTTTATTTGTAGAATTCAAGACTATAGTTCTGTAAATTTGAAGATGTGTTCCCATTTGAATCTCACCCAAATCAAAATACTACAGTCTTCCCACCAAGCATCCGTTGCTCTTTAAAAACAGGTAGATTTACTCTTTGTACAAAATAGTGGGTTTCATTATGACGTTTCACAAGTGCATATGATTTATACTTTGATCGTATCCAGTCACCATTACTGTCTTACCCCTCCCCCACTTTCATTAGTCCCTTTCATCCTCCTTCTATTTTCATGTCATTTTTAATATCTGGATTCCCCATAGAAAATATGGGACATCTATATTTCTGAGTCTGGCTTATTTTTCTCATCAATTCTTCTTCAAACAATATGATTTGGTTCCCTTTTGTGGTTGAATAATGTCTCAGTCATAGTTCACAAGCACCTACACTGACTTTCTAACTTGACTGTTATACATAGAGCTACAATACCATCCTCATTTTTAACTACTGTGCTAGTATTGTTATGCTAGTACAGAAGAGTGGTTCAGAGGGAATGATGGAGTTATTCTTTGTTGTGTGTCATATGATATGTATTGATTAACATTCATTGAATTGAACACCTAAAATCTGCCTGCCTTATATTTAAAGAGAATGAATCTGAGAAAGAATAAATGAATTTCTCAATGACATGCACACATTAAATATCAGCTCTTAAATCTCATGCAAAACTGTTGGGCTTTTATCCAATGGTCAAAATTATCATGCAAGCCTCCCTCCTTTAGCTTGCATGTTCTTTTTTTTTAAATTTTATTTATTTATCTGAGAAAGATAGGGAGGGAAGGAGAGAGGGAGACAGAGAGAGAGAGAGAGTGAGAGAGAGAAAGGCAGAGAAAGAGCATGCACGAGAGAGAGAATGGGCATGTCAGGGCTTCGAGCCACTGCAAACAAACACCAGACACAATCATTCATATGTTTTTAAGAAAGGATAGTCTGGAGACTATCAAGTTTATACCTTTCCATTGTGCCAATATATAACAAACCTGCCAAGTTGAGACAATTTATTAGTAAATTACTGTCAAATTACAGTCCAGAGCCCTAATTCAGTATTTGATAATGGTGCTGAGAAGAGACGTCAATAAGTCTATACCAGCAATGTGTTATTGTGTCATAGGTCCTCCTCACACAAGAAGAGGTCACAGTGTCCAACTTTATTACAAGACTATTGCTGTGAATATAGGGTATAGCTAATGTACTTTTGAGTCACATACAGGGCTTCTTAAAGTATTGGTTGGAAACAAGAAAATCCTGAATATTTCAAACATAATTTGAAGAATTCTATAGAAAACGTATTATTGAAGACAGGTTTGCTTTGTGGGCAGAAAACATCCAACCAAGAGCAGCTTGAGGGAAAAAGAGGTTTACTTTGGCTTACAGACTCGAGGGGAAGCTCCATGATGGCAGGGTAAAACAATGACATCAGCAGACAGTGGACATCACCTCCTGGCAAACATCAGGTAGACAACTGCAACAGGAAAGTATGGCCAGTATTGGCAAGGGAAAACTGCCTATAGCACCCATAAACCCGCTCCCCCAAATACACTGCCTCCAGGATGTGTTAATTCCCAAATCTTCATCAGCTGGGAATCTAGCATTCAGAACACCTACATTTATGGGGGACACCTGAATCATTGCACCACATGTATGTATATGGAATTTATAGATTCCCACGAGACTTCCTTTTTCTCAGTAAGGAACACACACACACACACACACACACACACACACACACACACACACACAGCTTGTTCACAGAAAATCAGCAGGATTCTGAGAACAATCTTAACCTGATTGCCATATCCTTAACTATAAGACAAATTCCTGGACATGGATTGATTGGTCACACTCACAAACCACAACTGAATATTTTATTGGCTTACATTCTCCAGCTGGAATTGGAAATCACAGGATGGAGTATCTTGATTGTCTTTGTATCTGGGTCAGTCAAAATTTCAGGTCACAAGGAAGAGCTGTGATGGCTAAGAGATTTTCACTTTATTCCACCAAAACCACTTTTGGCTAATGATTGATTGATAGATTCCAATCCAAATCCAATTGCTCACCCTTTCTACTCAGGAGGATTTGGCATGTATTGATCTCTTTCCAAGCTCATCTGGGGAGAACAATGCTGCTATAATGGAGACAATGCCACTTGGGGTCTTGTATTGTGCAGCCTTTGTTTCTCCTGCCAGCTCAGACCAAAGCTTCCTCTGCAGAACTTTCAGCAGCTGGCAGGCATGATACTTTGCCTCAGACAAATGTGATTCGTCATTCCACTGCATGTCTTTTGGTGGCATATTCATTCAGGCACATTATAGTCATACAAATGCAGGTTGACCCAGTTAGCTCTACATGCGTTGTGATTCCAGTTAATTGTATATCAACTAATTGCATAATTCATTTATTAATGAACTGAGTTAAACCCAAGTGCTGCAGCTCCTCTTCAGAACATCAGGATTAGTGTGAAGCAAAGCCTTGGAAGAATTTCAGATTTCTGATCCATAATCCTTCCCTCTCCAATCTCTCTCTCTTTCTCCTTCTCTTCATTCCTTTGTCTTTTATTTGTGATAAGATCATTTCATAAAAAAGTAAGGATGTGATAAAATAAGTAGGTATGCTAAAATGTTAATAATTCTTTATAGTCAGCTGTATAATGCTAAATTACAAATATTGATGGGTTGCTTTGGTGCTCTAATCAGTGTTATGAGGGCACATGTTCTGACTTTATAAGGATTCCATCATATTCTGGTTACACTGAGGTACCTTGTGACAGAATAACTGTCATTACCAAATTCTCAGGGTTACATGAGATCTCTGTTCACTAGAGGAAATGCACCATGACCTCACAACCTGAGTTCACTAGAAGTCTGGACTCTAGATACTAGATGACTTCTTCAGTAAATACTTGAGTTCTCCAGAACTCTGGGCTTAGATGCTAGATGACTTCTTCATCAAACATTTGAATTTGTCAGTTGCCAGCAGTAAGAAGTGGTTTGGTGTTGACTTCAAGAGCAGCTTGTCCTAGGTTTCTGTTCTAATGCTTCTGTTATGGGTTTAAGGAGTGAATTCTCACAGTTCTTTGTGATATTTCACCACAAATGTAGGAATAGATTTTTACTCTATCTTTGGGTCATAAATGTCCCCCAGAACCTACTGTATCAAAGGCCTATGTCCTAGTGCATCAATGGTCAGCAGTGTGGCCTTTGGAAAGTCACTAGATCATGAGGAACTTGGCTTCATGAAAGGTTTGACCCAGTTCAAGACTGGGAAATGATAGAAAGTATATAAGTTGGGGCCTACTTGGGTGAGCTAGTCATTATGGTAGTGCCCACTTATATCTTTCTCCTTCGAGACAAACAGCTATGTTCTACTATGTTCTTCTGTCTTGATGTTCTTCCTCACCATATGGCCAGAACAATGGAACCAAATGATCATGAAACTATGACTCAAATATCAATCTTCCCTCTGTTAAGTTGGTTTTCTCAGGTATTTCGTCACATTGGTAGACATGTGGCTGAAACATATCCTAGGCTTGGTTTCCCAGAAGCAAACTTGAATGACACTCTGACAGTAAGGACTTAACATAGGCAGTTACCTCAGGAAGAAGTGGAAGAACACAGAAGTGAGACAGGAACCAGAAGTAGAAAGGTTAGGGTTGAGTCATCAAGCAGATTATCATAGATACAGTAAGGCTCAGTCTGTTTGAGGATCCCTAGACTATGTTCAAAACATTATCTCTTGGATGAAGTGGACATGGGATACAGCTTCCCATAAGAACATTTAGGTGTGTTTGTAGTGAGACAAGTTTTTCTAGAACTGAGGTTTGAGCCCAGGTCATTACCAACTGTGCTAAGTAAGCCCTGCCCCTGAATTACATTCCTGTAAGGATGTGCTCTTAAATGGTGAGGATGGCAGATACAGTTACAGGCACTTATCACAGGACCCTATGGAGCTGTACAGGACACTGAGGATCATCCCACTGAAAGCCTTGAGTATTAATCCAGTGGTCTTTCTACTTCAGCTTTCTTCTTTGTTTTTTATTTTATTAGACTCAAAGAAATTCTGAGCAATATAATGCTATTCCTTTCATTCTTTGTACATTGTGTTCTAGAACAAACCAGCCAACCTCCAGTTCTAGATAATTCCCCATCAATCTTTTTTTTTTTAATAACCTTCTCCACATCCAATGTTTTAATGTCCTGCCTGAGGAATAGTCTCTCCTTACAGAAAAAACTCTGAGTGTATCATAGAAGCTACTTTTTGGAAAGAATGGTCATCCCATAGCATTGGCTTCAGACTGTGTGTCTTGAGAAAAATAGCCACAAAGCTATCTGATAGGGGAATGTTTTCTAATGTCTGTGTTGAATAGTCCTTAAACAATAATGAGAATATTGACTTACCTTTATATTATTTTCATTATTTCCAATTTACTTATATTTTCTATTAACCTCCTGAGAGAGAGATACCTTATAATATATACCTCATTTTATATAATCAAGAAAAAAGACAAAGACAAGTAAACAAGAGGGTAATTCAAGTCCAAAGACAGTGGTAAAATAACTAATAAAAACTCAAGCTTCCAGAGTGCTCCATGTCTTGGCTCCTTCAAACATTAGTTGTATACTGTAGTACTATCTGCTGGGCCTCCTTAATTGTTTCCTCAAATGTAAATAAAATGTGTCATAGTGCAAACCTATTAAGTTGTCTTTAGGCTCAAGTGGGAAATGGAAGCATGACAAGTCATGCGCTCATGGGAGGTGCTCACTGCCTCTTGCTCCTTTACTCCTACAAAACTGCTACCAAAGGTTTAAGGTTACATTTTCTGACTGTTAAACTTAGGTTCCTTTTCATCTGTGAATACTCCAGGTGAAATCCTGCAAATAATCCCAATTTATGAAGGTTTGTACTATAACAATGCTGAAGTTTCTCTCAATTTTTCCAAAATGTCTGTTCAATCTTAGTGCATTGCCTAAAGTGGTATTTTACCAGGCCCACACTATTATGAGATGACTAGAAAATGGAAATACAAAAACTTTACCAGATCCAGCTGCAGTGCCCATAGGTTTAACAGAACAAAAGCATGTACCCAGGACAAAACTATCTCAAAGTAGAATGAATTTGCCTTTTAAAAAATTATCAGAGAGAAAGAGAGAGAGACAGAGAGAATTTGGTTGCCAGAGCTTCCAGCCACTGAAACTGAACTCCAGATGCATGTGCCATCTTGTGTACATGTGCAACCTTGCACGTATGTGTCATCTTGTATGTCTGGCTTTCATGGGATCTGGAGAGTTTGCAGGCAACAGCCTTAACCACTAAGCAATCTCTCCATCCCAAATTGCCTTTTTATGCTGAGATGAAGCTTAAGTGAAGCTTTCAGGTTCTTGGTATCACTGGCATCATCTTTATGTTCTTAAATGAAAAGAGAGAAAGGATTTGTTGTATTACAGGGGAATGAGCCAAATATGTTTGCTTTCAAGAGCAGATTGAAATGTACTGCATATTCTCAATTTGGAGTTTCATTTTGATTACCTTCTGAAGAGGGAGAGCAGGAAGCAGACACCCATCCCCAGCCAGGCTCCCCTCCGCCTTCTTTTTATTTGTTATTAAAGCAAGTGAGGGCAATTGTTAGAAACTTGTGTGCTGCCCTGAATACCTCAATTGTGACTCTCCTAGAGATTAATGCATTTAATTTACCTCTTTGGTATATTCGAGATGCTATTCACCAGCCAGTTAGGCGCTCCTGGCCCCATCAGCTGTTCTGTGATGAAACACTGCTGTCTCTAAATCAGCTGGCTTCATGGGACTTTGGAGGAGACTAGGAAGGAGAAAGGTGGGCCTGTGGTACCAGACTCTTCCTCTTGCTCCACAGGGGGCCATTAGGTGAGGAAGGTGGGAAAGTGCTGATATGCAGGAAGTGATCAGCACACAGGACTTGGTTTTGCCAACCTTGTGGACATTAAGTACTATCTTTCCCCCAGTGTTTTCATCAGTGAAGAAGGTACTTCCTTTTAAGGAAATATTCCCATCTCTGGAATAAATTCAGGGGAAAAATAATATTCTTTATGGATAAGACATTTTAAACCTTTTGGTATTAGGTACTAGCTTGAGAGGTAGGAGATGGCTTAGTGGTTAAGGCACTTGTCTGCAAAGCCTGAGGAACCAGGTTTTATTCCCAAGTACCCATGTAAACCAGATGCATATGCTGGCACATCCATCAGCAGTTCTTTTGCAGTGGCTAGAGGCCCTGGCACACACATTGTCTTTCTCCCTCCCTCCCTCCCCTCCTCTCTCTCTAAAATAAATAAATAATAAAAAATGCCAGCTTTAGCCTTGGGCACGACAAACAGAGGCAGCACATTCCCCTCTCATTTATTTTCAAGTGTTTAATCAATATCTGTTTTATGTCAGTCATAGTGCTAGGTCTGTGGGACAAGACACAATGTCCTTCCTGTTTCTAGTCTGCAGAGGAAGGACAGTCATACCTTAAAAATCACATATAACCTCCTGAATTACATTCTTCAAATGTCAAAAGAAGAGCATCTCACACTAAACAGGTCCTCTACTAATGATTTCAGGGGAATTCTTCCGAAGGAAGTAAAACCTTCTACCTTGGAGGCTGAACAAGAAGTAAGAGTAAAGGAACATTGTATGGTTGAAAAAAATAAAAGCATGTCTATGTCTGAAGGCTTACAACCTGAAATTCACTGCATAGAGGGTTCCTGTTGGGGTAGCCTACCATGTGACATATTTCAACTCTGCTTTAGAGCCAGCACCAAGAATCTCTCCATCATAATCTCTTCCCAGTCTTCAGTGTGCTGCCTTATCCCATAGTCCAGTGGAATGGAGATACTTTCCTATTTTGACATTTCCTGGGCCCCCATGCTCAGTATGTGGTTTCTGATGACTCCATCCACTCTCTGTAGGAATAGAGCAGTATTGTTGCTCCCCTTACTCAACAACTCCAGCCCCCACCAGGAGTCTTTTCAGAAGAAAAAAAATTCTAAATGATTAACCTTCAGGTCTTGAGAAATGGAGTTTTGGCCCAAGGCTTTTTGAAACAGCTTGTTATAGAATCAAAAAGAAGTAAGGTACCTAATATCTTCTCTCCTCCTATGTAGCCATTCCTTGGATACTCTGAAGATATCCTCAAGAGGCCACCTCAAACAATAAGGTCCATCAGGAACACAATATCTTTTCCCTACAGGAGAAAAGCAAATCTAGACCATAGCAAGGGCCCCCACCCATCTATTCTTAACATGTGTTATGCCATGGTGGGATTTCACCAAGGCTCAGGAGAAAACACAGACTTACAAGTTCAAATCAGGTATCCAGGCCTTGTGGTCAAGTTTGTAATCCCAGCTTCTGGTTAGACTGGAGGATTGCAAGTTCAAAACCTGGCTGGGTAAGTTAGTGAAACTCTGGTTGAAATTAAAAGCATATAGAGGGCTAGGATAACTCTGTAGTAGAGAACTTGTTTAGTATATGTGAGGCCCAGGGTTCAAATCTAGTAGAGAATGAAATTGAAGGAGAGAGAGAGAAGTGAAGGAAAGGAAAGAAGTTGAAACCTTGGATAATTCATATGAATTTGTAACCAACATTGTAAAAAGCCTGTGGAATGCATGTTTCAAACCCAACTTAAATAACACTTGTGTGTATTTTTGTTTGATTTGGAGACAGACTCACATAAAATGGCAACAAGTGAATCACTTTTTGCAACTCAGAACTCATTTTTCTGTATGAGTATTGATACATAAGAAGGACTATGATGGGCTGGAGAGATGGCTTAGCGGTTAAGCGCTTGCCTGTGAAGCCTAAGGACTCCGGTTCGAGGCTCGATTCTCCAGGACCCACGTTAGCCAGATGCACAAGGGGGCGCACGCATCTGGAGTTCGTCTGCAGTGGCTGGAGGCCCTGGCGTGCCCATTCTCTCTCTCTCTCTCTCTATCTGCCTCTTTCTCTCTCTGTTGCTCTCAAATAAATAAATAAAAATGAACAAAAAAAATTAAAAAAAAAGGACTATGATAATACCTAAGACAGCAGTGAGGGTATTGAGAACTGTGATAGTCTGAAAGTATGTCCCTATAGTCTCACATATTTTATTAAAACTGAGTTTGCTGTTTTAGCTCCAGCAGGCAGATTCCTGCTATAGGGGACCTGTCACTGGGGGGGGGGGTAGATCTGTATTCCAGCACAAATGTATGCAGAGAACGGAGTTCCAGGGGAACAGAGTCCTACCAGTTCTGTTTCCTGGGTGTGTGTGTGTGTGTGTGTGTGTGTGTGTGTGTGTGTATGCACAGGTGTTTGGCTTGCTGTAGTTTTTCTCTCTGTTTGGATCTATGGAAGTAAACAGCTTCTTCTTCCATGGATGGAACTTTTCCTGAATTTCTAAGCTTGAAATAAATCCCTTCTGCCCATAAGCTGTGTCTGGTTTGGATGTTCATTTAAGCATTTTGGAGTTATCTACTACAATAACTATTGAGGCTGACTCCAAGAATGAAGTTAATAACTTAAAAGAAAAAAAATGATCAAGTAGAAAATGAGCCACAACTTGCTACATGACATTGGGAGCTTATGCTCCTACTGGAGACTCAGTTGTTCCAGTTTCCAGTATGAAACCATTGTCATCATTATACGCTTTCCCCACATGTTACAAAATGGATGAGGTACTTCAGACATGCCAGCAGAAGGACCTGTCTTAAACGGACTTTTATTGATGTACAGCTCCTGTCACACAGTGTAGGCTAGCAGTTGGGCCTATAGGTCTCCATGAAGTCCTTCTTTGGCCTGACTGTGTGAACTGAAGGAAACCATGACCTTTCCCATGACTGTGTGAGCTTTGTCATCAAATGAGAATTGTTATGGTTCTGTTCTTCCCTGTCCCTTGCCTGCAGAGAGAATGAGCTCTATAAAGGAGAAACATTATGTGGAGTGATGTGTGAGTCTCAGAAGACTTCATCATTCACTCTGAGATGTTGGCACAGGATCAAGTTAGTTCTTATGTGACATTAAAACCTCACTTCACTGAGGAAAACAAACAGATAAAGAACACCCACTAATGTCTTCAGAAGGCCAGAGAGCAGCTGAAGTACTGTGTTTTAAAATGCAATAGATTTTAAACAGCATTTCCAATAATGAATAAGTCACCCAATTACTGCACTTTTCTCATTCTGAACACCTGTCCCAGTGATTCGCAATCCCCAGAGTGACTTTTATTTTTTAACAATATTTATTATCATGAGTGTTATCACATTAGAAGAAATCAGCTGGAAATGGAGGCGGCACTCTGCTGTGCTGATCATATTGAGGCGCCTTGGATAGGAGACTGTTCTGTCCTCCTTTGCGTACCACAGCTGCTCTGAGCTGCCTTTACTATCAACCCTCAGCAGACAAAAATAATGATCTCAAAACTGTCCTATAGAGCAACATTATCCCAGATGTTCTCATGGCTGTTGCCTCAAAGGCTTCTGAAGAATTCCATACAGTATCTGCTGGAGACATGTATGGGAACATTTTCTCTTAACAACCAAAGGCCAGTGCTTTGGGGAATGGGACATTGTGTCATTACCATACAGATTTTCCTGTTTGCCCTGAGGAGTTACTGGAGAAACTTTAGGTAAGCAAGGGAGAATAATTCAGAAATTCCTTGGTACATCTCTTTTTGCTTTTCAGATGTGACCCAGAAATCAGGGGAAGTATATTTACACAGTTTCTACCAATGTTCCTAACAGTTGATTTGTCACTTACCCTTATGAAGGATCTAGTAAGCACGAGCGCGGTCGCCCTCATTCAGCAGCTAGAATACGCTCTGTAAAGCAGCATGCTTTCCATCACTGTGCCAATATGCATAGCCCTGCTGTTCCCACACAACGTGCTGAGATGGGGCAAGATGGACAGACTGCGGTTAAGATAGCTCTGGTTCTAGTGGCCAGGGGCTGCTGTAAACTAATATAATAGATAACAGTAGTATAATTGGTAACAATGTACTAATAATAGTATTTAAATCTTTGGTAATGATTCAACTTTTAAATCTATAGCTGTCATAAGAATATTCATGCATGGCAAATAACTTACCCAAGATCAGGAAACTAAATGGTTGAACTAGGATCAAAAATCAAGAAGTTGGTGTTCTAAGTGTAGGATCTTGACCACTGTACTGAATGTCTTTGTCAGACATCTTTTTAGGATAAAACAGCTACTGTTAATAATAGTGACCATTGTTGCATGCTTCAAATGTAGGAGAAAATGCATGCCAAGTATTTAACATGTAATCATATAATTTAATGCTTAGAATTATTGAGGCAGGCATTACTGTTAGATATATGAAATAGACTTAAGTACAAAGAAGATGTTATAATACTCTTCCAGGCAAGATGTGCCCCCACTGGTGCAAGAGTGTCATTACTGTTATTGGGACACCCAACCACATTATGCTTGGATTTGAGTGCCACTCTATAGGGGGAAATTTACATCTGGTAATGTAAACCTGGTCAAAAGTCTGTGGCTGGGGAGGTCAAAGGCCCTACTATGGAACTTCCTTATGTGTTGCCAAATGGGTGCAACATACCTGCCAACTTACCTTCCACAGATTTCTGTGTATTTCCATAGATTAATGCTTTGTCATCTTTGGTAAGAGAAACTTCTTCTTGCAGCAGGTGGTTAACGAAGATTCATAACTGGTTGGATAAGTTACTGTGTGTGCTCAGCCCTAAATAGGACACCTCTTGCAAGGCTAATATACATATATTTTATATATATGTATATATAATATCATGTATAATATCTAACATTATATATAATATGTATACATGTATATTATATATATATACACACATGAAAGTATCATAATGAAGCCAATACTACCAATCTACTAGGCATGATTAATATATGCTGATATAAACAACAAAAGAATTAAGAATTTAGCAAACATAATAGGACAAATAGGACAGATCCTGGGGCTACAGTGGCTAGAGTCAGAGATAATAGCATTATCAGATGAGATCAGATATATCCAGTGTGATATGGTTGCAGACAGATATGAACATTATCAATACACTCCTTCTTATTTTCTGTCTCATTGTTTCCTTCCCTCCCCCTACATCTCATTTTTATTATTCATGTTGACTTTCCTGGTATCTCCCATCTACTCTACATCAAATGTTCTTATATAGTGGAGGCAACATGTCTGGCAGAGAGGACTCATGTCCCCATTCTTTTACCACAGGTATCACAGGTTTCTCCCCAGATCTGAGATCTGCACAGTATGGACACTGATGAAATCACTTTATCTCAAGTGCTGATTCCAAGTTTAAACACCAGAACCAGCCAAGAAGATTTTAAGAAGACAGTCATTTCCACCCAGATCACACACTGGATCTTGAGGTATAAGGAAGGGAGTGGAAAGAGGGGGCAACTGAATGGATCACCAGACACTTCACAGCCATTCTGTTGTGTGAATAGCAAGTGTCAAGCTGCTGATGACATCTTTGTAGGTGGAAAACTGAGACAGAGAGCGGTAAGCACCTTGCTGAAAGCATCATCTCCTGCTCCTGAGAGATCTGACCAAGACAGAATGTGTATCTAGACTTTCTGCCATGTGGGTAGACCCTGAGCCATATTGCTATGTTCTTAATACTAAGCTCTTCAGCAGTGCTCAAGAAGGAGGGTATGCTCACAGGTTATTGGAGGGAACAGCAGACTTTGGGAGACAAGGAGGAAATGATTTACAGAAGGCCATCAGGAATCCGATGTGATACAGACCTGGAGGCATGCCAGTCTGATGTAGAACAGCGGCTTTTGACTGGGTCAGGATAAGTGAATGAAAGTTGAGTCTTCACAAAGATGTGCAGAGCAATGGGATCTTTGAATCCATTCCATAGTACTGTCCATGTGGCACCAAAGCACTTTGCAGAACCTTGTCTGCAGAGCTCATGCCCATGGCTAAATTTTCAGAGCTTCCTCAGAAGAGCAGCACAAGACTAGACCATCCTCAAGATACTTGGAAGTAGGGCCATTCATATTTCATCCAATCATGGGTGTCATGGCCTCAATGCACACTCTGTGTTTGAGACCCTCACAGTTTAGAAATGAAAAAAAAAAAAAAACAACAAAAAATAAACCAAATGAATCATGGCTAGTAGAGCCTACCCGTAGTTCAGGCATGGGTTGGCTGAGAAAGTAAAACCACATGGAACCCTGGGGAAGCTGTTTATTTTTCTCTGAATTCTACTTCAAATCTTCCATTTCAAACCAATCATTCTCTCTAGGTAACATTGTGTCAGCTTTAGTCAACTCTCTCCTTCCTGCTTTTCTAGATTCTGGGTATCTTCACTGACTGGTATATTTTCTGTACTTCATTCATCACTGCCTTTTCCCTCTGTCCTTTCCCTCTGATCATACCTTCATTTGTCCTTTCTCCCAGAAGACCCAGTTCATCCTACTATTAGACTCTAAATTGCAGGTCTTTTTGTCAAGTGGGCTAGAGTATGTATAATCTCTTTTATGAATTTATCTTCAAGGATAAAAATTAACAGGGCCTCTCAGTAGCAAGCTTCCTGAGTTATCCTAAGTCATCTTGTGCTCTCCATTTTAGGGACCAAATATATTTTGCTTATTGATAGATTTCAATATTTGTATGTGTTGTAGTTACCTTCCCAGGCAGAACCAGTTGAAGGAAGGGAAGGGATTATTTCAGGTTTACAGATTTCAGGATAAACTAGCTCACTTCCATCATACCTCCATAGCCGAGAGACAACTGCCAACACCAGCAAACAAGAAGAGCTAGTGCTCAACACACTTCTTGGGCTTAGATCCACCCTGTGACCCACCCCCTCCAACAGTACTGTGCCTGCTGAAGACTAAGTAGGAAGCTTAATCAAAAATTCCTGAGTCAGGCTGGGTGTGCTGGTGCACGCCTTTAATCCCAGCACTCAGGAGGCAGAGGTAGGAGGATAGCCTTGAGTTCAATGGCACTCAGAGACCACATAGTGAATTCCAGGTTAGCCTGAACTAGAGTGAGACCTTATCTTTAAAAAACAAAATGAACAAACAAAAAACCTGGGTCAGAGGTTTCATTCCCTAGAATCCACATGAAGCTAAATGCACAGACTAGCACATGTATCTGTAGTTCATTCTCAGTGGTAAGAAGCCCTGGTATGAATATTCTCTCTCCCCTGCCTCTCTTTCCAAATAAATAATAAAAAAAAATTAGAAAAAAAATCCACGTCTATGGGGCCCACAGTGTCTCTGCTGTGCCCTGGCAGAGAGCACGTCAGCTTTCTAATTCCAAACCTTACATACTGTGTGTGCATGCATGTGCACATTGTACATTTGTGTCCCCATGTATGTGAATGTATGCATGTGTTTGTGTGTATTTTGATAGGGATTAGGACTCACGCTTTAAAATATGATACCTTGGCATTTGAGAAAAATGGAAGAAGCAGTAAATTCTCTCTTACCTTCTCCTTACACCACATTTTGTCCAAGAGCAAGTGATGAGACCTTCATGTGAAAGGTGTCTTCCTTTACCTAGAGGAAATGAATAGCTTTATTATGAAGATGTACGGACACTGAGAGGAAGACGCATAGAGTATTTGTCCAGTTTCTGCCCAGTGAATTAGTATTAGATCATTCCTCTTTGGTTAATCATACTGCCACAGACTTCATGAACCCTAGCTACAAGCATATTTAGGTTTCCCTGGCTCTCTGGGTCTTAGCTCTCGAATGAACTCATGGACATCAAACTTACATGGTGTGCATTGACATGCTTCTCTCCTACCAATTTGTCTTTTGTTACAGGATCTTTAACAGTGAGCTCCAGATGGAAATAAAAACACTTCCTTTCCTTGATGGCATTTTTGTGGTTAAGTGACAAGCATGTGTGTGTTTGTGTATGCACATATTATGTATCATCTATGCATGGATATATGATACAGGTATACCCTCAAGTTATAATGGGATTGCATCTTAATAAGCCATCACAGGAAGAAAATATTTTAAACAGAAAAATGCATTTGAATCATTTAACCCACTGAGCATAATAGCTTAGCCCAGTCTACCTCAAACATTCTCAGAATACACAAATTAGCCTGCAGTTATCATAAACTATTCTTAATTATCTCATACAATTGCTGAATGTTGTACTGAAAATATTGAAAGAGTATATTTTCTTATCTTTAAAAATGTCTATTTATTGATTTGTAAGGAGAGAGGGAGATAGAGAAAGAGAGAGAGAGAATAATGGGAGTGCCAGGGCCCCTTGACACTGCAAATGAACTTTAGATGCATGGGCCACTTTGTTCATCTGGCTTTATGTGGGTACTGGGGAATCAGAATGAGGCTGACAGGCTTTGCAAGCTAGCACCTTTAACCAATGATCCATCTCCCCAGCCTCATATCTTTTTAAAATCCAAAACTTGTGAAGTTGAGCCACGATGGGTTGGGATGTCTGTTGGGTGTTTATTTTCAGATATTAGGTAGATGCACAGGAAGCTCGATAATATGAAGATTAAGAATCTTAATCTTTGCTGTTCTGTCAGTTACTAGCTTTTGATTTTAAGTACAAAATGTTTCTAATTCTTCTTATCTAGAAAATGGGTATAATGACATGTACTTTTTGAAGATTTTGGAAAAAAGTTAGTAGATAAGGTCAGATAGAACAGGTCTGAATGTCATCTGTAGTTGTTAAAAGCAAAGCAACATACCAATACACACTTCACACAGAATAGAATACAAATATAAAATTAGAAGCAAAAGACACATTTGAAAAGAGAAGTATAATTCAACTGATTGTGTATTTGCTTTTGTGACAATGAGGCATCCATTCATACTCAGTAGCCCATTGAAAATTCTTCAAGTAGGTCAACTCTTCATCTTGTTGTCTTCACTGCTAAGAACTTCCAGGATGATCTAACCAGTAGTGTAATATATCAGGTTCCACTTCTCTCCAGGATACAGGATAACCTTCACCACATGGCATCTGTAGTCAGTCAAGTGCCTGGAGTAAGGTAAGGCTCCATAGTGATTGCCCAGTGAACTCATAGTTATGAACTCCATACAGTGATAGCTAAACAGGTGGGGCTATTCTTATTTCTCATGTGAGCATGTTGGCTCTTCACCTATTCTCCTGGTAACTTTCCACACAGGAGACTGACGATGTTTAGCTATGATATATCCCTAACAGACTTATCGGTTGAAGGATTGATCTAGCTGGTGGTGCTAGTACTGGAAAGCTCTGTCAGCAAGCTGGGGGAGTAGTAAAGAAAGTCCTTCATGACTTCACCTTGCCTCAGGATCATTTCTCTCTCACTGATTCGTGGTCATCATGAGATGAACAGCCTTCTCTTCATATGCTTCTTCTACCATGATGTCCCGCCTCACCTCAGGCTCAAAATAATGGAGCCAACCATGGGCTGAAACCTCTGAAAGTATAAACCAAAACAAACCCCTCCTAATTTTAAGTAATTTTCTCACTTATTTGTCACAGTGATACAAAATCTTACTAACATAGCAACCATGGCAAAATTGAAGTGCAGAGCTCAGTACTTTCTGCCCAGAGCCACAGTCTGGCTGACTGGGAGGAGAAGAACAAGTCTGTCCACCTGTCCTGTTCTTAGAATCTTAAGTTGGAGGGTAATGAAGGGTTTGGCTCTCAGGGTCTCTTAGGACACCTTTCCTGGAAACCAGCTCCACTCAAAAAATGTTTAATTAAGATGCTCCCACCTTCCTGAAAATAGGAAAGAAAAAAAAATCAATAAACACTAAATGTTCCAATCCTTTGATCAAAGTGGTTTTAAATAAGGTTATCTTGGGCTTTAGCCCTTCTCTGGCATTTTTTAACCAAGAGGAAAACATGTGAGCTAGGTTCTTTTGCAAGAAGATGGTGACATGTCCTAAATGTGTCAACCAGATGCCTGAATAGTATTGCACAGCATAAATGGCCTCATCTATTCCACATGGAGGTTAACAGTTGGCTTTAAAATTAAAAAGGGGACATTTCAAAGACTTCTTCCATATTCTGGTGCTCGGGTATATTTGCTAGGCTCTAAAATTTTGGATGACGAGGGAATATGGGACCAATTAGCATAATTGATTCTGACAATCCGAGCCTTAGGGTCTTTGCACGTGTTCCCTCTGCCTGGTATGATCCTAGTCCATATGGGCTGGCAAGCTTCCTTATTCCTTGGTTCTTGACTCATCCCTTTCTCAGTAAGGCTTTTCTGATCCAAAGTCTCAGCATTCCATCCTGCTGCACCCTCTGATCTGTCTCCCCTATTTGACTCATATTCTTTCACTGACCACATCCTATTATGGTGCATACTTTGTTTGATTTGTTTATTGTCCATGTCCCTCTCAAGGACAGAAGAGGTCTTGGGGATGCAAACAATTCTGGGTTCTTGGGATACTACTTGTGACTTAGAAGGAATTCAGTCAATATTAGATGGAGGACAGCCAGTGACTAAGAGCTGTACTATTCCAGGAGCCCAAAGGCTCAGGTGCCATCTCCACAATTCACTGATTTCTAGACTTAGGCAATGCTTTGTTTTGCCTGTGTGGACCTTGCTCTTTATCTGTAAAGTGGAGGTGATTGGTACAGTCCCTCTTTGTGTGGGCATGCTAACAATAAGATGTGTTATTTAGATTAGTGCTTGACACAAGGCATGTGCTCTGCAAGTGTTTGTGAGGATTGCTGTTATTGACAATGATACCCTACAATTACTAAGTACTTACTAAGTGCTGGGAACCACTTCATGAGTATGAAAATGGTTACATATTACTTGGCACATACCAACTGCATAATAAATATTAGATACCATTTTATTTATTTTAATTCACAAACCCACTAAACATGGGAGATGCTATTATTTTTCTTGTTTAGCTTGGCAAGGCTACTTAGCTCCTACAAATGCAGCACATTAGACAAGCTCAAATCCACAAGGCCATATCAACCCTCTCAGGAGATGTTCATAACGGATGGTTGATCTCAGTCTTGTTCCTGAGGTGTGGGTGGTGGTAGCTTACAGGCTGATCTTTTCTTGCTGAGCTGTTAGTTTCATTGGCTGTAAGAGAGGCTCATCAGATCATCATCTCCCACCCGAAAGTTCAAATTCCACCCAAGCCTGGGATATCCTTTATAAGGATGAGTTATATGCAATTTATCAGGTGATTCTGTTGATTGAAATTGTTTAAATTGGCCCCATACAGACTCTGTAAATACAGAGCACAGAGCTGAGCCGACCTGGTTTGGAAGCTGAGGCTGTGGCTTTCCCCTGAGGGCTTGCAGTGTATTTGCTGCCTATAAAACCAAAGCACCCTCTTCCTTTCTGCAGCAGCTGCTGCTGCAGACAGAGCCATGCTGAGTCTTCCCGCATAGCCCAGGCTGAGCACAGAGCTGAGAAGCTCAGCATGGCCATGCTGGGTAGTGGAAAAGAGCAGATGCCAGACCCCATGCTTTCTTGAGATAAAAGTGTGGAGAGGAATTTACCGAGGGGAAAACAGAAGTCGGAAGCAGTCCGCAGTGCGCACTGCAGGCAGCACCACCTCCAGGCTCCCGCAACAGCTGCCATTGTAAGGTTTGGGTTTTTCTCCTTCATGTCTCTAGATCCCCCTGTGTCCCAGCAAGGGCAGGTTAGAAACCCCAAAGGAACTGATGCACATGAAGAGATGGTACCTGGCCCTGTGGTACTGGTGGTGCCAGGGAATGAGTTCTTACAAGGAGGGAGGTGAATAGTCAAGGTTGGCACTAACTCTCAAACTCAGCAAAACAGGAACTGTTGAAATAGGGTGGTTGGAGAAATCACCAGAAGAATGGCCAGAGAACCAGAGAAAGAAAGGTTCAGAGCAGAGACCATTAATGAATGTAGTGCTGGATATACTGAAATAACAAAAAGCTTAATCAAACCCGGCATTACTGAAGGAGAGAACAGTTAACCAAAACAGCATATGAGAGATGAAAAAAATGGGGGCTGAAGTTAGGATCGCTTGAGAAAAATAAAGAAATAACATGGGGGGAGGGCAAGAAGAGAAAAATAGCTCCACTAGCTGGTAGAGATGGCCAACAGGGCAAAGAAGGCTCCTCGTGGTGGTCTGGATGCTGGCCACAGGCACCAGCTTCTCACGTTGCTCATTGCTGTCTCCATGTGTCAGGTGCAAGGTTGATGCCCCAGCAAGGGATCCCAGGCAGAGGAAATGCAGATGGATGGCCTCTGTCCATAGGAATCTATCTTCAGGCTCCACATCCTCCCTATAGTCTACTTTCCTTTCTTTTCCTTTGACTTAGCTCTCCAAATTCTGTGCCAGGCTTCTGGGGTAATAGCAAATTGTTCTCTGGAGAAAATCTACCTGAATAGCAAATATTGAGAAAGATGATGAGTCTAACTGCCCTTTCTTATGATTTCATCAGGACTTTGCCTAACTATTTCAATGGAGGAGAGTAGAGAATAAAGATTCAGGGTAAGGAGTGGCAGGCCATTTCCCCTTTCCCAGGGAAGCAGTAAGCACAATCAGAAGTCTGGTATGGGAACAGGCTAAGGAGTACCCCTGGATAAGGAAGGCTAGGATGAGAGTGAGTGTGTAGGACTAAGGAAGTGCCAAGCAGAGCTGTGAGTGAGGCCCAGAAATGTGAGATACCATTCCAGACCAATAAGAAAGATGGTGGCCCTGGGTCAAGCGCTGGGGAGTAATATTCAACATGGCAACTCCAGAGCTATTTTTCATCATGAAAGGGAAGCCTGTGGCCCTTTTCCCTGCCAAAGATCTCAGAATATCATAACCTTCTTGTTTGTTTCTAATGAGGGAGCATTTATCTATCCTGACAAATATCATGGAATATGATAATAAAATAATAGTGAAAAGTAGAGCATTATGGATTTTCTCAGTCCTTCTTATCTAAACCACATTTCTCCCAAATGGCCTTGATAAAACTAAAGAATAATATGTCATTTTGCACAAGCTTCATGAGATGTGACACTGCCTTGACAAACGTCACTCTCTTCTCCCTCTGATCTTCCTTCATTTATTCTAGGTTGTAGCAAGAAAGAATTAAAGAGGGAAAACAATTAGATGAAGAAGTGGGTGTGTCCAAAGGAGTCAGATGAAGGTAAAATAAAAAGAAGATGAAAAAGAAAAGAAGGAAGAGGAGGATAAGATGTTTGTTTGTGGCCAATGTTCTGACAACTGCCTTTAGTGAGTCAAAATGTTGAAAGCAAACCTCCTTGTCAATACACTTAAAACGGAGCTTGTTTTATTTTAATAGAGATTAGAGATTCTGTGAGCCTGAGCAGTAATGAAGCTACAAGGATATACTTGGTTTTACTCATGAGACTGCTTTTTTGCTTTGGGCAAGTAAGATTCTACTTTGAGAGAGGAGGAAAGGATGTTGGAGTGGTAGGGGAGTTTATGTATACTCTAAGCAGAATAGAAAGAGAATCTCAGAATTAGAAAATATAGAATAAGATTCTGTTTAACACTTTTCTTTGCATCCAGGAGATTACACATAAGCCACTTAAGCTGGAGTCTCAAGGGCCACAGTTGGTCCCATTTCTATTAAAATTTTGCCTAACGGGAGAGCACAGTACTTCTTTTTAGAGGAAAAAGAAAACAGCTTATGATGGTCCTAGTATAGATCTAAATGATACTAGTTCTTCTAATCACTCAATGATGCAGTATGTTTGCCATCTAATTTCATCCCAAACACCCTAAACTGAAAATAAAGTGCTGTTTAATAGGCATGCAAAGATGCCATTTCATTTTGCTGAATGTTCTAGTAGCAACTACTAATTATTTAAATGTATTTTTTTCCTGTAATTATTTGAAACAGACTATTCAGAGCTCCCCCATTAACTTCAAAAATATTTCGGTGTCCTACAGAAATTCAACAGTATAATTTAAATATCTTTCCCTTCTCTCTTCAATGGGCTGGGAATACAGCTGGATGGGGGGGGGGGGAGAATACATCTTGTGCAAATGGAAACAACTAAGAAAGCAGGCCATCTTACCATAAGCCCTCTCCTTATATTTCTGGGCTTCTTCATGCATTTAGTTTCTTCAGGGTCTTAGAAGTAGGCTTCAGAACTAAGCCCCCAGGCCTTGATATTACTTGCTTCTGGATGACAGAAGCTGGGAGCCCAGGAAAGGTATGGCAGTTACAGGGAGCAGAGCTGACTAGGGAAGGAAGGTCGAACCTATCACTGTCCAAGGCTAATTTCAAGTTGACCTTCTTATACAACCAAGTCCAAATTCCTACTGACTTCATTTAGAAAGTCAAGGATGAACCCACCCGCATTATAACCACCCTGAGCTCCCTGAAAGGACATTATACAATGACAGTCTCTCTAAGTACTGCTCACTGTGCAAACATTATTTCTAATGAAGAGAAACAAGCTGACAAGAAATGGTTGCCCTCACCACAGAAATCTAAATGCTAGGCTTGGATAACACCAATAGAGTTGTATTAGACACTAAAATGAAGTATATGACACAGGAAGTGGAGAGTTTATTTTGATTGCAACTCTAGAGGTTCAAGCCCAGGATTGGGTAGCTCTATTGCTTCTGACCTCCAACAAGTGGTAGGATGGCATAGCAGAGTGTACACTAGAGCCAAGCACTCATGTGTCTAATAAGAAGGGCAGGATGGGGCTGGGGAGATGACTCAGCTGTTGAAGCACTTGCTGCAAAGCCTAACAACCCAAACCCAGGCTTGATTCCCAGTACCCGTGTAAAGGCAGATGCACCAAGTGGCATATGCATGTGGAGTTCATTTATAGTGCTGAGAGGTCCTGGCGTGCCAATTCTCTTCCTCTCCCTCTTCCCCCTCGGTCTTTCTGTCTCTTTCTATCTCTCTCTCTCTCTCTCTCTCTCTCTCTCTCCTCTTCTCTTTCTCTCTATGTGCAAACAAATAAAAATATTTTTATAAAAATGGAAAGGAGGAGAGAATTTGCAAAGTACATGAGCCAGTCTATGGCATGTCATAAAGTTCCATAGTCCTTAGAGCAGGACAAGGAGTGTGAAAGGCCACAGAGAGATTTCCCTGCAGATATTAGGGTGGACTTGGCACATTGAGTCAGTCCTATCACTGGAAACTTCTAACTTTAAAATTCCATAAGGCTTTGCTCACTTTTCTGATGTTTATTGACAGAGTATCAAGTAAAATATGACATGATAAAATGGCTCCATGATTAAAGGCGCTTGCTTGCAAGTCTGCTGACCAGAACTCAATCCTCCTCAGAGCCACCATAAAAGCCTAATACAAAAGGGTCTGTTATTCAAACGTGCTTATGACCATGTGAACCATATCCAGCAGGATCAGGAACAGCAGCCACAGACACAGCATCCAAAACAAGTGACCCTGTGCCAAAGGAAGATAGGAGAGGCAAAACACCCTGAGGTCTTCTGCTGACCTCCACATGCGTGCTGTGCCATGTGTGCACTCATACACACACATCATACACACATACACACACTTACACACACATACACACACAAACTAATCTATTAATAATAAAAAGTTTAAAATAATATTCACAAATAATGGCACAAAGAATTGAATGTGTATGGCTCCTTTGACTTTCCTAATACCCATTTAATGAATGAGGAAATGGGCTTTGATTTAGAACATGATGCTCCCAAACTCTTGCTAACCTGTATTTTTGTTGTAACTGCTTAATCTCTAGTCTACATCATGGCTGTGAGAGTTTGATGCCTACTAATGCATCACAATCCTCACATTAATTTCCATTTCCCTACAATTAACTCTCATTTTTAGTTGACTTCTCCCATCATTCTCCATAATCATTACTCTGACCAAAAACATGCAAGTTGGTCTGGGGAGATGGCTTGCCAGTTAAAGTTACTTGCTTGCAAAGTCTGTTGGCCCCAGTTCAGTTCCCCAGCACTCATGTAAAGCTGGACACCACAAAGTGCCAGGATCTTTTATCTCAACTTGTGTATGATAAAGGGAAGTGCAGCCACAGAATCCTCATCTGGTAGGCTAGCTGCTCTAATGCTCCTTAGCTCCAGTAGTCTGGCAGTTAATTGGCAGCAGCAAGAGAACCAGTCAAGCATGCATACACACATACATACACAAATAACTAAACTTTAAAAACATGGAAGTCACTCTTGATTCTTCCCTCTCCATGCCCTATGCTAAGGAATTTTTAGATTCACTTTTACTTAATAAACCTCTTTTAAACATGTGTCTCCTATCCACATCCCTGTAGGTCACCTAGCTTGACCTCTCAAATCTGTCCTCTATGCAGAACAATGTATAAATTCAGAACCTTGCCTGATAGCTCAGTTTCCACTTAAAACCCTCAGTGGCTTCCTATGTCCTTCAATATATTGTGGGTGGGAGTCTGTGGTTGACACTGATAATTCCTTTGCTCCATGGAAATCCTTTGGAGAAGGGACAAGTTAGCACAGCCTGCAGATTCCAAGATGTACAGTTTCAAATATGGAGGTACAGTTTGAGGTTTAACTTGTGAAATAAGATAGGTTGGTCATATCAGTAGAGAATCTTTAAACACCTGACCTTAACCCACCTCGCCAGTCTTACTTTTTTCAGTGCTGAGAAAATAGTATTGTTTTTCTAGTTTTGCAAGCAATAAGACCAAATAATAAAATGATTAAGCATGTTCCAGGAGATACAGCAAACTTGTGTGTGGTAGGAATAAGCTCAAAGTCTGTACTCATCATATAAACAGGGTGATGTCATATGCCTCCTCCATGAATATCACCAAGCAGAGTCCAGGCTGCACTCTGTTTGGAAAGAGAGAAAGCAGAGTATTTAGTCCTGTCCCTCAGAGAATACAAATAGAAACACTTAAGTACATTTAAATGCACTCAAATAAAAAGTGCAATTAATACAACTCTAAGAAGGATGGGTTCCCGATCTATAAAATATTGACCTTCCACAGTTGTGAGGACTAAGTAAGTAATGGAAATGGAGGACCCTGTAGTAATTATATCCAGAAAGAGCACAGGTAACATAAATGAGCCACCTGTTCAGATGGGCAATACAGAATGCACTGAGTGCTCAAATTGGTGACACCAACACCTCTGATTTTTCAAAAGAAACACTCTTACTTTTAGTGTTGAGTCTTTGTTGTTTTGTTACTGTGTGGGTCAAACAAATTCTGGGAATCTTGGCAAAGAATTTGGATGTGAGGTTGCCAGTTTGTAACCTCTGCCTTATAAAAGGGTTCATGGATGCTGCCAAGGTTGGCAGAGCTGCATGGAACCTCCCAGAACAAAACATCTAAGGGCAGAGAGACCCAGTGTGGAGCCAGGCATCTTCTGAAGGTGTGAAATTTTAGAAAGGGATAACAAAAAGCAAACATGTTTGATAAGAAGCATCAGACAAGGCAGGCAGGGAAAATTAAAAAAAAAAGAAATTAGAAGCAACTGAATTAATCTGTACTTTGTAGTCACAGGACTCAATCAAGGTGAAAAGGAATAAGAAGGAACTAAAATCAATGAGTTCTGAATGGCTTGTTTTGAACCCAAGCTCTGAAAGAGTCACATAAAATGCTTCTGAATTCTTAGGCTCTTTGGACATTGTTCCTCCTGCCAAAAAGCACAGGGAAACACAACACTACACTTGGCCTGTGCTTTGTTAAGGGCTCACAAATATGGACCTTGTCACTTAGAATTGAGAGGGAGTCAGTCAGCTTTTTCAGGCAGTTAGGGTGACTGAAAGTAAGAAGCAGGAATGTCTTTCGGCCTATCCTTACATTCTGCACTTGCTAGAGATCAAAGGATCATCTGACTTCTTGTCTCTTTCCTAGTCCCCTAGACCAGTTCTTTCACGAAGAACCTGGGCCCCTTCTGGGAGGGAAGTCTCTCCCAAGATTGAAATCCAATCCTAACATAATGACTAGCCCAAACCCATCACTGTCCCTGCGCTCACCTGAGCCTGAAGGTAGGGCCCACAACCATAAGGTCATAAATATGTTTGTGTGGGAAGGACATGCTCTCTGAGCTACATGACCACTTGGGAACCTCCAGTTGTTGGTGAGTTTCCCCTCTGGTTGGCCCAGGTCCAGGCCCAGCCGGAACCAGCAGAGCGGAATGAAAGAGCCCCCCAGCCGTTACTTTCCACACGGTCCCTTTCTTCACATGGTAGGACTGTTTGAATTCTCTTTTCTGTCCTTTCTATAGTTTTTCCAGGCCTACCATGTGGGCTTTCAAGCCATGTGGACATTTTTCCTTGTTTCTGTACTTTCCTACCTGTACTTCCCTAAATAAATATAATAATTATTCATCTTAGTCTTATTTTATTCAGTTATTTGTTTAAAGTTAGACATAAACCTAGGGTTTGGGGTTCAAGGACTTTCTTGAACCCCCAGAACCCTGTTATAGAACCTTTCAAGTTACATTCAGGAAATAAAAGCTAATCTCAGAATTTCAACAGATATCCACTAAGTATATTTTTTCAAAAATATAAAATAGAAACTGGGACATTAATAAAAAAACACAAGCAGGGTGTGGTGGCGCTCGCCTTTAATCCCAGCACTCGGGAGGCAGAGGTAGGAGGATCGCCATGAGTTCGAGGCTACCCTGAGATGACAGAGTTAATTCCAGGTCAGCCTGGACTAGAGTGAGACCTTACCTCGAAAAACATAAATAAATAAATAAATAAATAAATAAATAAATAAATAAATAAAATAAAAATAAAAAAAACACAACAAAAATGTCCCCCAAGTTTCTTTTGCCAAGTGTTTCTTGTTGTAAAGGATAGAATTATTTCTTTCTCATTATTCAGGATGGAGTAGACACTAGTCTCTCTCTATCTCTCTCCCCCATCCATCCATCCATCCATCCATCCATCCATCCATCCATCCACCCAAGACATTAGGAAGTTCTGTTGGTTATACCTTCAAAATATATCCACAGCCTAACCATTTCTCCCCTGGTTATAGATTCTCATTCAGGTCCATGTCTCTCACCTATGTTACTGCAGTGGATTCTGCTAATTCACATCTGCCTTTGTACATTAGTAAGAGTAGGTTGCAGTATTCTGCATAAATAAACAGCACCAATTTCTTACTTAATCAACAAATACAGTTACTTTTCACTTATTCTTATACTTCATATAGGATGACAAAGTCATGATAGTCTCCACCAGACTCCCACTGACAACATGGCACTTATTTCAAGTTTCTGGGTAGAGGCAACCTGTTCACAGGGCCTTACTTCTGTGGTCAAATCAGTCTTATGGCTGTAATAGATACTTAGAAGTCCTCACTTGGGCCCCAAGGTAACTAAAAGCAAGATTAAAGTCTTGTACCTCTGCCTTCATGTGGTGTCTGTCTGCTTTACTTTAGAATGTCTGTTTATCATTTTACATAGGCATGTAGCCCATCCAAGGAGTTATCTATCTTAAAAATGGTGATACTTACTACATCCCCTTCAAGGATAACTTTACAAAAATAAGAGTAATTGAGGCATGTTATTATTACTTGTCTGCATTTTCCAGATCCTCCAAAGGTGCCTAAAGGTCCTAAAGGCACCTTGGATTTCAAGAACAGAAGAGCATCACAGAACAGACTATCCCTCAGGTGAAGGTAATTTTCCATATGCTGAGACTACACCCTGGGACAAAAAATGATCATCTTGTGAGAACCAGCCTGTTCCTCAAGCAATAATGACTTCTTCATACTACTTTGTTGGATCAGAACTAAGACAATGTCAGGCAGGCCATATCTTAACTAGAACTGCTTAATAATACATATTTCATTCCTCTTGCTTGGATTCACCCTCCATTTAAACTTAAATTAATATCCAAAGCTAGAGATGATTCAGGGTAACTGAACCCTTCTACATTTTTCTCTTCACCAATGTGGACACCAGTTAAATTTCTCTTCTTTGTCTTTCACTATAACTCATCTCTTTAGTTGACACCCTGGGAACAGGTGGTTGAGTCTAGTCTGTTGGGACTCTATGGCCAAAACTTTTATTCTAAAACTTCTAGAATATGCCTGCTTTGAGAAGGCAGTGAAGGGCAGTCCAACCATATTCCAGGAGAACCGGAAATAATAACTGATTGCCACACCTTCCTACAATTTATTCTCAACTAATAGACCTCAAATAGACCTAATAGACCAAATGGCATTAAAAATATATTATTACTCTCTATCCTTTATTTCCCTCAAGGTCAAGGTCAAAGCCAAAGTTCCTATGATTGTGGGGTGCTACCTTATATGATAAGTGATTATTTCTCCGGCCCCATATGTCCTACTTCCCATCATTGTGCTCACCAACCCAGCAGGTGACATCTCTCCAATGCTCAACAAGTTAGACATAGACCCCTTGAATTTTTGCTCAAAAGTCATCAGATTTAAAAATGCATCCATTTATTCATCCCTATATCTGGCAAGAGGTCCTACAGCTTCCTTTTGCATTCTGTGTAGACGTTTCCTTAATGTCTCCAAATGTTAGCACCCTCTCTTAGCAGATTAAAATGGTCGCATTCACCCTTCTGTGTGACTGGAAAGAGTAAGTGATACAATAAATAGACGGTTCTATACTTGTAGCTGTTACTCCACATAGGTCCTCCTTATTTATTATTCCCAAGCATAAAATGGCACGATGACCATTTAATAGTTCTGTTCTAACTGATGTTAAAAATAAAAAAAAGCAGGCATGGTGGCACACACCTTTAATCCCATCACTTGTGAGGCAGAGGTAGAAGGATCACCATTAGTTCAAGGCCACATAGAGACTACATAGTGATTGCCAGGTCAGCTTGGACTAGAGTGAAACCCTACCTCAAAAAAAAAAAAAAAAATAAAATAAAATAAAATAAAAACCACGCATGCTGACATGCATTTGGAATTGCATTGCTAGGGAAACTGAGAGAAGCCTGGTATTGGCTGGCCAGCCAGCCTAGCCTACTTGGTGAGACCAGGTCAATGAGAGATCCTGTCTCAAAAAGAAGGTGGCAAGCACCTGAGAAGCGATACATATGATTTCCCTTTGCCCTTCACACTCATATGCACACACATGTACACAAACCCTCCCATTTGCACACACACTAATCTATGGGCAGATGAGATTGGGAAAAAGTTTCTTCTACTTGTGACCACCTATTGTGAACTCACATTAGCATATTAAAAGCCCTGAGAATTCTTGCAGTAGAGAAAACCACTCAACTGTGTTTAACCCAGCATCCCCAAACTTAATTGACCACATGCCTTCACACTAATGTTTATTAACATCCTGTAGAACTAATGTTCTGTTGAACACAACTTGAGAAATGCTGATCTAGCCTAAACTTCACATTCAATTGAAGACTAAGATCATAGACCAGAGAGGTGAATAGCCCAGTGAGATGCAGGGACTCACTGACATTATCCAGTATCAGGGTCTCCATCCCTCACTCCTCCATGACAAATGAAGTTACCCCACATGAAAAGAGGAAACATGCTCTCTTCCTACTTCTCAACCATGTCCAGGCTCACACTTTCTATCCTAGTTAGGACTCAGGTTTCTCTGCCTATTTTTGTTCTGTTTATCTTGCTGAAAGTATGGCTTGTATCCTATCCACAAACTCTCCATCTAGTTTGGATTTCAAAGTGCAGAAAAAGTCAAACATGAGAAGGAATGTCTAGACAAACTGTGAGGTATTATTTATGGGTGCCCAGATGTCTCACTAGACTGTCTAAATGAGGGGAAATTGCTCTGTAAATAACAGCAGTAATCACCCCTGACTTTACTGTATGAGAGAGTTCACAGATCAAAGGTTGCAGACAAGCAAGCTGCCATTCCCTAGATCTCCCTGATGCCCTCAAAGCTACCTGTGCCCTGGTGACCTGTCACATGCCCATGCATTCTTCATCATTTTCTCACATCCTGTACAATGTGATGTGACAGGTAGGCCTTGTTATAGGAATGAAAGTTTTTCAGATGAGATGGATAGGCGAGGTTAGGGATTAGACATGCATGTAGAAAAATAGTGCTCCTAACTGGGCATATATCCTCCCAGTGTACCTATGGTTAGAGAACAAGAGATGGGGACCATTTTTAGAATTATATATAGAACTTTGTTATGATATAGACAATGGCGATTATGTATTTCAATCATTTCTTTTATTCTCAGGAAATATTATGTTAGATATAAAATAATGTTTCAGGCTCATCTCATGGGGCATAGAATGCATCCTTCCTTCTCTGCTTGTTGATGCTTTCTTTTCAAGGACTTTGTGAGGTCAGGGATTATATGTTATCCCCTGGTTGTGGATGAGTAAATTGAGGCCCGGATCAGATATGAGAGCCTGGACTTGAATTTTGAACATTTGACTCCTAGTTTGGGTTATGTTTATAATCAGTATTCATAAGCTAGGAAAGGATCTTTTAAATACTCCTGCTTCTGAATGATGCACTGCCTATATTCCTAATGAGTTGGAAGCCACTCTTGGTGGAAGCCAAACCTCTAACTTACCAGAGTTAGGCATGACACTATCCAGAAAGTCTGAGGATGATAAGACAGATTTTCCTCAATGCTTTTCCCTCACTGGGGCTAAGTTGAATAATGAGCAGATAGTATATAATCACACTGCTAGTATATTTTTGTATGCAAATCATCTAAATATCTTAGTCAAAAATATTATATATGTATAATTTTCTATCACATAAAATATCTTCAATATATTATTTTTATTGATTAAAACATGCAACACAACCAGTGCAAGAAATCCAGAAATCAGAAAAAATACATACAGAAAAGATTTTAGTGTCAACTCATTCCCCATTCACATCTCAATGGGTGCTTCCCAGACATGACACTGGTCCTCATTGCTCATGAGCTGATACAAGAGGCATTTGGTCTTCAAAGTCTCTGTTAGAGCTAGCAAGTAGCTCAATGATATTCATAAACAGAACACATTGAATCAGTTCTGGGAGGTGGCAATGAAGAGAAGAAAATCCTGTCTGTGGCTCTGCAGCTATGCTTCTTAATTTTTATGAGATCATAGGTGTCTTTGAGATTTGGTGAAAGTCATGTATACTTTTCAGAGAAAAAAAGCATACACCTTTCTATATGCATGTAATATTTTACATATGATTTGAAGGAACCAATGGAGTCCATGAAGAACATCTATAATTCCCTAGAAGCCTTCAGGTTATAAAAGACTCATTGTAGAAGAAAAGAAAAGCATTTATAACACCACAACCTGAATTCATATATTAATTTGTTTGATGTTTAATGTTTCTCTCAACAACTAACTGAGCTTCACAAAATCAAAGATAGTTTATTTAATTCAAAGATGTATGTTCAGTGCCTAGTGGCAATGTATGTCTCAGCTAATGGTGAAATCGATTAACAGCTAAATGAGTGAGTGTTACTGGTCCTGTCTCCAAAAGCAACTTATGTATTAGGTCAATTGGAAGACTTCCAGTTGGACATAGGAAGGGAGATGTTTGAAGCTACCTTTTAAGACATACATTTAGAAAAGATGGTAGAGTAGGTGAGTGCTTGAAGGATGTATTTATTATTGGGGAAGGGGGATGGTGTAAACTATGGAGAGAAGGCAGTAATTGTCTAGCTTCTTGAAACCTTTATTCACAGATCTAGTCACTGTTTTTTATTTTTATTTTTATTTTTTTGGTAAGAATTTTCTGACCTGAATCCCAGATAAGAAAGCATCACCTTCCACAGCTCACCATTTTTCCACCTCCCCATCATAGTCTTCTGAATTGCCACTTTTCTCTGAACTCAAGACCAGTGTGGTCTACATGCAGTATCCCTCCTTCATCCTCAGAGCCAGGGAAACCATATCACATGGTCCATACACGCTAAATTCTTGGTCAGTTCCATCACAGTGGAAGCAATGTTCTTTGCTTCCAATTATTAGAGCTGCTTATTGCCAGGTTTGCCTGTGAAATTGGCCCCAGGCTGCAGCATACTGCTCTTCTTTTAGGAGGCCAATGGTTCCAACACCAAGGCTTGAATATGTCATGCCCTGTACTTTCAGTAGGAGGCCCTCATTCTCTTGAGGTATGAGGTGATGTACGGAACCAGGGTGCAATCTCTTGGCCTTTACTGCCTATCATTTCCTTGTTCAGAGTCAGCAGCACTAATGGTGTAATAAACACAAATGTACTTGGTGAGCTGAGCAGGGCAAAACAATAAACTGAATGGGGAGACTACATTACAAAGGAACCACTGCTACTGAGGTGAGGCAGCAAGTGGAGTCATTGAGGAGCAGCGACTGGTGCAGTGGATCTGAGCCAGCTGCTGTCTAGCAAGTGTGGCCTCTAAAACTGCTAGCGCATTGTTTCTCACTCCCTCTTAGACTGGAAAGACACTCACCTCTACTAACATATTTATAGATCATTTACAGAAACAGTGGTAGCACAGGCTATTTCCACTTCACCCTTTTGACATTTGAATGCTTCCCTCAGATGACTGCCTGGGGTGAGGGAGATCAAGCTTGGGAGCCAGGATCCCTTCCAGGGCGACAGCTGGAGTGTGTGGGTGGGGACGCCTGGTACAGATCCATTATCTGCAATCTTGTCTTTATAAAAGCCAGCACCACTACTTGGAGGGAGCCATGTTAAGGGGTGAGGTGGGGGGCACTATATATTTTAATTTTTATTAGTTATGTACACAGTGTATACAGTCATATTGGTATCATCATTAGCCTCCTCCCTGTCCTCCCCGCTCCGCAGGGACTCTCCTCCTTGGGGAATATGGGTCGTGCATTACAGGGTTAGACATAAGATATGGGTAAGAAGAAATGTCTCTGTGCATAATGGCTCAACTTGTGGCTTTAACAATCATTCTGGCCCCTCTTCCATGAATTTCCCCGAGCCATGTTGGGTTCCTTTTAGGTCTACTTCAGTGATGAGGTCTTGGGAGCCTCTGAATATTTGGTTGGGTAGGAATTGAGTATTCCCTGTGTCTATCTCCTTGACCCTTGTGCTGGTACCAGGCTCACCAAGAAAGCATCACTCTTGCTAATTTCATGGGGGGCCACTTTTAAAGACTTGGTTGTAGGCCAATACTGATACTCTCTTCTGATTGGCCCCAGTGATTATCACACAATTTGCATGTCCAATCAATATCCAGATGCTTATAAACTTTCATACTGGGCTCTTTAGTACACAGATCCACTCCACTCTGAAGAGAGAAGATTTCCTGAAGAAGACCAGGTCTGCCTTGAGCATTTCCTGCCCCCAACTCTGGAAGATTTTCACCCTCAAGGCAGCTTGAGCTCAGGGTGCTGAATTCAAGCCACTGCAGCCGCTCCTGGTCTGGATGCTGTGTCTACAGGGCCAGAAGTGCTCTGACACCTGCACTGTAGATGCCTGGACTCTCCTGCCTTGTAGGGAGACCCAACCGGGAGACAACCTCAGGGTGATCTCAGCAGCCTCGGTTTCCGCTTCAGAGGGGCCATGCTGTCACGACCATCAGTCCCCGACCTCTGGTTCTCACTCTGATGGGACCCTCGGGTTTGGCAGCCCTGGCTTTTCTTCAGCTACTCTTGGTATGAGGGATTCAAAGCTGTACCATTTGGCAACCTTGTCGAGGATTTAGAAGTGTAACACGTTCACCCCATCTTGACTGGCAACCGTCTACCACCATAAGTCAGAGCTACGCACACTTTTGCAAGCCCACTTGGGTGGCCAATTTACTGTCTAGTTTTTGCCAAAGTTGTTACATTACTGTGGAGTCCCATGTTAATAGATCCTTTTCTGTTCATCCTTCAATGTTTATCCATTCCAGTCTTTGTGTGGAAAGACAAGGGCCTAGAAGAAGGGAGGACAATTTTCCCTCACTGGCCTTTGCTACATCCTATTTTCTAATTCTGATTGTTAGAGTGCAAATGCTGGTACCTGGTAAGTAATCAATAAACACATGCTGATTCCCACCAAGACAATGATTTCATTCAATTATTTAAGCATGTATTCAATCTTTCTTACTAGGCATTGTGCTAAGTGAAGCACAGATGATGTGGGCTCTAGCCTAGAGAAGAAAACTCACCTACCAACAAGAAATAGTTCACCTAAACACAAAATGTACACTATCAGTAGAGGTGGGGTATACTTATTCTGGTGTTCTATGAAAACAGAAAGAAATAAGTGAACATCTCAGTTGATGACAGGAAGACATAGAAGAACTGGTCTGCCTGCACTTCCTCAACCAGTACTGAGAACAGTTTAAAGTCACTTTGGGTCTAAAGGGGCTTATGGCCTGGAGAGATGGCTTTGCACTTAAAATGCTTATTTGCAAAGCCTAAGGACCCAAGTATGATTTCCCAGTACCCATGTAAGCCAGCTGAACAAGGTGGCACATGCATCTGGAGCTCACTGCAATGGTTAGAGTCCACAGCATGCCCATTCTCCCTCTTCATCTCTCAAATAATAAATAAAATATTTACAAACGGGCTTATATTTTGGAAGGATAAGTTAACAAATACTAGGGCATTCAAGCCTGAGTACTTGCACTTGTGGCTGGTTGCAAGGGAGCTTGTAGTCACTCATTTCCTTCTCCAGGACTGCGCCTGCCAGGTTAAACCCTGCCTTTCAGAGAGCAAGAGACTTTCTTCCTTGCCTCATTGATGGGTCCATGATCACTTGCTTTGGCTAGTTGAATGTAAGGGAATTCCACTGTTTTTTTTTTTTTTTTTTTTCTAACCAGCAACTTCGAATTCTATTTATTGTGTTTTCAACTAAATCTCCTGTGTTACCACACCATCTACCAAAACACTCTGTCTCAGAAGGCACTTCCCCATTAAACTTGGATGCCAGAGTAGAGGATGCATAGAGCAGGCCTGAACCTGGTCCAAACTCAAATCAGAGACTATCTTACTCTAATCTGAAAACATACAACATGAGCAATACATACTACTTTTGTTTGTTTTCTTTCTATAAGTTACTGACATTTTGCATTTACTATGTAGTAAAATCTAATTATACCTCCCTAATACAGTGGCATAATGGAAATAAGCACATAATATGATAACATTTAGAATATTCAAAAGCCAGATTTGAGCAGTAGTTTGCAAAGCTTGTCTGGGAAAAAGCACATGCAAATTGAATCCTGAGTAGAGGGAAGGTGGTTGAAAAAGAAATTCAGGTACTGGGAAACACACATCCAAATATAATGGGTAGTTGGATGGGTTGAGTATACATGAATTTATATATGTGCAAAGACAAGCAAGAAAGGCAGGTTGAGAAACAGATTGTTGAGAGAAGCTTAGGGAGACAAAAACAAAAAGTTATCTCATGAAGGAATTTCCATGCTATGCCAGTAGCTGGGACTTTATCATTCAGGATCATTCAGGTTATAGTGTTAGGAGGGATAAAAGAAGGGTTGGAAAAGTGATGTGGCAATGGAAAGCTCATTCTAGCTGCATTTGGAGAACTGGCGAAGTGGAGTGGGGAAGCTGAGAAAGGGAGCACTTAAGAAGGACAAGCAGGGAGGAAGGGATGTGGTGTGGAGATGGTTAATGATTAGGTTAAGAAGACTTGGAAGTTGTTGAGAGGCAAGGGTGAGTTGGGGAAGCCAGAGAGAGGGATATCTATGACAATGAAGGGCATTTTTATGAGCATCATGTCAGGTTATTTGCTTCTGAGTAACTTAGACCTCAAGTTGCTTGGACAGATGTTGGCCAATTTCACCCAGCAGCTCATGTAGTGCCTTCTAGTTCTAGATGGGCTAACTTTCTGGAGACTGGCTCTCTTTAACTTTCCAGCCAGCTCTCTCCATGTTCTGTACCAACAGCATAAGGTGTCTTCAGCAGTAGGGTCTTATTAACCTCTGGTGGGTAATCAAGTGTTCACACAGAAGTCTGTCTTGTTTTGGGAAACCTTGTAGGTCTCTCTGATCAGCAGCTCCTTGTGGGTGTTAAATGCATACTGGTACTGAGAGTTACAGGGAAAAGAAAGAAGAAAAAGGTAGAAAGAAAAAAAAAAAACAGGAGAAATTTAAGGTTAGGCTTAATTTCACATTCTCTAGGGTCCTTCAATTCAGGTGCTCCCCCTAAGGTCTTATTGAGGTTTCAACCTTAGTCTGCCCCCTAGTATATAGGATTCTATGGTACCAGTTCCATTTGGGTTCAGTTTTGTGTTTTATCCCCCCACCATCCCCCACCCTTCCCCTCTCACCAAGCCCTACCCTCCCTATTGTCCAGACCTTGAGGTGCCTATAAGGTATGTCAGCATCTCAGGTTGATCCAAGTTAGGAGCTGCAAATGAGTGAGACCATACAATGATTGACTTTCTGTGATTGTATAAGTTCACTGTGTATGATCAGTTCCAAGTTTGACCATTTTTCTACAAATTTAATTGTGTCATTTTTTTCTAACTGCTGAGTAGATTTTCATCTTGTAGATATACCACATCTTGGTTATCCATTCATCCAATGATGGGCACCTGGTTGATTCCAGTTCTTAACTATTATGAATTGAGCATGGTTGAGAAATTATCTCTGAATTGAGGCATGGGGCTTTTAGGGTAAATGCCCAGTAAGGAAATAACTGGGTCTGTTGATAGCTCTATAGTCAGCCATTTTAGGAGTCTCCATATTGTTTTCCATAGTGGTTGTGCCAGCTTACATTACCACCAACAGTGAATGAGGGTTCTTATTTCTCCTCATCCTCCAACATTTGTTTTCATTTGATTATTTAATGTTTGCTATCCTTACTGGAATAAAGTGGAATCTCAGTTATTTTAATTTGCATTTCCCTGATGGTTAGGGATATTGAATATTTTCTTAAGTGTGTGTTTTCTGTTTGTATTTTTTCTTCTGAGAACTCCCTTTTCAGTTCGCTGGCTCACTTGTGAGTGGGTTGTTTGATTTTTTTGTTTTGTTTTGTTTAGATTTCTGATTTCTTTGTACATTCTAGAAACTAGACCTCTGTCAGTTGTATAGCCAAAAAAAGTTTTCTCACATTCTGTGGGTAATCTATTGGCTCTGCTTATGGTATGTTTTACTATGAAACAACTTTTCAGCTTCATGAGATCCCAATGGTTGAGTGATTGTTTCAGTTCTTGAGATATGGGGATTTAGTTCAGGAAGTCTTTCCCCACTCCTACATCATGCAGAGTTCCTCCCATTTTTTATTCCACTAGTAGAAGAGTTTCAGGTCTCAGATTGAGGTCTTTTATCCATTTAGGCTTGACTTTTGTGCATGGTGAGACGTGTGAGTCTAGTTTTATTTTTCTGCATATGGTTATCCAGATTGTCTAGCTCCCTTTGTTGATGATGCTATCTTTTCTCCAGTCTACATTGTTAAGGCATTTGTTGAAGATTAAGTATCTATAGCAAATTGACCTAAAGTCCAGATCCTCAATTCTGTTCCATTAATCCATATTCCTTTTTTATGCTAGTACCATGCTGTTTTTGTTACTATAGCTTTGTAATATAGCTTTAGATCAAGTATGGTGATGCCTCCAGAGGTGTTTCTTTTGCTAAGCATATACTTGGATATCTGAGGCCTGCTGCCGTTCCATATGAATTTTGAGATTATTTTTTCTATCTCTGTGAAGAATGATGCTGGGATTTTTACTAGTATTGCATTAAATCTCAATGTTGCTTTTGATACTATTGTCATTTTCACAGTGTTAATTCTGCTTATCCAGGAGCATGGGAGATAATCTTCTCAAGTCCTCCGCAATTTGTTCCTTGAGTGTTTTTGTGTTTTCATTATATATGTCTCTAACATCCTTAGTTAGTGTTATTTAAGGGTATTCTTTTGTTTTTATTGAAAATTGAACAAAATGTCACTAATTTCTTTCTGTGTATCTTTGTCTTTTGCCTATAGAAAAGCTACTGATTTTTGTGAGTTTGTTTTGTATTCTGCTACTTTGCTGAAGGAATTTATCACCTTTAAGAGTTTTGAAATGGGGCTCTTGTCACTTATGTATAAGATTGCATAGTTTGAAAACAGAGCTAACTCGACTCAACTTCTTCCTCTCCACTTTGTATCCCTTTTATTTCTTTCTCCTGTCTTATTGCTTGGGCTAGGACTTCTAGTACTATGTTGAAGAGCAGTGGTGAGAGTAGATATCCCTGTTTTGTTCTTGATCTCAATGGGAATTCCTTGAGTCTTTCCCCATTAAGTATTATTTGGGCTTTAGGTGCTTTATATATAGCCTTTATTGTGTTGAGATATAAATCATCCATGTCTATTCTCTCCAGAATTTGGATCATAAAGTTATGTTGTTTTTTGTTGAAGGCTTTTTCTGCATCTATTGAAATAATCATTTGGTTTTTGTAAGTAAGATTACTTATGAGGTGTATTACATTGAGAGATTTCCATATGTTGAACTAACCCTGTATTCCAGGGATAAAGCCTACTTGATCAAAGTAGATAATGTTTTGGCTGTGTTGTTGAATTTGGTTTGTGAGGATTTTGTTCTGAATCTTTGCATCCAACATCATCAGGGATATAGGACTACATTTTTCTTTTCTTGTTGTATCTCTACCTAGTTTTGGTATTAGAGTGATACTAGCTTCATAAAAGGAGTTGGGGATCTTTTCCTGTTCTCTGATTAAGTGGAATAGTTTGAGAAAAATTGGTTTCAGTTAATCCATGAACATTTGATAGAATTTAGCTGAGAAGCCATCTGGTCCTAGACTGCTCTTTTTGGGGAGGTTTTTGATTATCTTTTCAATCTCTATTGGTGTGATAGGTTTGTTTAGGAGATTAGTTTGCTCTAACTTTAGTTTTGGTAGGTGATCTGTGTCCAGGCATTTACCCATTTCTTCCAGATTATCCAGTTTTGTGGAGTAGAGGTTTTGGATGTAAGTCCTGATGATTCTTCCAATTTCACTTATGTCTGTTGTGACCTCTTCTTTTTCATTTCTAATTTTGTTAATTTGAAGTTTCTCTCTCTCTCTCTCTCTCTCTCTCTCTCTCTCTTTGTCTTGTTGATCAAATTGGCCAGGGGTTTGTCAATCTTGTTTATTTTTTTCAGAGGACAAGTTCTTTGTTTCATCAACTTCTTAGTCTCCAATTCATTAATTTCTGCTCTGATCTTGATTATTTCTTTCCATCTGGAGCCTTATAGGTTGTATTCTTCTTATTTTTCCAATGTTTTTCCTTTACATGGATGGTTAGGTTATTGATTTGGGATCTCTCTGTCTTTGTTATGAATGCATTTAGTGCTATGAGTTTTCCACTAAGGACTACCTTCATTCTGTCTCCATTAGTTATAGTATGATATGTTCTCATTGTCATTCAATTCTAGAAATTTTACAATTTTCTTTGTTACTTCATCCACAATCAATTAGTTGTTTAAAAGTGTTTTGTTCAGTTGCTAGGAGCTGATGGATTTCCTGGTCCATCTTTTGTTGTTAAGTTCTAGCTTTACAGTATTGTGGTCAGATATCATGCAGGAAATTATGTCAATTTTCACAAATATATGGAGGTATGCTATATGGCCCAGCATATCATCTAGTTTGGAGAAGGTTCCATGGGCTGCTGAGAAGAATGTGTATTCTATAGATTTTGGGTAGAATGTTCTGTAGATGGCTATTAGGTCTAGTTGATTTATGGTGTTTTTGAGCTCTCTTACTTCCCTGTTGATTTTCTGTTTGGATGATCTATCTATTGATAATAATAGAATATTGAAGTTCCCAACTATGATGGTATTGGTGTGTTGGTGTTTATTTATTTTTTTGATGCCAAATAGGTTTTGTTTTATGAATTATTGTGCACCTGTGTTTGGTTCACAAAGATTGATTGTGATATCCTCTTGTTGGATCATTCCCTAGGTGAGTAAGAAGTAGCCCTCTTTGTCTTTTTTTATTAGTTTTAGTTGGAAGTCTATTTTATCCAATATTATTATAGTAACACCCGCTTGTTTCTTATTTCTATTTGCATGGAATATCATTTTCCACCCTTTCACTCTGATCAGGTATCTGTCTTTAGTGGTGAGGTGGGTTTCTTGAAGACAGCAGATTGAGGGGTTCATTTTTCTGATGTACTCTGCTAACTTTTGTCTCTTGGTGGGTGAATTAATGCCATTAATGTTTAGGGTAGTAGGTGTGAGGTTTGATTTAATCCCTGCCATATTGTGCTTTATGGGGTTTGGCATTTTCTTGGACTTTGTAGTTTTTTTGAGCCTTCTCTAGGTTTTGTTATTGTGGTCTGCTTCTTGTAGGCTCTTGAGATTGGTTTTTTGACTCTTTTGTGTGGAGAATTCCCTGAAGTACTCTCTGTAGGTTTGGTTTTGTGATCATATAGTTGTAGAGCTGACTTTTATCATGGAAATTTTTTCTTTCACCATCTATTATGTGGGATAGCTTTGTGGGGTACTGTAGTTTGGCTTGGAAGTCATAGGTGCTTAGACTGTTTAGTGTTCCATTCCAGGCCCTCTGGCTTTCAGGGTTTCCACTGAGAAGTCTGAGGCAATTCTGATGGAGTTACCTCTACATGTAGTGTGTTGTTTTTCTCTTGCTGCTTTTAGGACTTTCTCTTTGTTCCAGTTGTTTAGAGTCTTAATGATAGTATGTCTTGTTGAGTTTCTCCTTTGGTCCAGTCTGTTTAGAGTACTGTTAGCTTCTTGTATCTTGATGGGACTGTCTTTTGAGAGGGTGGGAAAGTTTTCTTCAATAATTTTGTTGATTAAGTTCTCCATGCCTTTGGTTTAAATTTCTTCCCTTTCTAGTCTACCCATCATCTAAATGTTGGAACTTTTAAGGGTACCCCACATTTCCCTTATGTTCTGTTCACAAAAAGTTTTGAACTTATTCATGTTTTTGGACTCTCAAACTGTTTCTTTAGTCTGGTCTTCCAGTTCTGAGGTTATGTCTGCCATGTGACTGATTCTGTTCTTGAGGGCTTATATAGAGGTTTGCGTTTATTCAATTTGGTTTGTATTTCATATTGTTCTGTATAGTATCCATTCCTCTGTCGTGTTCCTTTTCCAGGTCATTTTCTGATTTTCTTAATGTTTCTTAGAATTCAACCTTGCATTTATTTATGTCTTCATTGAGCATAGCCAGCTCATTACTAAGGTCCTCTTTTTCTGGCTCAGATCCCTAACTCTCTTTACTCTCTTTTGAAGTTTCTCTGTTTTTTTTTTTTTTTTTTTTTGCTTGGTCAGGATCACATTCCTTGTGTCTTCATTTGGGGGATCTTCATTTGGGGGATCTGATCCTGTGGTCTCTTCTATGTTTGGAATAGAGACTTCCACTGTGGGACTACTCAACCTTGTTGGGGTTCCTTCCATTTGATGTTTTGTGTTTTTCATTTTGAGCTGTGGTCTGCCCACCATAGTGTGGAAATCTTATTTAATTCAGGAAGATGCTGTAGTTTAGTCTTGAATTGTCTCCAGTGACTGTTCCCTTTTATGTTTGACTATATTAGGCTTTTGATGGCAAGGGGGCCTGTTTTTTCAGGTGAGAGGAGTTGGGGCAGCCTAGGTGGGGAACCAAAGACTGGGTGGGGGTTGGTGGGATAGGACTGTGCTGACCAATGTTGGGTCAGAGGGATGGGATGCCACAAACCCAGTGGTGTGGCAGAGATGGGATGGCAAGTACCAGGTGGCAGACAAAAGTGTTCTTCTGAAAGGGAGGAAGGCTGAGAGGGAGGGAGGAATAAGAGATGGTTGTAGTGGGAAAAGGTGAGAAGTGTCTGGCCCAGATCCATGGAGCCTGAGGTGCTCTGGAAGTTGGGATGGGTGCTGGAGGGGCCTGGGGGTCTAGTGGGCTACCTGAAAGCACGGGAATCAGCAGATTCCTTGATGTGTTCCCACTATAGGTCTGCTAGGACCTGCTATCCCTGGAACCCCACAGATCTTGCCTGGTATTAATCTTTGAGCTGAAGCATGTCTAGGTGGGTATCATCTTAACTGGAAATCCTCATCTAGCTAATATGACCTTTTTTGATAAAAAGAGAAAATTGGACACAGGGAATATATCATGTGAAGACTTCAACACTAAAAGAACAACAACAGCTTAGGAGACAAAGCATTTACTATCTAAAAGGTAATATAGCCCTGCTCATACCTTTACTTTGGTTTTGATTTTGGGCCTCCTGAAGAGTGAGATGATACATTCTGCTATATTTGGAGCACTTAGTTACAGCAACTCTAGAGACCTAATACAAAGTGTGAGAATTGAATTTTGTTTTGTGGTTATTTTTTGTTTGTTTGTTTTGTCACAGTAGGGTCTGACTGTAGCTCAGGCTGACCTGGAATTCATTATGATGTCTCACACCTCGCTTGATAATTTTTTTTTTAATTTTTTAAGTTTGTGTGGGCTGGAGGGATGGTTTAACAGATTAGATGCTTACCTGCAAAGCCAAAGGACCCGGGTTCGATTACTTTCTCTCTCTCTCTCTCCCTTAAATACATAAAATAAATTTAAAATAATATTTTAAAACCTGGGTGTGTGTGTGTGTGTATGTGTATACATACATGCATATGTGGAGGCCAGAGAACAACCACAATGTTGACCTTCACTTTCCACCTAGTTTAAGGCAGAGTTTCATGTTGTTTGTCTCTACATTCAACAGGCCTTCTGCCCTGTGAATTTCTAGGGCTTCTCCTGTCTTTGCCTCTCATATTGCCATAGGCTCACTGTCATTACAGGTGCTCCTCACCACCTTTGGCTGTACATGGGTTCTGGGGATCTGAGGTTGGTGCATCATGCTTCCTCTGTACTCTTACCCACCAAGCCATCTCCTCAGTCGCCTGTGATGTTATTGAGTTGTGTATGTATTTGTTTTGGATTTTTTGAGATATTGTCTCACTCTAGCCAGATTGATCTGGAATTCACTCTTTAGTCCCAGGCTGGCCTTGACTTTACAGCAATCCTCCTATCTCAGCATCTGGAGTGATGGGATTAAAGGTGTCCAACCCTGTGCACTGGCTATGTGATGTTTTCAATAATATGTTCAATGCACTATAAAAGGCCTGCATGAAGAAAGTGAAATTGAAGTTGGAGGAGAATGAAGATATAATGAATGCTAGTCTTTTCTGAAGGAAGGAATGCAACCCAGAGAGAGCACCAGGGGATGGCAGCAGAGGTAAACCGAGAATCTCACTGGGGCAGGGCAGAATGTGTCCAGATGGAGTGACTAAATGGTGTCTTCAGGCAAGGTTTAAAGGCTTCAGAAATATGTTGATCTTCCTCTGGAGTCTTATCAGATATCCCTCATCCACAAAGCATATCCTTACTGCTTATCTCAAATAGTTATTTGCTTCACTGTATTTTTCTCTATAACAATTCTGCTATCAGACATACTTTATAGTAGCAAACTTGTTTGTTGATTTTCTGTCACTTCTCACTGGAACATAAGCTTCACAAGGGCAAGGAGTTTCATCTTCTGAGTTTACTGCTGTATCCTTGGCTCCTAGATACGACTGAATAAAGCATTTATTGAATGAATCAATGGATGGATGAAGGGTGTGGCTCCCATTTTTATCCAGTGAAACAAGAGGCAGGTAGGAAAAGTGAATATGCTAATCAGGAAGAGAAATATTTTGGTGAAGATACTGCATTGGCATTGTTAAGGGCTCTAAAGAAACTGTAGTTCATGAACTTATGACTTGTGATTGTCTCCAAGGCTCAGAGTAGTTTCTGTGAAGAAGAAAGTTGGAGAGATTCAGGGATAAAGCTTTTGCCATATCATATGTTGGGAAGAAAGGTGTCAATGACATTTTGAGAACTTGGCAGAAATGTGATGGAAGAGGTAGACTATGGAGTCTTTCTAGTATAGAGAAATGAATAAAAAACAAAGCATGGATATGTTGGGAAAGAAAGAAGCAGGCCTTAGAATAATGAAATTGAGGAATGTGGAAATTGCTCAGTGATTAAGAGTGCTGGCCATTTAATGATGAGGGCCTCTTCAGCCAAAGACTGCCAGGTCAACTCCCCAGAACCCACAGAAAAAAAAAAATCTTGGCATGGCCATACATGTCACACACACCACACTGCACATACGTGTATGCACATGTGTGGATGTGCATACACAAAAGCCAAAATAATGAAATTTCTTAATAATCAATGGAGGTATGCAAGGTATATACCCTGTGAGAAGGAGCTGAATGGAATGAATAGACAGGTCCAGTCACTCTCAGATATGCACAGGTCTTGAGGGATTGCTATTATGGAGAGATGCATTTGAAATCTCCATGGTCTGAATCTGGACTTTGAAACTTACTCATGTTGAAGTGAATTATACTTTCTTGGTCTCCAATTTCTCATTTTGAAAATAGGGATAATAATAACATCTTTCTCATGGAACATTTATGAGGATGGAAGGGGGTAAGATATGCAAATGAAATCACTATGTTTAAAAAATAAATTAGATGTCATGCCACACTGCATGTTGCCTATATAGAGTAAGTGCTCAGTAAATATTGGTATATTGTTTTTTATGTCTTTGTTTTATTTTTCTTGTTAGGCTACAGGTTCACACCTAGAATGCTGGTATGAGAGACAGGTACAGAAAAAAGTAATATTAGATTTACTGAGGAATTTTTTAGAGATTTCAAAATTCCCTTCCAGTTCTTATCCCTGCTAATAATAACTATAGGAGGTAGACGGCAATGAGGTACCTTACAAGTTTTTAATTAGCTGGATAATAGGCCCTATTTGTGCACATAGCACTGTGTGTTGTTTGGAAAACATGTGTGATGTATGATGCCAAGGAACATATGCAAGGGATGCTTGTCATACCCTGAGACTGTGAAGAGGTACAAGTTCATTTGACCCTTCGCTAAGTTTTCTGTCTAAGGAAATAGGTATTAGAAAAATGATCTGGATCCTTTATGATTAATGTTTGGAAGATTGGCCATGATTCAAATCCAAACTCTTCTGTTTATTGGGTGTTTGACTTGGATTAATTGCTCATTTTCCGTTTCATTTTTCTGATGGGTAAAGTTAAGAATATATCTCCCAGGGCCAGTACGAGGAAAAATGAGACTATGTATTCTGAGGGCCTCTGAGAGAGATACCATCTCACTAATGGCCAACATATTTTTTGTTTACATTTTTTTATTGGTTTCAGTGAGTTTCTGAGGTGGGAAATCCCAGAGATTTTTCAACAGATAGATGACCTTGGCTTCTGTTGACAGAAAGTAGAGGGGTGACTAATAATTATTTAGAAATTTAGCATAAGGCCCTAATTTCTGTAACAAAGAGCCCAAATTATAGTGCCTTAACCAGAATAAGAGTGCAGTCATCCTGGTGTGGAGGGTAGTGTAGTGGAACCACCACCCTCCATGTGCTTCAAGCCCTCTTACTTCTAGAACTTAGGGCTTCTCTAACTAGAAATAGAGAATATGTAGGACTAGAAAATAGAAGAGAATGGGGTCATTTTGGGCAGTAAGGGACTCTGAGTGGGACATAGCACATATACAGCTATTGTAGACATCTAGACGACAGAGAAAGTTTGAAGCAATGCTAAAATTGAGTTAGATTTACCCTTGTTCATGTAGTTGAATTATAAAGGTGGAAGGGGGCTCCAAGAGTAAAAGTCATATAAAGTGATTGCCAAAGAAATTGCAGTGGAACATCATCCTAACTTTCCCAAGACTGCCTTGGTTTTATTAGTTTTATCACCATCAGGGATAGTATGTATTTTTCTTGCTTTTTAGGAATGCTTCAATTGTTTCCTAAGGAAACTCACCTTCATTGTCCCATCATCACAATAGCAACTCACACACACACACACACACACACACACACACACACATACACACACAGATACACACACATATCTCAAATGAGTTGGGATACTATGGTCACTTTATTGTGAGATGATAAACATCAAGAACAAATCAAACTTGACTTTTACTTGGATAAAGTATGAGTATGGAGGAAAATGGTGTGCAGCAGGAGGAGGCTACATAGGGAGAAGGGGGCGGAAGCTTATTTCAAGCAAAGGGAAGTACCTGGCTGGAGAAGAGTTCAGAACAAAAGGCACACTTCAGAGCAGAAAGTAACACACTGGCTGAATAAAATGCATTCCTGAATCTCCCTGCCAACCAACTCCTTTGCCATCTCTGCCCCAACTGGCATGAACTGGTCATGGTGAACTATGTGTGGATTCTAATGTGATGCTGAGGGAATGGCTACTTTTGAAGACTCCACTTGTAACCAATACTTAATGTTTCTGACATCATGCGGATACAGTTATCCAGGGCTCCTGACTCCACATTCTGGATATGACTAGCCAAGAAGCAAGTGAATAAACAACACAAAGTTTGAACCCTCAAAGCATAAACAAAACTCTCAGGAATCCACCATTCTCCCAGAAGTGCCTGGTACTGGCTGCATGTTTCTAGCAGAGTTATTCTGGGCTGCTGTAAGGTACAGAGAAGCTATGAAGTGAGAGGATATCTCCACGTTTTCTATGAATAATGAAGTTGTTAATAAAATGGCTCATTGCCATAATAGAGTACAATCAGAATCCTATCTAATTTTTGCATTTACGCCGGAACTTAAATTGAGTGAGCTACCCCTCCTGGAATTGGATGTTGGTCCAGTTCAGTCTATTCTTACTGGCTTTACCATCCTGATTGTATTACTAGCACTGTCAGGTGGCACCAGGAATACAATGTCGACTTTCATCACACACACCCACACACACCCACACAAAATCCCTTGGAAGGGGTGTCCAGCCTTCTCAGTTCAGTCTTTCCTACAGTCTGCTACACCTCAGGCTCCAGACTAGGGAGGGAGAAAAGTCAATCAGCATATGGGCAACACATTTGCTAGGAGGAAAGAAGTACCCTGGTGGGCACTAATGCACATCATTAGTTGGGTTCCTTTAGAGAAACAAGGTCAGAGAGGGACGCTTAGGGAGAAAAATGTACTTGAATTACAGGAACCTGGGAACTCTTAACCTGTCCATCTTCGGTAGGACTTGCTTCAGGGACTATGCTACATTATGTTCTGCAATGGCAGAACTTCTTTGCTGTAAGAATTTCTTCTCTCCTGGGTAGACGCAAATGAGACCCTCTGTTTCTAAGACCCTCTGGAGTCCTTTTTTGGGAGGCACTACAGACCTCCTCTTCTGCCTAGTGACCTGCATGGGGCTGCTGTTGATTCTCTGCTAGCTGGGCTCATTGGCAGTGATGATTACACCCAGATTACTCGCACATCCCAACGGAGTTTGGAACCACGAGTCTATGAGGAATCATGAAAAACATATCTGTAAGGCCCAGTACAGCAACTACTGGAGGCATCCCATTGCCTGCTCTTAGGAAGAATTCATGAAGAGTCTTGCTACAACTATTCATTTAGCTAGATCCCCAGAAAGGATGTATGCATAAACTTGAGGAACACATCAAGCACTTCCTGCATGGAGGTGGAGGGGATGGCTGTGTGCTGCCGGGCACATGCACACAATTGTGCAGAGTGCATCATCTGGCAACATCTTCCATGTTCATTGCATTGTTTTCTACTTAATGATTCAGCTTAGCTACTGCATCCAATACTAGTGTTCATCTAAGTAAAAAGGTGCCTTACAGTCAATGGGGGAGGTACAGTGTACAAATATAAGGACACTTTCATGGCTGATTGGTCTGGAATACATATCATTGTTTACCAAACACAAGTCATGCCACATGGTGCTTCCCAAAGTCTATGTACTAGGCCTTAATCAGCATTCTCGTAAAGAAGAATAAAAGACAATAACCTTTTGCATTCTACTAGGCACTGAACTTGGCTCTTTCTTATGTTATTTCTTTTGATTTTTATCAAAAATTGGATGGAATATATTTTTTCCTTTCCATGTTCTAGGTGAGGAACCCAATTCAGAAGGCCTAAAGGACTCCAGTTGGGTTGTATTAATTAGCACAGAGCTCATATGAAGTGACAGCAGGCTTATATAACCCAAATTAAGAGTATGACTTTATTCCCAAACATGTGACAATGATGACTACCCTAAAATACCAGTGAGAAGTGTTTTGTGTGAGCAGGTTGATTCTTGCTGAGCTTGGTCTAGGTGGGGGAACAGAACTAATAAACACAACAAGTTAATCTCACTTTAGAATACAGAGATTGTTTTCTAGATATTGTGTTAGCATCTGGAGCACAAGAAGTTCCAAATGTTCCCTCCATTGGTGGCTTCTGCCTCTGCAAGGGAGCGTGCAGAACAAAGTATTCAGGGTAGACCCTCCTTTTGCCTATGGGAACGACCTGCATTTTATGGCACCTGGAATGCATAAATTAATGGCTAATGTAAAAATAAAATACTGTGCTTTCCCTGGCTTACTAGGGCCTCCCTGATTAGAGAAAGTGATTCACTGAATCGCTTGAATAGCTGGAAGTGCAAGATGCTTTTCCAGAGCAGTAAGAAGACAGGGAGTATCTCAAGCATGGGAAGGGCATTACTCAGCAACTCTGAATAAAGCTCAAGCGGCATCCACCCAGCCAGTGTCTAGGATGGAAAAAATCATCCAGCAAGTTCTATATGCAGAGCTAACCTGGGCATTTCTCCAAGGACCCACTCATCTTTAAGGTGTTGTCTCATCTTTGCCGTTTAATCGTGTGTCGTGTTTCTTCCAATTGCTGTATTGGAGCTGAGTGCTCTCTCTCTCTCATTTGCTCATTTGGCCTTGATTTTAGTTTTTGTCCTGATCCATGGTCTGGAAGGGAAATAGAGGAAGACACCTGATGTCTTCCTCTGGCCTCCCCATGAACGAGCAGGAGCATGCCCATCTTGCACATACTCTGATATAGGAGAGACCCTTAAGAGATATATAGGACTCCAAGCTGTGCTCCTCATATGTCTTTGCTCCTGGGCTTCCTTTTGTTCCCAGGGCAAAGAGACCTACAATCCTTTCAGAACATTCACAGTCAGACAACATCCTCTTCCCCAACATGCAATCATGCCTTTCACCTGTCCTACCTTGTCCAGCAATCAGGAGATGGCTCCCAGAGGATGAATTAAGAAAATGGATTTCATCCTCTGTACACTGTGTTCACTTTTGGAATGGGCATTCTGATGAATTAGGAGCTAGAAGCAAGTGCAGAAGGGACTAAATAATACAAAAAGGAAGTGATTTGAAAAACTCAAATAAAAGCAAATTATTTCTGCCCAAGTTTTTCCTATGGAGTTCTCAGTCCAGACAAATATCTTACAATCCAACGGTCAAGGGAGAAATGAATATAAACATATACAAAGCAAAATATTAAAGCTTGTTTTTGCTGTCTGTCTATTGATTAACATGTATTTCACCCTGAATATATATGTACACTTATGCCTTTTATCAATAAGTGAGACACTATATTTATTATTCTTTGATTTTCTTTCATGTAGTGATATGACTTGGAGGTATTCCCATGTTAGGAAACTTATCATCTACCATGACTCATATAATCATATCTCATTCTTTTCAACAGCTCTCCAGTATTGCAAAGAAAGCATAGAATAGGAAAGACAAAAGTTTGCTTCAACATATTCCTTCTTGGAAACATCTAGATCATCCTTGTTCTCATGGGTACAGAAAAGGCTCCTGGTGTCCCAGTACATTTCTTCATAGTAGAAGATATAAAAGTAGAATTGATGTATGCAAGGAAATGCACATGTAAAACATTGATTCATACTACCCAACAGAATTCAAAAATGCTCTTTTTCTTTCCAACTCAACAACCTTTGCTATTATCAATATTTTAGAAATATTGCCAGTCTATGCCTAGAGAACCACATTATTATTTCACATTGAATACTTCTTCTGTGTAAGCTTGAACATCTTCTTGTAAGGTTATATATGTTTGTTTGGTTTTTCTCTTCTCTACACTCTCTGTTATTTTGTCCTCTTTTAGCAAGTTGATTGATATGGAGGTGCATTGCCCCTCCTTTTCAGTGAAGAACTTTGCTACTGAAAGCTCCCAGGATCAAGGTTATGCCAATCTGAGATATGACTATATCCACTGACTGAGAGAAGAAAGTAGAATAGTTTGGTCATTTCAACCCCAGACAGGACACTCTGAGGTCAGATGAACTCTGAACGCCCCATGGGTCAACTTGGATGCTCTTGGCCTGCTGCACAGCCTCTCTTTTTCTGGACATCCCCATCTCTCCTCTCCTAATATGCACCTTTCCCCTATACTCCATTGCAGAGTCAGCTTCAAAGAGGACCCAATTTCCTGGTCTGTAGGAGTGCCTGGTGTTGTCAGTCCTGCGGGTGCTAACCGCAAAAGTGAAGCTCTCGTCCTTTTTCTCTAATTTGATTTCAGACTTTGCCACTAGGTGGCAGAAGCTGTATCTCAGGCCCATGGTCTATCTTTGAGTTGTCTCCAAGGTCCTGGCTTGTGTAGAACGCAGTTGGTCCTCCTTCCCCTTCTGTCCTTGCTGACACTTCCAGACAACCTCTGCTCTGGTCCTCAAGCTAAAGGCAAGTAATCCCTGGCTCCATGCAAGGCGATATTTCTTGCAACCTTAGCAAGATTATTGGGTGAACTAGGATATTTGGGGATCATCAGGCATGGGGAACTCTGTGAGAACATGCAGAGCCTTCCCTTCAATGTAGCTATACAGGCATTTTTTACTTGCTCTCCTGACTACACTTGGGGCTAGGACTAAGGAATAAGAACACAGAGGTCTTGTGCCTTCTTGAGCTCCAATTAGAAAAAGCAATGCCAGGATTTTTGTTTCTCAGCTTTCTGTCACTAGCATACTACACACACACACACACACACACACACACACACACACACACACACACAGACCTCTGCAACACCAAGCTCAGCCCCTGGCAAGATAGGGATTGTAATACACCCTCCAATTTCTTGCATATCATTATTTCCCTTTCAACTTTTCTTCTTTAAGTCAATAGAATCACTGAGAATCAAGACAATCAAATCTTAAGATTAAAACTGCTATAAACACATTTCCCCATCATTTTTCTCTCTGCTATATCCTAGGCTTTTGAAATTCAAAAACAGAAAACTGATTCCTTTGTTCTTGGCCTTATGCTGAGTCATCTCTCCTCTGAGGAAATGAACATAGAATACCCTTGCTGCTGCCAAAGAGAGGGAGGTGGTAGTGAGGACAGGGGTTGGGTAAAAGAGAAAGTGAAAGAAAAATCAGTTGTTATATTAAAATATTATTTCTTGCACCAATGGATGTTTCTTTCACTTGTCTTTTAACTTTGTTTATGCAGTCATTTGTCATGAAGACATTTATAATTTTGTACAGCAAACCTGTCAATCTTTTTCTTTATAAATTCTAGGTTTTGTATCTTACTTAGGAAAGCCTCTCAATATATAAATTAAAAATATGTTCTCTGATAGTTTTGTCAAACACTTTAAAATTTTATCCTTTACCATAAACTCTTCAATCCATTTTTTATGAGAGAGAGAGAGAGAAAGAATTGGCATGCTAGGACCTCCAGCCACTGACAACAAAATTCAGATGTAGATACCACCTTGTGCGCATGTGTGACCTTCTGCACTTGTGTCACCTTGTATGTCTGGCTTACGAGGGACCTGGAGAGTTGAACATAAGTCCTTAGGCTCTGCAGGCAAGCACCTTAGCAGCTAAGCCATCTCTCCAGCTCCTCAATCCACTTTGAATTAATCTTTGTGTAATATTAAGAAAACAAGGGTCTCTTTTTATCTATTTCTCCCTTCTTTTTCACCCTGTCCTTACTTTCTTCCTTCCCCATATTTGGATAGACAGTTACCATTTTCCTAACACCATTTATTTAATAGTCAATTAATTTCCTATTCACTTATAACTTGATATTTATTATAAACTAAATTCTTAAAGACATTTGATCTTTAGTCTAAACTCTATTTCAGACTAGAAGAACATTGCATGTGTGTTCTTTCAATTTACTTCTATTCCTGTGTATATTTTATGAAGATTTAATATTCTACTATTTAAGGATAATGTGCACCTAGACAACAAGGTTCTTAAATTCAAACAAGCTACTTCATTTTTAAACTATCTAAAAACTAAAACAACAAAAAATAGCAACAACAGTGATCATCCCCAGTTCTGAGTTTTTTAAGGTGGCTATTCTGAACTCCTAAGAGATTTTTTAAAAATTAGATTGACCATATATGATTTTGTATATGGCAAGACTCCATTGAACTCTTTCAATAAATGAATAAATGAATTTGGATGTGTATTATTCTATGATGATTCCATTCAGCTTATACCAAGCAACTATGTATTCTTTTCTTTCATTCTTTTTTTGTTTGCTTGTTTGGTTTTGTTTTTTCAAGGCAGGGTCTCCCTCTAGCTCAGGCTTACCTGTAATTCAATATGTATTCTCAGGGTGGCCTTGAACTCACAGTGATCCTCCTACCTCTGCCTCCTGAGTGCTGGGATTAAAGGCATGTACCATCACGCCTGGTATTCATTTTAAAAAACAAACCTCTAAATTTTTCAACCTATTAGCTTAACATTGTACTAGCTTTCTCTCATGCCTTAAAGCTCAATGTGTGTATTCTTTCATATGTGTAACATTGCTTATGTAAAATTCCTATATCATAATCATCTTAATTGTATCTATTCTGTTTGTTCATGGATCACCTGTGTTTTCTATTTTCAGTGCTATTTCTCCTTTTCTAACTGTCCATTCCTTCTGAGAATTATTTCTATGGACCTTACTAATCACTTTCAAGTTTTACTGATAGCCAGTGTTGGTTGCTTGCTATGGGCCTGTGTAATGAGAATGAGTAAGTTTTCTTTGAGGAACCATGCCTTCCTGACCCTAACCCTGAATGTTCTCCTTCTTCTTGCCAAGGAGTGTGGATGCAAGGTCTGAAGAACCAACTGGTACCTTGAGTCAAGAAAGAGATTACCAAAACTAAGAATTTACTAACCCACTTGAAAAGCTAATAACTTCTCATTCATAAACTTCTTTTTCAGCAAAGGACAACTGGTTTTCTTTGTTTACATCTGTATATTTATTTTCTTGTTGTTATTTGTATAAATATGCCTAGTAGACATGTCAGCCTATGGTATTTATTTCCAATGATGCCTGTTGTCTAATAATACCAATTAAGACTGTAAACTCCTTGTGGCTACATTCCATGAAATTCAATACATAAAATTCTCATTCTTTTATACATATCTACAATTTCCATTTGAATTCTTTTTATCTACAACATTTTGAAAAGTTAGATATTTTCCCTCATTTCTGTGTTAATTTCTAAGATAATTGTATGCTAATTTGAGAATGGAGCCCATAGTATTCTGGTTGTTAAGAAGCATTGTGACTTTTTGACCTGTAGATGGATGATTTGTGAAAATTTCATTGTGCTTAGAAAGAATTAGCATTTTTTATTTGCTAAGTTCAAAGTTCTCTCTGCTATTCTTTCTATCTATCTATCTATCTATCTATCTATCTATCTATCTATCTATCTATCATCTGTAATCTATTTGCCTGTCACCTACTTATCCATCTCTTACTCATTTTTATTTTCATGATATTGCCCATTTTCATTTTCATTTTTTGAAAGTTGAATTGTTGTGTTTTACTCTGTAGAATTATGTATTTCTTGTGGCATTCACAAAAGTTTGTATTTTATACTCTTTTGGTTGATTTCACTAAAGCTTGCAACTATTATTTTTTCTTGCTGGATTCTACTTTTATCCTATAAATATTGTCTTCTTGTGGTTGATCCCTCCTCCTTTCATCCCATTTCTTTTGGTAGATATCATCGTATCTACTATTTGTTATTTTCCTGGCATATTATTCAAAACTTCTGTTTTGCTTTATTTAAGATGTATCTCTACAAATATTCTAAAGCTACATATTCTTCCCAATATGTAAATGTCTGTACTTTAACTGAGAAAATTAATACATCCAGAGTTTGTTAATTGAAAACTCTAAAGTATGAACATATTGCCTATGGTCATATTCCCATAGCATTATACTCTTATGTTTCCTCTATCTTGTCACTGTTCCACTGTGGGCTCCTTACTGAGGTTATTGGTATTCCCTGTGGGGTCATGAATGCACCAGTCAGTCTCTATGGGGAGGGGCAATGCCAAGATACTCCTTCCCATCTTTTGGCTCTTATAATTGTTGAGTCTCTCTTCCACAATATTCTCTGAGCATTGGTGGATGTGTTATAAGTCTACCTTAATGTTGAATCTCTGCAGCTGTTTTTATGTTTTAATGAGCTTTGAGTCTCCTCAGTCTTTGCTATCATTTCCCCAGAGGAGGTTCTCAGGCTAGGAGTAAGAATAGCAATCATATTTATTCCATCACTTCCTCTGTAATGTTTCTTCAGCTCTTACAACTATGATATAGATGACTTGTTATGCTAGGTAGTCAGCTTTCTGTTCTTATATCATTTCTATGGCTCTAGAGTCTCCCTGGTATTTGTTGCCATATGTAAAAAACAGTTTTTCTAATTAAGAGTGAGACAGGCAGGGATCAAAGGGGATAACCATAGACATTTATAAGAGGTTTTGGTGAACATAACCTCTACCTTTAAACAAATAAGAGTGGAAATTTCCCTTTGGGGTCTATGGCCTTCCAAGCAATAGGATTCTGAATTGGTTTTCAGTACTGGATATGAATTCCCTCCCACCAAGCCTGCTTCATATCCAATCACACCAAAGCCTGTGTGCCACTATTGCACTGTTGTGTACATCTTGTGTGGCTGGTTGAATTGTAACTTGGTTGGATTCATTGCTTGTTTGTGATGTTCATGATTCCTTCCCCCACACCCTAGAAGCTCACATTGCACTTTCTTGCACTTTGCAAACTAGACAGAAGGGATCTGGCTTCCATCTGATTTCCAGTTTGCTCTCTCAATGTCCTATGACTTCAGCCCATAATGTCGTCAACAATAGTATTTTACCTTTAGCATTGGTGGGTAAGCAAGTACTTTGGTAATAGGCTGCCTTGATTTATACCCTTTTATAAAATATATGTTTTATTTACTTATTTTTATTTTTTTCCATACAAAGTTTTCACTTAATAAAAAAAAAAAAAGTAGTATTTCACCTGATTTTTTGTTGTTGTTAATTAGTTTTGTGCTCAGCAAACACAGTCAATTTGGTACCATTTTTAGGCTCATCCATATCCTACCCCCTCCCCCTGGCCCCTCCTTGTTGAGGTATATGGGTCATGCATTCTGGAGTTAGCCCATAGTTATGGGTAGGATAAATGTCTCTGCATATCATGACCCAACGTGTGGCTCTGACATTCTTTCCGCCCCCTCTTCCGCAAAATTTCCCTGAGCCATGTTGGGTTCATTTTTGGTCTGCTTCAGTAATGAGGTCTTGGGGGCCTCTGGGTCTCTGGAAATCTGGTTTTGTACGAGTGATTTTTCTCTGTGTTATCTCCTTCACCCTTGTGCTGGTACCCAGTGCACCAAGAAAACAGCACTCTTGTTTGTTTTGCCAATTGTTCTTAATTTCAGCCGGGGCCCTTTTGAGGTATGACGGGGTGGCTCTCTCCTTAGGATCTACATCTATCTGAAAAAGAGAATCAAATTTTCCAATGGAGAGTAAAGTTAGCACCCAACAAATGAGATAACCTTTGCTTTTTTATAAAGAATTTAATAGGTGTAGCACCTCTTGTAGCCCACGATTGGTGGTAGCTTGATAATGGAGAGCGGATTCATGTTTGGATATAGTTCTGACTTGTTTCCCAGCTCCAGCTATGGGTCCTGTACCACTGAGGGGATCAATTATTTATTTATTTGGAAGAGAGACCGAGGGAAAGAAGCAGCTGGAATGGTCACACCAGGGCCTCTAGCCACTGCAAACAAACTCCAGACACATGTGCCACCTTGTGCATCTGGCTTTACATGGGCATTGTGGAATTGAACCCATGTTTTTAGGCTTTGTAGGCAAATGCCTTGACCACTGATCCATCTCTCTAGCCCTACATCCAAGTTTTTTAAGAGTAACAAAATGATAGGACTTTTTATAATCATCTGCCTTTGAGATTTTTTTTTTTTAACACTCACTGCATGTTTGTGTATATCAGGAATGTCTTCTGCCTTTTTTATTTGCTTTAACTGGCCTGGAGCTCATCAACTAGGATGAATTTGCTGGCCAGAAAACTCCAGAAATCTTCCTTTCTCAACCTACCTAGTGCTGGGATTAGACATGCTCTACCATATCCAACATTTTACTTTGGTGTTGGAGATTAAACTCAGGTCCACATGTTTCCAAAGCAAGCACTTTACTGACTGTTCTATCTCCCCAGGCCCAGTTATTTGCTTTTAAAAATGCTTTTCATTTGTATTTTTGAAGCTCTTTCTTTTTAGATCTCTGGGGGATTTTACTGTAATTTTTAAGTAGGCTCCTCTCCCTCATTTTCTTCTCTCTCTCTCTCTCTTTCTTTTATCTTTTGGAAATTATACATTATCTTGGATTTTCCCTCAGATAGTCCATGTCTTTAATGAGTGGTATTAATTATTCTTATTTTTTGGTACTGGGGATTGATTCAAGGATCTCAAACATGGTAGGTAAGTGTTCTATCACTGAGTTGCATCCACAGCCCCAAATTAAATTGTTTTTATCAAAATATTTAGAGTTCATTTTTAAGTTTTTCATATTTATAGAACATAAAATCTTGCCTTGTTTTATACTTCCTGGCTGATGTTCCACTGTGGACCATCCATAAGATTCTTTGGTCTTTCCCATGACAAAGATATTTGAGTTCAGATGTTAAATTATTATTTATTTTCATAAAGCTACAACATCAATAAATATGTATATTCAACTATATGTAGTACTGGTTTCTTTCTGCTATATCATCAAGTTTTCCTATAAAGTTTAGAACTTAGAATATGCTTTCTTGTCTCTGACTAAATTTCATGATAATCAATGTATTTAGTAACACTGTGCTGTTGGCTAACTGGGTCTGGTGGAACAGATATTTTAGCATAGCACTTTCTTTGTGGGATCTCTAGAATCCAACTTCTACATGATATCTCCTTGCCACTACTTCAGTTTGAAGGATTCATATTTTACAAAATCACTTTTTAGCCTTCTCCTAACTAGTCTTTCTGACCCTACAGGACAGCAAGAAAGGAAGGAAAGAAAGAAGGGAGAAAGGGAGGGAGAAATGGAAGAAGCGAGGAATTAATTTTTCCTGATATTACTAACAGTCTTTAATTTTACTTTTGTCTCTATAACTATTATGCTCATAAGTTCTCATCAGTGTCCAACTTCAACTTAAACTATGAGAAACTATAAAGAAAGTAACTACTCTTGCTTAGCTATAGTACCTGGAAGCATCTAGTGTAGTAGATAAATAAAGACTGGACCACTGTGTTGGTTTGAGTATAAAATGTCCCCCATAGGACTCATGTGTTTGAATACTCAATCCCAATTGGTGACTTTTGGTTAAGTTTCTAGGAACTTTGCTGCTAGGTGGAGTTCAGCTAGTGGAAGTATGTCACTGGGGCATACCTTGAGGTATTTCAGCCAGCCCTGCTTGATGCCTTTGCACTTTCCTAGATTCTCTATGCTGATATGAAGATGGGATGCTGGCTGTCTTCTCCTGCCAATCTCTCCCCGCCATGGTGAACACTTCCCCTCAAAACTGTTGCCAAAAAATAAACCCTTTCCTTCCATAAGCTGCTTCTGGTAAAGTATTTTGACCCAGCAATGAGAAAGTGACAGGTTTAACTACTAAACAAAGGAGAGGAAGTACCCAGGGTCCCCCTCGAGGCAGAGATGCATTGATACTATGTTACATAAGATTCATTGCAATGCCTAAGATGGCAAACTCAGCTGAAACTTAAAAATACTTAGTATTTTTTTTTTCTGAACACATCTTAAATCTCTCTTACTTGAAAGAAAAGAGTAATATGCTATATTTAAAAGAAAATAAATCATCCGACACTTTTGCAAGTGGACATTGCTCTTCTGAAGTGATGGCTTCAATGACAGCAGCATGCGGGCTGAGGGCTGAGGGCCAGGCCCATCTATACAGTGGGGGCAGAGGATGAGTAAAGAAAATGGAAATAATGTATTTCCAGAACTTCTACGTGCTATTTTGATTAACTTGCTACTGTAAATGAAAAATACATAATTGGGTGATAAAGGGGACTTGTGTGTCAATGTGGGTGTCTATGTGTATACACATGTACTTCTAGTCTCCGGTAACCCCAACCCTTGCCTCATATAAGTGCCTTACTTGTGCAGTGACATTTTCGCAAACATTTTATTTGCAATAACATTAAACACAAACATGGTTTAAAGTCACATTTTCCTATAAGCAGTCTTTGTAACTGCACGCTGGCATTTCTGAATTACCGTGGAAGGCATGGACTATGCCTGTGTGTGTTAACTGTGGAAGGGTGTTGTGTGCTCACGGGCCCAGAAAGGTCCCTTGTTCCACAAACTGACCTTTTTAAACACAATAGATCTAAGATCAGTGTTTCACTTGGAATCAATCACTTCCTCTCTATTTGAGTAGCCAATTTGAATGTATTTTGATATTGTGTCCTTATGAATCATTCCAGATATTTTTTTGACTAACTGTAATGAAGATATAGTGAAGTCTGGTTCCTCTGTGAAATTGACAACCATCTCTCAGAACAAACTTCCCTATAAACAAACATCAACCATAAAAGAAGGAAATCAAGGTTAGAGTTAGTTAAAGTAAAAAACATAATGTAAAACTCAGACTTTTATTTCCTTAAGTAAAGACTTCCCTTGAAAATTATCATACTTTTCTACATGATTGAGAAAATAATGCTCCCCCAGTAGGTGACCTAATATATCCTCAGAACCTGCTGAGCACTCATGGCTTTACACTGACACTGTGTTTAATCCTGTGAGGCCGTTTCTGCTCCTCCCCCAGTTCACTAATGGGGCATCAGAGGCTCAGACAGCTTAAGCATCCTGTGAGTAAACGTGTTTGTATGAGAAGGGACCTTGAGAAGGAAGCCAACTCTGTCTCACCTCATGGCCACACCAGCTATTCTGCTTCTAGGCTTCTAATCTATCTCCTTCCTTAAGATGCTATTTTATTAATAATTTTATCATCTCTGTTGCTTTACCAACATGTATTTTCTTTTTCTGTCTGTACCAGGTGATAAAGACCAACAAGGACACTGAGAAGAGGGTGGGATATTAGGTCACTTGGATTTCAGTTACACTCCCAACTCTTACCTCCCCCTTTTTGGCTGCTGTCTTTGCTAAAAATCAGGAAATCTTGGTATTACTTTCAGTTCTGTAAGTTTTCTAACTCCAGGTATAAAATGTTATATCATTTTCTGTGCCTCAGCCTCCCATCCTCAGATATAAGTGACAAGGGCAAGTATCACTGAACAAATATTTTCAAAATGGGTTAGAAAATAAAACATGTAAAATGCTCTCAAAATGGAAATACACTTAGATAAACATGTGTGCGTGTGCTTCTGTGGTAGGTTTTTCCACACATAATAGTCACAGCATACTGGAAACCTCAATATTCTCTTCTTGGATTTTCTATCATTTTTTCCTGCTTAGCATTCTTGCCAAAAGCCTATGCTGAGTGGTAGGAAAATGGACCATGATTCTTTGTGAGACAAAGGACAGGGACATGGGTGGACTCCAAGCCTTACCAAACTATTAGGGAAACTAAGTCTTTCCTTTGCTAAATCAAAGCCATCAGCTTTCTAGACTGACAATTCAACACCTTTTATAGGCATTTAATTCACTCAGAAATTAAAATATATATACATACTTCTTGTAGGAATTACCATTATTCTTCAGTATGACACGTTATTTGATTTTAAACCCTTCTATGTTTCTTCTTTATCCTGCTGTGACTTAGAATCAGTCAGGTGTCTTGATGTATAGGTATGACTTGCTGCCTTGGCTAGTCAGCTCCCTCACAGGCTCAAATGAGACTCTTCTGAAAGGATCTTATCTCCACCTCCCACATGGGACAGCATGTGGACAAGTCAGGTACATGATAAGAGAATCATATTCTGCCTTCCAACTGCCATACTGTCTGTCTTCTCTGGAAAACCAATCATCAGAATCTAGTAGGAGGGTTAACGGTCATGGCTGTTGATTGACCACCCTTGACTCTCTGGTCCCAATTGTTGACTTCTCCACTTTCCCACACTCCATATATCCACATACAAGGCCCTTCTGTTCACACTCCTACTTGCTCTTTGGACCATATCTGTATCTTCATACTCGAACCTTTAGTCATAGGCAGCATTGCCTTGTGTGCTACCCCTTCAGTGTGGTGACATTTTTGTGGGGGTTGGAATCAGAGCCCAGGTGACACAGAACTTCCAGTAACAAGGAACATATGTTTTGCTAAACAAGCCAAAGTGCATTTCTTGGGGACAGGCAGTGTCATAAATAGCCATTGAGACCAACTTTAAACTAAGGCATCCACACACATCCTGGAATAAAAGACACAACACTGCACAAGGAATGAGATGAGTTGATTCTGTTCCCAGTTCTACTTATATGAACGTAAACAGGTCATCACCTTTCTTTGGACACTGCTTCTTAGTACAAAATGACACTATCTTTCCATGATGCCAGTATATCACATAATTTCCTTTTGAGGTGTTGAAAATTCATAGGACTCAGTACCAGATAACTATGTCTTTAATATATTAGAAAATTTTCTTTGTTAGTAGTGCTTTGGTCTTAAATCCCTGAGCTACGAGCTACACTTTCATTTTAAAAACAGTTCAGGGAAATTATCAATATTCTCAAAAATTGGCCTACATAATTCAGCCATGATTTGCCCTTAAACTCATTCTTTTCACTTCAAAAGTGACTTAATATTGTGGCTTCACTTCATCCAAGAAGGCCACCCCAGCTGTCCCTTTCCATGGAGAGTACTTCTAAATTGCAGAGACTGCCTACTACTGGCCACAGCCTTGCCCTCCCTGAAGGGCCATTACCAGTCAGAGCTTGAGTCTCCTCATCCTATTTGTACAGAGGGCAAGCTGGATCCCCACTTCCCTGGAACAGGGCTCATGGTGCACGAGTCTGGGAATGTCAGATCACCCACCGCATGGAGCCTCGGCAGAGGCAGGCCACAGCAGGTGGACGGCAGAGTGGAACAGCGGCTTTTGTTAAGTCTTCCACATTATTTCTGTGCAGCTCTTTAGATTTAAGCTCCTGCAGTTCTTTCCATAATGGCTGAGAGAAATATAAACACCGCCTGCACACTCCTTCCTGCCTCCCTTGCACATCCCACATACCTTCCTCTCCTCCTTCTCTCTGTGGTGGTCTGGATCCGGTCCTCAAGCCGGCCCACCACGTGTAGGCCATTGTTCATCCTTCTCCTGGGCTGCAGGCCTCTGTCAAGGTTCAGCTGTGATTTGGACAGCAGGGCAGCCAGGTCCCACAGTGACCTTCCTAGACTTATTGTCTGCCATGAGCTAAGGTGACAGGTGGGGGGGGGGGCAGTTTGCTGAGAATCAATCCCTATTTGTAGTAGCTCATTGCACACTGGGCAGAATGTTAAGCTACTGCATGGTGAAAGGTTTATGAAATACAATACTGGCTGCCTTCTCCTCAGAAGTTAATGACCTCATCTGTTTTCCCTTCTTGGTTTTTGATGCCCTTTTCTTCTTCTTTATCTACAAACAATAAACTCATCTCTATAGTAAATTTTTTTTAACTTCAAGGAGTATGAGTGGCAAGAAATATCATTGTACCTAGAATTTGAAGTCCCTTTATTGATTTCAAATTTCTAATTTTTTTACAGGCCCCACACAACTCTTTTCAGAGGAGATGTCACAAGGCACAGGGCACAGATGGTACATGGAATGAATGTGGCTAGCTCAAGGACCACATGCACCTTGTAGCCCTGATGAAAGTGCTTGAGCCTTCCCATTTAGAGGGAAAAGCTCTGATTGCGGAAGAAGGAACTGAGACTTCGGAGTGTCCCCTTTCAATCACAGCTGCCCCCAATCAGAGCTTCATCAGAAAGTCCTCACTTTTGTAGTAGAAATCCCAAACACAACCACAGGCCACCAGAATTGGAAGAAAGATTGAGAGACTTCCTGTTTGAGGAGATGCAGCACGAAGCCCACAGGACTGTGAAACACAAATGGACAATGGGAAGGAGGAAATGCAGGTGTCATGTACGTGGCCCATCACATTAGTAAGGCTGGGCCTAGTTAAATGGATTCTTCTGTAAGCAGCCCAGGAGCTGCTCTGCCCTTGGTAACCACAATGAGCTGCAGTGACCCCACAGACCTGTGCCGGTGACAGTGCTATTCCTCGTGACAAAGGAAAGAGAAAACATTTTCTCAATTAGAGGTTAACTGTATGCTTTTGCCAAATATGGAGCCTGCTGGGAAATTTTGCCAGAGTTTGGTCCAGCAGCTCCTGAGGGGTGCTTTGCTTTGGTGAACATGCACTCCTGTTCTGAAGCTACAGCCTCTGGAAAATGTTCCCAAACATTGTTTGTTTCTCCCAGCAACACATGTGGCCAGGTTAACCATATTAGTCTCAATCTGGTTGAAATAGTAAAATAAATGGAAATTACTTGATGGCTGTGATGTGTGGTTATGGCTGGATGGAAGGGTAATTACATTTCAGAGTTGGAGCTGGTTTATGACCACAGAAGCCTCACAGCCTCTGGGGTGCAAAGCTTGGATTTGAACTTCAGCAAAGTAGGCAACCTTAGTCCTTGTACTGCACCAGAAAGCTACGTGGATGACACCAGTGTCTGCACAATGTGCCTGTCCTGTGCCAGCAATGGTTACGCCACCAGTGTGCAAAAAGTAAATTCTAGCAACAGAAATTAAGTTAGATTTTATTTACTTTATTTTTTAAACTTCCACTGCAATACAGGAACATTAGAGGGAAAATCCCAGGTCTAGGATCCCACATTTTCTTGGTGGGCCCCCAACCCTTGCTTTTAGCTTATGATGTATTTTCCTGAAGTATTCTTCTCAGTGCCATTTCTATGTCTCCCTCAAGAACTATGACTCTCATCTCCCTAAGAACATAAAACATTATCATAGAAAAGGTCATTCACCAGGTAGTATCAACCATTGTTAGCTCAATTTAAAAAGCAGTATATTATGTTTCCTATATATTCTGTGTCAACATAGCTATTGTCTTAAGTGTATTTATTACTTTGTAATCTCATATGCTGTTGAAAATATCAAAAAGTTCGGGGCTGGGGATATAGATCAGTGGTTAAGGGTGCTTGGTTGTAAAGCCTACTGGCTCCAAGGTTCAGCTCCTCAGCATCCACAGAAAGCTTGATGTCAAAGCTTATGCATTTGTCTAGTATTCATTGGCTAGAAGGCCTGAATTGCCCATGGATACACACATACGTGTGCAAATAAATAAATACCAAATATTTTTCATAATAGCCAAAAGTTTATGTGTAAGAATCTCATATCATTTGAGTCTCTCATAGTAGTTAGTGTAGGATATAATATTAAAATATTTTTTATGGGCTGGAGAGATGGCTCAGTGGCTGTGGTGTTTTCCTGTGAACCCTAGTAATAATAGTTTAATTTTCCAGTAATCACATCAAAGCCAAATGCACAGTGGCTCATACATATGGAGTTTGTTTACAGTGGCTGGAGGCCCTGGTGTGCCCATTCTCTATATCTCTCTGTATCTCTTTCTCTGCTTGCAAATAAATACATAGAATAAATAAAAATATTTTAATTTTTATGTATTTGAGAGAGAGAGAGAGAGAGAGAGAGAGAGAGAGAACTAGAGAGAATGGGCATTCTAGTGCCTCCAGCCACAGCAAATGAGATCCAGATGCATACTCCACCTTGTGCATCTGGCTTACATGGGTCTTGGGGAATCAATCGTACCTAGGTCCTTTGGCTTTGCAAGTGTCTTAATGCTAAGCCATCCCTCCAGGCAAGCATATCATTTTTAAGGTTGATTTAAGAGATTAGATTCAAACCTGACCATTCTTTAAGAGTTGTTTAACTGTGAGCAAGTTTTATTTTATCAGCCTCAATGTCCTCATCTGTGAAGTGGGCATGAGGATTTGATGAGATCAGAGCACACCAACACTGCCTAGCATGCCTGGCACAGAGAAGATGCTCATTGAATGTTGACCATGTTAGTTAATTTGTTCATGTTGTTGCATGTATAGGAGCTTCTCAACTGCTATTGATTTGGCTAACTGATCTGCTCTGTGGAACGTGACCCATAGCTGGAGCTGGGAAACAAGTCAGAACCATATCCAAACATGAACCCGCTCTCCATTATCAAGTTACCACCAATCGTGGGCTACAAGAGGGCCAGCACCTATTAAATTCTCTATAAAAAAATAAGGGTTATCCTATTTGTCTGGTGCTAAATTTACTCTCCATTGGAGAACCTGCTTCTCTTTTTCAGATACTAAAGATAGAACCACCCCATCATACCTCAAAAGGGCCCCAGCTGAAACTAAGAATAATTGGTGAAACAAGCATGGGTGCTGTTCTCTTGGTGAACCTGGTACCAGCACAAGGGTGAAGAAGATCGACACAGAAAACAATCAACTCCTACCAAATCAGATATCCTGAGACACAGAGACTCCTAATACCTCATCACTGAAGCAGACCCAAAATGAACCCAAAATGGCTTAGGGAAATTCTGTGGAAGAGGGGGCGGAAAGAATGTCAGAGTCACACATTGGGTCATGATACACAGAGACATTTCTCCTACCTATAACTGTGGGCTAACTCCACAATGCATGACTCATATACCTCAACAAGGAGGGGCCAGGGAGAGGAGGCAGGACTTGGATGAGCCTAACAATGGTACCACCTTGACTGTATTCACTGAACACAAAACTAATTAATAAAAAATAAATTTATTTAAAAAATGGTTATATGTATAGACTCATGAAGTTTAGGGTGAGGACAGTCACCATTGTGAGTGTCCCTGACTTTCTACATTGGGACTGATGACTATCAGTGGCTTTGGTCTGTCATCACCCTGAAGAGAAATGAAGTGGTAGCAAAGGAAACCTCCTCCCGTCCATTCTGCACTGTTGTCACAGCTGCCTCAAAACATTTAATTAAACGTGTCACTATGTGAGCACTGCACAAAAAGACCCATCTGCAGATAAGATTCTTTTCCACTGGGAGTTCATAGTATCAAGGACAGTTGTATGGACATGTGAATTAGAACTTAATGGCATACAAAAGAAAGAAAACATCAGTTAACACAAAACACTTTTACAACAGCAAGAAGACTTGAAGATTGTTCACAGCTCTTTAATTTTATGGACCAGAGGCCAAAGATCACAGAAGGGTTAGGACCTGGCCTCTGGTCTGGATTTGTGAGGAGCCGGTAGGTAGCTTTAGGCCTCAAGTACCCATGTCATGCTGGTGCACACCTCCAGGGGGTGCTGCTATTCTTATCTATTACACAAGAGGAGCAGCAACGCTCAGACATGTGCAAAGTCCCTGTGCCGTTCGGATCTCACCTCACTGCCTATAAACATGAATAGGAAATGTAAACTCTGTTTTGATGCAGTTTAAGAATATATACATTTTTATATAATAAATAATAAATAAATAATAATTCTATGGGGGAAAAGGGAAGTGTATTAATTAGTAGTTGAGATCTGTAAGGATATTTCAAAATATGTACTAAATTGAGTTGGAGTACAGAGGGATCAGAATCACTGAAGGGCTCAATTTTTCAGAATTTTTATTCACTTTATATAACGTGCTTCCCATTATAGGAAGACAGAAAAATGAAACACATCAACTTTCTAGACCCTAGAGTTAGATCTCTGAAGAAATCATTATGTCCATCCAATTATTTCTATTTTCCATTCTTACTAATGCAAGGAGATAAATGTCTACAGTTGCTTGAGAACATTTCATAAGTGCATGCAGAGTAACTGAAAATCCTTCAGCACATCCAACAAATCTGTCGTATGGAAGTTTAAACCACAGATGCTTAAATTGTTCTTTTCTGTGAATCTGAATTGACTGAGGTATTTGGCATGACCTGGGGCATCTATCTCTTTGAACATAGTTTTTTTTTTTATATTTATTTATTTATTTATTTATTTATTTATTTATTTTCTCCACAATCAAGTGGTGGCGGATTGTCTTATCAAATCCCATACACTTTCTCCCTTTCCATGGTATCATGTACACATAGGGGACTTGAGAAAATAAAAAAATAAATGAAAAATAAAGGTGAGACAAGAATTCTGAATAAGGAGTGACAGGAAAGAAAAACTGAAAGTTATTTATCATTTTCAAAGTGACTATGTGGAAAGGTTGATGAGAGGGAGAGGGCAAATCTGTCATTGAATAGTTCCTTCAGTGGGGAAAATAGGAGTGAACAAATGGAATTTGACTCGTTCTTGCAAGTTTCACGGAGCATGAAAATGTCCCTTTAAAATTTCCTGTGAGCTGTGCTGGCAATGGGATTTTTCCAGTGCAAAGGGAATGTGAGTTCAGGAGGCCAGGGAGTGCCAGGGGAAAGGGCTTTTCTGATGCTCAGGGCTCTGAGCCTGTCAGTTTTAAAAATGAAAGTAATATAGAAGGGGCAAAGTGACATTTATCATTCCATCTCTCCGGTTCCTGTCTCTTTAATCAGCTTGATTTGCCCAGCAAATGATTCCTGAGTGTGTGTGTGTGTGTGTGTGTGTGTGTCCCCTCGCGCGCGCGCGCGCGCGCGCGCGCGTGTTTTAGCTCTGTCAATCCTTGGATTAGAACCAATGATTGCAGCTTGTAGGAGGGCTGTCCGGGGCCAGATTGTACAATGTGCCTCCGTGCCAGAGTATGAGTGGAGATAATTACGGAGAAGTCAGACTCTCTCACGCCCTCAGCTTCCTTGTGTCCTTCAGCAAAACAGTGGATTTAAATCTTCTCAGACAAGCTTGAGAGCAACACAATCTATCAAGGGGGAAAAGAAAGAAAGAAAAGCCCAAATCTGACAAAAAAAAAAAAAAAAAAGAAAAAGAAAAAAAGAAAAAAGAAGAAAAAGGCAAAAGAAGAAGGGGAAAAATCATGAAAACCATCCAGGCAAAAATGCACAATTCTATCTCTTGGGCAATCTTCACGGGGCTGGCGGCTCTCTGTCTCTTCCAAGGTAAGACTTGCTTTTGATTTGCCTGAAGTAGACGAGGAATTGGACAGGGGCTGAAGGGAAATCGCTGGCTTCTTGAGTCGGCTCTGCTGCGTGGGTTGCAGGTGGAAGAGGGACCGTTTAAATAGCACGGCAGGGACTTCATCCTCCTGCCCAGGCTGTGAGAATATTGATTTGGTTCTGGTTGCTAGCAGAATGGAGGACTGTATATGCATAAGTAAAATATGTCTCTGCTGCTCCTCTTGGGTCCGTGGCTGTGTGCTGGCTTCCTGGCTACATGCACATCCTTCACGCTTGCACAGCCCAGCACACATGTACGCAGGGGAGCTTAATAGATGGGGAGGGCGGTGAGGTTGTGAATGTGCTGCCGTTGAGACTGGGGAGAAATTATAGGAGGAAACTTTAAATATCGGCCAGTGAACTCACACAGCTTGGTAAAAGAGCAGATGGGGAAAACACATGTTCGAAATAATCAGGTGCCTCCTCTAAGATGCTGGTCAGTGGTCTGGCTTCCGGCAATGAATTGATTCACAGCAGCGTGAACAACTGTGTTAGTTTTGAATGTGTCTGGGGATGTGCTTGTGGCAGGAGCTGGGTGGGTATAGGGGTAACAAGCAAGTAAAAGGGAGTGCAAGCTGCAGTAGGCTCTGAAATTCAGGAAAGCTTCCCTAAGTTGAAAGGGCAGAAGCAATAAGAAGTGAATGCTGATTTTAAGTCTTTTTTTATTAGCGGAGAAGCCAGGCTGCAGTCACTGGGGCCGGCTTGCTCTCTGGCCAGGATGTGCTTTGCTGTTTACTGTGCTGGGGTTCAGTCCATTTGGAATCCACTTCTTCCTTGAGTCTATTTGCTGTACAGTGACCCCCACCCCAGTCCCAGTCATTTGATTCATTCTGGTAAGCCTTTATTAGCTGCTAACCAGCTTGCCCCTCTCTGTCTTTGGGTGTTCTATTTTGCCCCTTTCATATTAAAGATGCCTGAACTGAGAAACTTTGCTCCTCTGGACTATCAGGCTCCCTAGGAGCAGAGCCTGAGGCAGGGAATGAGGGACACAAAGCTGTCTGTCCTATGCAATTGTATTCCCAGAGGAAAGTTCTGTTTGGCAGAGTTAAAAAAAAAAAAAAAAAAAAAAGATGGGAATCCCAAGGCTGCCTGCTCTTCTCTCACTACAGAGTTCTCATGATCTTGTTGAGGTCTGATATCTAGTCCTTTTGACCCTGTCTGAATCCAATCTTTTGGAATAGACTCTGTCCTTTGCAGATTTACTGAAGGCGGACAGAGAGATCAGGCTGAAAAGAATCAAATGTGTATGCACCTTGGCTGGGGCTCAGGAATGAAAGGAAGGGGTACAGAAGGAATCTGCCCATAAGAAGGCCACTGTGGAGGATCTTATTAAGTAGCCACACTGTTACTTGCTGCATTCAACCTGAGGGGATGGTGTCTGGGTCCCACTCTCTCCTATCCCCTGGGGCATTAGAGGGGCATAAGAGTGCCAGAGTCAGTCTAGAGGCATCCTTGGCTGACTCCTCTTACATAACGTGGAGCAACATCAGTGTGTGCGTGTGCGTGCTCATTTGCCCCTGCTTGTTTTAGACAAGCAGGGATTCACACACTGAGACCAGAGGCCTCACAGTGTAAGTGGGAAAATGAGTTCAAAACCAGGCAGAAAAGAGCTTCTTGCTTTCCGACAATAGAAATAGAACCTAACTAGTAAGGTGTGGAGTGAGGGTTCAGAGGGTAAAAGAGGAAAGGTCCCAAATGCTCATTAATTGCCATCTGCCCTGCAATCCTTTCCATTTAGTCTATAACATCAACCTGGAGATAATGGACAAATCTTACCATCAACAGCCCCATTGGTTACATGCCAGCATCCCCAGGGCCCAACTGAATTTACATATAAATTAACATAGAGATTTTTTTTTCAATCAGAAATAAGTGCAGGGAGGCATAATATTTTCTCTTACTTTGAATCACCCATACATGGATAAATAGAAGGCTACACATTCTTCTGTAGGCAACATTTGAGTTTGTAGTCTTGTTTTTATCTTGTGGTTGGAGGGAAGAAGTGACAGGGATATCTCAGACTTGGCCCTTTGCTACCAAATACTGAATTTTCTGAAGAAAATGATAGCTTTATTTGTGCTGGCTGTACTCAGCCAGCTCTAAATAGGCTTCAATGTGTCATAATAGAACAAGGCTGCCCAGTTTTAAGGCAGAGTGACTTCCAGAGACCCCCATACCATATACCAGTGGGGTGCAGAAAAGGTGATGTCTGTTTTCTCTTTCAGGGGAAGGAGGCAGAGTCTGCCAGCTATCTCTTATCAAACTTACAGAATTACTGAGGCAGCCCAGGTCTTGCCTGCAATAATCCACCCCTATTGCATTGACCCAGCAGGACTAGTTAGAATGCAGTACACATTCCAAAGCAATTGTTTCTTCTCCTCTGTTTTTGTTTTAATCTGACTCTTCCAGGGCAGCTACTGAGGGGCTCCCTGCCTCTTTGGAAAGGTATGTGGTGCTAGTGGCAGGTTAGGGACCCCTCCCTGACTTGTTCCTCCCCCAACCAGATCCAGTTGATAGCCTGTGGGAGCTTGTAAGGGAATCCACTGATTAGAGATGCAGGGCCAGGGAGGGGGTGATTAGCTCCCTGGGGCTCAGGTCTGAGATGCTTTAGGGTTGCTTAATTGGAAGCACCATTTTCCTGGGAATGAGAGGGTGGAAGCAGGATTAGGCACTGTCCTTTTGGGCCACCACCCACCTCCTGCCAGGGGAGGATCTGAAGCAATGGCTGGGTATACTGCAGCTTTTCTTTCTCTTTCTAACAAGGAACTATTTCTCCTTCCAGGGATCATTGCTCCCTTCAACACCTTTCTATTAGCACTGCTAGCTTCCTCTCCTACCTTCCTAATTTCCTGTCCTCCCCTCACATCTCACATCAATGAGTCTACTTGCTGGAGATAGAGATAGAGATAGTGCGTTGCTGAAAGGAAGAGTGGCTAAATTCACACTTGCCTTTGCTCAGCATGGCGGCCACAGGTACAAGACCAGCAAAATTCATGCTACTCATGAACAGCACGTGGGTGATCACAGGATCATTCTGAGATGGGAGGGAGATAGATAAAACCAAATAGCATTCACTGACAATATGCAGTAATCAGCTTGGGGTGATGGAAATTGGGGCCTGCTGTGGGCACTACAGATACTTGGAAACATGGCCAAAAACGTGTTGGGGAAACCTTACAAAGTGGCATATGAGTGTCCTGATTGGAACTTCTTCTTTGGAGCATCTTATGGAGCAGCACGGATAGTTCTGTCTTCTCGTCTTCCTGGAGGAAATCTGTCTTAGCCATAGTGCTGGGCCTTTGAGCATTTGCTCAATGATATCAGGCAGCTGGGCAGTGCCAGGCAGGAGAAGCAGGTCTTGCTGCATGAAGGCCATTCTTGGAATTGCAGCTTTCCTTGCAAGCTGCAGCTTGATGCTTATACTCATTGATTTTGGTCTTTTAAAGTTAATATTAGTGCAAGAAGACCTTAATAAGCTGCAGTGGGTAAACCCTGCTTCTGTTCTTTCTCAGCAAGCATCTCCTTTGGTGCTGATGTTAATGAAGGGGTCCTGGTGGGTGACTTTAAAATGTCTATCTAGGGCTGGAGGCTTAGCAGTTAAGGCATTTTCCTGCAAACCAAGGGACCCTGTTTCGATTCCCCAGGACCCACACTAGCCAGATGCACAAGGTGGCCCACTCATCTGGAGTTTGTTTGCAGTGTCTGGAGGCCCTGGTGTGCCCATTTCTCTCTCTCTTCTTCTTTCTATGTTAAATAAAATAAAATAAAATGTGATGTCTAGGTTCCCAGTGGAAAGTGCTCACATCAGGGTTACCTTCTAGAAATTCTTGGGAAATCTTTCCTGTATGTAAGCTGTCTGGCAGTGGCTAGTGCCATTTCTGGCTATGCATCAGGCATGGGTCAGGTGAACCAACTAATCCTTTGGCTGAAATGAGCACACACTATCCCAAGAAGTGGCAGAATTTGTAAGTCCATATGGAACAGATGGTTCTGTCATTTAAAAATCATGCAAAAGAAAGATATTCAGTACCCTTGCTGTCCCATCTTGGTGGAAACACTTTCTGGATAGGAACAGCAGTGCAGGGATTTGGGCATTGCCTATTTATTTATTTGTCTTGAGCTCTTGATCATATTATGCTCACCAATGAGAACACAAAATTTGCTTTATCCTTAGCCTTTACAGAGGTACTATAAACTCTTCAAATCCCCCATGTATAAGTCCACCAGCTGCCAAGCCAGTTCTAGTAGCTTCAGCCCAGCACATGAGGATCTCTGAGCTCAAATTCTCATGAGTTTTCTATAGGGAAAATAATCCTTCCCTCTGTGAGCCTATCTCCCCACCTGTCTGACAGGCTGGGGAGGGACTCCCCTGGGTGTTGTAAGGACTCATTAATGCTTGTAACACTCCAAACATGTGGCGCTAAGTGGAACTCCATGCTGAGGCCGTTGTATTTATGCAGTTTCCTTCATTTCTGCTCTATTGGCTTGTTACATGTTTACTTTATGTCTATAGTCATTTGAGATTCAATAAAAACAAATTAAACATAAAAAGTGAAACATGCAAACATAAGGTAGTTGATGGCTACAGGTCCAGTGGATGCTGCCTCATGGTTCTCCCCACTGCATTCTCTCCTTGGAGTGTATGCACTGTCTTCCGGGAGAGGAGCGGGGGCTCCACAGGAAGCACTCATGGAGCATCTCCCCATCCATTTATGAAAGAAGGCTTCACATGGAGCTATGATGTTAGCAGTGTGATCAGCAGAGAGGAGGAACCTTAGGGTGGGAGAGGATGGGAGCTGGAGTTAAGAGTTTCAATGGGGGTGGGAAGAAGGAACACAGCTCTAGTCTGGATTCACAATGTGTGGGAGCCAAGAAAGCTCTCCTTTGCTTTGACTGATTTGGGTGGTTACCTCTGAGAGCTTTGTGTTGTCTTTCTTTATGTACTTATATATTCGTTTACTTGTGCAACCTTCTAGATAAAGCTCACTCCTGCTATGCCTGCTGAAATTTACAGATTTGAGTGTTCATCCACATTCACTCTCATGCTGTCTTGCTGGTTTCCCTCTCTCTTCAGGGTCTGTTTAACCTCACTTTTCCATGCTTTTCCTTTTCCTTTTCCTTTTTCTCTTTCCCTTTTCCTTCTTCCCATCGTCCTCCCTCTCTCCTCTGGAGCAGTAATTGATCAGCTGACAGATCTGGGTCAAGCTGGCAGGGGTTGCTCTGCTCTGCTTCCTGCAGGCTTGCCTGGAAGGAGGGGAAGAGTCTATCTTCTCAGCTCACAGGAGCCCAGAACACAGGCAGAGCAGGAAGAAGGGAGGGCCAACAGACTGGTGGGTTCAGCCAGTCTGGGATACTATTGATTATAGTCTTCAGCTATTTGGTTTCCCTGACATTCTTATTTTCCATACTCAATTTATGTTTGCCTCTTTTCTGCTTCCCCCCACTCAGTTTTATATTCTACTTCTCCCTCTTTATCTCATGCTTCTTTCTACTTGCCTCTCCTTTTCTCTTCTTTCCACAATCAGATAAGAGATTACATTCTCCTCCATATACTTTATTTTAAAAATATGGCCTTTTGTTTATTTGGAAGAGGAAAATCAGAAACACTGCCAGAACAGCTCTGTTAAGTCATTTGCAAAATACAAAACAAACTACCAAGATTCACATCTTTGCTGAGAAGAGATACTGTCAAGAGTGACTGTCAAGGGAGACTGTTGAGAGAGATTGTCAAGGGAGACTGTTAAGAGACAGAGACTGGAAATAGAGACTATACAGAGACTGTCCAGAGTCTGTCAATAGAAATATTGTCAAGAAAGACTGTCAAGACAGACAAACTATCAAGTAAAGGAGTCAAATATTAGAAAACATATTCTTCACTTGTTACTGAGAATATCTTATGTGATTAAATTTGATTTTCTTCTTCTGCTGCTTTTCTTAAAGCTTCTGTGTGAATATTAGCCTTTACATTAATAAAAGACTGGTTAAAATACCATCTGGCTCTGGCTTTATTTTCTTGTTTTGAAAGTGGCACCAAACACTAGCCTACCTAGCTGCCTGTTGATCCACCGGTTCAATAACCAGTAAGTATGTATTGAATGCCTACTATGCTTCCACCAGTAATGAATGTTCTAGGAACCCAACAATGAACAAAAACAACTGATGGGAAAGACAAAAGATCTATCAAAATCCCAAACTTTCCTTGGCTTGAAGCATGAGGTATAGCAGAAGCAAGAGTAAAAACTCAATGGCAGTTGCTTGTCTTTTCTGCCAATGCTGATGGCATGGTATGAAAGCAACCACTCTTAGCATTTATTTGAGACAGGGAGCCCTGAGTGAGGTTGCACATGGCTGATTCTGTGTTTCTTTAGGCCAGAGACGTTGCCGCATGACACCTGTTGCAGTTTCCTTCTCATTGCTGGCAGAAAGCACCGGACTCAAAGCAACTGATAGTAGGAAAGGGTTTATCTTGGTTTACAAGATCTAGGGAAGCTACATAATGACGGGATAAATAATGGCATGGGAAGGAGTTGGACATCACCGCCTAGCCTAAAGGGCAGACGACAGCAGCAAAATACAGTGGCATAACACCCATAACCTTGTCCCTAATAACCCACCTCCTCCAATAAGGCTCCAGTTCCCAAATTGCACCAGCTGGGGACCCAACATTCAGAAAAGGTGAGTTTATGAGGGACACCTAATTCAAACCACCACATAACCTTTTACAAAAAGAGGCTTGAGGGGCTGGAGAGATTTCTCAGTGGTTAAGGTGCTTGCCTGTGAAGTTTAAGGCCCCATGTTCAATAAAGCTCTCTCCAGATTGCATGTAAGCCAGATGCACAAAGTGATGCACATGCAAGGTCATGCATGTGCACCAGGTGGTGTGAATGTCTAGAGTTCAATTGCAGTGGTTGAGACTCTGGTGCACCAATTCCCTCTCTCTCTCTCTCTTTCTCTCTAACTCTCTAAAATTAAAAATAAAATAAAACAAGCTTGTGGAAGTCTGACAAGTTATATTCAGTCTATTGATGTTGAAGTTAAAAGCTGGTGAGAGTCAAGTGGCCTTGTAACCATTTCCTTATGCCATTGAATAATTGGTGATTCTTAACAGCACTACCCCAGTCCAGCCACACCACCTCCTCCATGCCCTCATTTCTGCACAGCTCATGAAGGCCAAAGAAGATAAGGGGAGGGTAGTTGTGATAAGACCAGGGAAGAATTTACCACCAGCAGCTCAACTGGGTGAGGTAAATGCTGCCTGGCTTCTGTGTGGGATTCACATTTTCCTCCCCTTGCTACCTAGTCATTCTACCCTAATTTAGGTTCTGAGGATAATACAAATGCTTCCTTAATGGAAGAGATTTATTTGTTATCTTTTGGTGCTATTCAGTGTCTGGAAGAACTACCTAGTTGGTCTATGAAGCCATTTTCTCTTAATCTACACCTTGTGTTTTCATCTGCATGTGTCTAGAGGAGGCAAAGATTCTCTTGTGCCTGCACTGTACCCCATAGGTACAAACCAAGTTCATTAAGTGTCTGCTTCTACCAGCATGGTACTAATGATGACCCTTAGGTTTTCGCATGACCAAAACTTTTTTCTAGGTCCATGAGTCTTCCAAATCTAACAATCCAAGTCAATTATAATTCTACTGACCCTGTCCTAGAAGCAATAAAGCCCATCAGGGACAGATGCTCTAGTTGCAATGTTCTCTGACTCTAAACAAGTCATTGACAAACTATTGAATCACCTGGAAAGCTTTATAAAATGTCATTGTTCAGACTTTATCACAGATCTGTCAGATCTCTTTGTGATATGATCCAACATTGATATTTTTTCAAGCTCTCCAAGATGATAACCCAGAGCAAGGATGAAAAACATTCAATAAAACCATCTGAACATATTCAGTACCCTTGAGTAAGACATATCCCCTATATAAACTTTAGCCTTTTTCTTTTCTACTCCTAAAGAAAACAGTTAGACTAAAAAATTTTGAAGTTTCATTCCTTCTTCTGCATGTGGCAATTCTACACATAGTCTTTTTGAGTATAGTTATTGATAGGTAGTAGTGCTGGAAGAAATCTTCAGAACTAGTTTCTGCCTGTAGAAAGCGAAGAATATAAACAGTCACAGGTGGGTGAGCACAGTCAAGTGATGTGCATGTGCACAGAGCCCCACACTGTGCCCTGTGTATGGCATCGTCTGTCCACATATGCCCACATTTATTTGTTTGTAAAGTATTTTTACAGTGCAAGGAAAGTATTAACTGTTACAGCTCTTCAGGCAAAGGGAATAAAGAAAGATAATGACTCCTAATTGATCCATCTCTAAGTATGCCTACAAAAGAAATTCATAAGGTTTTTGAATGAAGGTCAAGAATGCATTCGTTTGAGCTGCTGTGAGCCTTAGAAAATACTCTTTACTCACAGGTGGGGATTGAGCTTTCCCCGTGCTTTTTTTCCTTCTCCCCAGGAGTTGGTTACCCCACAGAACTGTTTATATTCTTCTCCTTCCCCATGGTCAATGAAACACACGTTATGCCTCCCCAGCAAAGCTGCAGGTTCAGGTGTTAGGTGGTTGTGCTGTAGGCTCTGCTCTCCAGGTCAAATGTGCATGGCATGAAAAGTTTATTGCTTTCTGATAAAATCAGAAGTTCTGAAAGGCGCAGATTTGTGCCAAATTTAGTCAATGGGTAACCGACAAGACCATTTGGCAACCCAAAGAATTCACTCTTCTGTGTCAGACAAAACCAGAGCCATACAACCAGCTCAGGTCCACAAGAACATCCAAGACAATTTACTACACCTTCTGTCTGAGCTCAGGCACCTCCACACAGCTGTTTTAATTGCCAATAATGGAAAACATGTACCTTTTTTCTGATAATCTGCTGTGTGTGACTGTTGGATTATAAGAAGACAGGAAGGTGAAAAGGAGAAAGAGATGAGGTAGGGGGAGCTCTACCTTCCTGTAGTTCTAGTCATTTTCACCTTGTAATATACTTGCTTCACTATCAGACTGGGTCTAATCCATATCTTGGCCACTTATTTTGAGACTTATGGCTCCATTTGAATCAACACTTATGTTTTCTATTTTCTTGCAGCACTGGGGAGTAAACTGAGCTGCATTCACAACACTTGAATTACCCTTTATATGACTCAGTTTTCTTGTCAATAAATAGAATAGTCATAGATCTTACTTTATAAAGCTGCTAGGAAAACTAAATCACTTAATGCAGATAAAGTGCTTGGATGCCACTTGGCACACAATAAGTAACCAATAATATGACCACTATAGGTGTCCACAGGACAGTACACTGTCATGAGACAGGCTCCATTTCTCTTAAATTTCCTCTCAGATATTTGGAAGTATGAGTCCTTTCCCCCTATATCTTATCTCCACTAGGTTAAATATTTTATTATACCTTTGTCATTTTCTATAAACCATCCATACTTGAGCATTAATTGTTCTTCTCTAGTTATTCTGGCTCTTCTATATGAATCTTCTTTTGTTCATGGTGGTAGGGACTTAATCCAGAGTATGATGCATGCAAGGCGAGAACTCTGTTACTAAGCCACTTCTCATCTATTTATTTTGTGTTCTTCTTAAAGTGTCTTTTCCTCAGTGTGTCTGAGTCCATAACCTCTTCTGACTCCAAATCCAGGCAGAACGGAGCCTCAGTGCCTTAGTGAGGCATGGGAATCCTAAGAGTGTGGCCTTAGTTCACATCTCTCCCCCTAACCCCCTACACTCTCCACTCAGTGGACTTCTTGAGTTTTCTGTAGTTGTCCCCACTAGATCCATGCCCTCTGTCCTTTGTGGTCAGGTTGCACCTGAGAGAACACTGCATCAGAGGGAGCACTAGGGACAAGGAGGATAAAATGAAGATGAGAACAAAGTGGCTGCATAGACATAGTTTGATGGTGAAGAGGGAGTAGAATGTTTCCTTTCTGACTTTTCAAATCTCTCATCTCCTCCTTCTTCCCAAGTTTCCTACTAGAGCTGCTGATTCTCCTTCTGAACAATGAAGATGCAGCTTGGCCCAGATATGGGCAGGATGGAGAGCTTTTCCCATGGTGCATTCAGTGTTGCTTCCTTAGCTGTATGAACCATTTGGCTAATGCTAAAAATAAGTAAGAATTAACTAATTGTTTCTTTTTTTCCCTTTACCTGACGATTTCTTATGCAAGAATCTAAACACCTTATCATTATTCTTATTACATTTTATACACTCTTAAAACCTGATGGAAGTTGTCAATAAAAATAAATTATTAAAAAACATGATCAGCATTCAAACAATTTTTTTATTCTTTAAAACATTTTTATTGATTTATGAATAGAAAGACAGACTAAGAAAGAGGAGGAGAGAGGGAGAGAGAGAGAAAGTGAGAGTGAGAGAGAGAGAGGAAGAGGTAGAGATACAGAGAGAGAGAGAGAGAGAGAGAGAGAGAGAGAGAGAGAGAGAGAGAGAGAATGGACATGCCAAGGCCACCTGCCTCTGCAAAAGTATACCAGATACATGTGCCATTTTGTGTGTCTGACTTCTGGGTTTATGTGGACACTAAGGAATTGAACCCAACTCATCAGGACTTTGCAAGCAAGCACCTTTAACTCCTGAGCCATCTCTTTATCCTTCAAACAATTTAATCATTGATTCCTGCATTTTTTTACAGACTTCTAAAATTCTGAGATATTTTGTATTTCTCTTGCCCTATTTCCCTCCCCAGGCAGCAAATGATCTTTACCAATTCCTGCACAGCAAGCCTGGGGCTTCCCAGTGACCCCACATCCCTCACTCTAGAGTTGTACTTCCCATCCTGGTTGTCCATAACAGTTACTTTTGGAGAATATTGCAAGCAGATGCTTAGGTCTGTCTCTTATTCTGCATTGGCCAGAGTAGACAAGGTCATCTCTGAAAGGAACAAGCAACATTCTATTGTGTAGGTATAGTAAGAACGGCCAACATTAACCTTTGTTCACAGTTGATAAACTCTGTTAGAAGGAACTTTATTATTTTTGTAGGCATTTTGATGCCTTCTGAACATCAGCTCTGCTCTCTTTACAAATGATACTATTAAATTTTTACAGGTGCCAATATGCCTATTTAAAATACCTCTCAGAGTCCCCTGTAGCTGGCTATTAGAATAGATAAATATTCTTCCATCTATTATTATCTTCTATTTCAGGCTAACAACATATTAGCACAAGATTACTGATGAGGCTGAAGGGGCTGTCATCAGATGACCCATGCTTTCTGATCCTTGTCATTTTGTTTGGTGACTGAGTTATTGGGGCTTTGCATGGTGGTAAAGGAGTCGGTATGCCAACAGGAAGAGTAGCACACATTAGGGTGGCAGGACAGGAAGCTTAGGTGAAACCATATATCTTGCTGCTTTAGTAAATCACAACAGTTGGGTCTGGGTTGTTCAGCACAGTTTAAGTTCAGTCTAATGGAGGGGTCCATGTTCAAAAAGGCAGTAGCTACATCAGCATTCAAATGAATGTTTCTAGCTTTATTGTTACTGATGAGAAAACATCACCAGTTAATAAGGTTTCTCTTACTTTCAGTTGAATACAGTGCTAATGAACTCTGTTGCTCCCACCTTACCTTTGATTTTTGAAGGTATCAGAACCCAAGTAAGACTGTACAATCCATTTTCCAAGGGACAACTATTATAGACCCTCTTTATGTTATCCTGCCTTACTTAGTTCCTCCTGTGCCAACCACACAACACAGTGTACAGACCTCTAATCATTCCGATCATTATCTTCTGAACATGTCTCAAGTGATAACAATCAACTACAAAGTTATTATCTGACAGAGTGTTCTTGGCATAATATGATCAGCAGAGCACCAATACGTAGAAAACTGTGGACATTATAGTTACATAGTTCTACTAAATACTTGTGATAGTTTCCTTTATTTATTTTTGACATATATCATGCCATTGGCTCAAATTGATGCTGTCCACATAGCTTTCACAAAATAAGCTCCCTTCTCCTTCCTTAAAGTTGATTTACTTTAAATGTTTTCAGTTTTATTGCCCTTAAACCTGTTATTTAAATCCATGTGGACATGTGTGGGATCATCGTTGGGTCACTGGGAAAGGAAGCAGCCTTGAGATGTCTACTCCTTTTGGGTTAATGATTTGAAAAGCCACATAGTCCACTTAGGCATATGGCTGTTGTTACTTATATTTGTGCTTCATTCATTCCATAATTGTTCATTATTACCCTACTGTGTTCTGGACAAATTAGCTCAGCAATTATAATTCTTACATATCACAAAACAGACAACTCAATACAATGTGATGAGGGCTATGACAAAGCCAGTTAGATTTTCTGTGGCAGCATTGACAACTTCCCTGGAGAAGCAGTTGAAGCTGAAAGAGGAAGATGAGTACATTCAGAGGTGTGATAGGAAGGATGAGTTCACAAGCAGCAGAAGCTGTACTTGCTCAGTTTAGAAGCAAGTCAGAATAAGAATTCAGGATTTCTAATCAGCCTATCTCTGTGTGGCTTGAAGGATGAGGTTAGAAGAGAAAAATGTAGAAGGAAGACAATCGGAGAGGAGAGACAGCCAGAGGTCAGGACTTTAATGCCTTCTTTCTTGGTTAATTTATTTGATTCTTTATTTTTGCAACAAGGTCTCATGCAGCTTAGGTTAGCTTGAAGCTAATTATGTAGCTGAGATTGTCCTTGAACTCTGCATTATCCTGTTTTTGCCTTGTTCTTACTGAAGTTTTTCAACTGAAGAAAGGGTCATAACAGGATCAGACTTTCAAAAGCTATATTTGAGATTACTAGAATATTAAAAGGGCACTCTATTTATTATGAATGATTAAAAGTTGGCAAGGCTACCATGAAGGTGGTTTGGAGAGATCTAGCCAATTAGGTATGAGGCCACCTCCACATGACAGTTGCAGAGATGGGGAGCCATATACTCTTCTAGAGGTATAAAGGGAGGAGTGCCAAGAGCTGCAGTTAGACTGGAGGTTGAACTTCATTCACATGGGGCCTTTAGTTTGGGGATGGATGGCTCAGCTTTGGATTTAGGTGACAAATTCCAGAGTTTATGGGTTTCCAAAAAGCTCCCCAGATGTTCTGGAGCTCTGAGAAGATCCCTGGTCCTGAAAAAAAGTCCTTCAACACAGATAGAGTGAGTCAGCAAGGAAAAGAATTCAGCATGTATGGTCAGAAATGAGGACAGGACACTGACACTAAGGTTGGAAATATATGAGATTTGTCAGATGAAGGAGATGAACAAGAATGGCAACAAACACACATGTGAGGAAAATCCAAACAGTAGGTTATTATGGAGGGCAAACAATGAAAGATTTGGGTAGGTAGAAATATTAGCAGTGTCAAATACTCCTAAATGATCAAAAAATGGTACACAAAGTGTTAATGATATCTTCTATCCCATTGGGAGGACAGTTCTTCAGGACGAGACATTGGATGGGAGATAGGAAGAAGTAGAATCATAAAATGTAATATAATTGGGTTGGAGAGATGGCTCAGCAGTTAAGGTTGAGTTATGTTTACCAAACCTAATGACCCTGGTTCAATTCCTCAATACCCAAGTAAAGCCAGATATACAATGAACAAATAAACATGCATTAATACCACAAACACATACACAGGACAAAAGATGTTATAATTATGTTAAATGAATTTCTGTTAAAGAACAGAGAAGAGGAAGACAAAAACAAGAGGGAAGGAAAGAAAATAGGGAAATAAAGGAAAACTACAGATTGAAAGGATGTTGTTGCTTCTCTAAGATTGGAAAGATGTGTTTTAATGCTAGGGCCAAGGAGCAAGAAAGGGGAAATAGGATTTGAGGAAAGAAAGGCCTAACCAAGTGAGTTCTTCATGGATATGAGTCTGTGGAGAGCACAGTTAAAGACTGAGCCTCCAAAGATCAAATTCTACTCCTATTCCAAGTAAGGAAGGAGAAACATATTTGAGAATATCCATTATGATTGGATTCAGCTCTTATTCAATAAAAGTGTCTTAAATAAGATATAAACTTATTCTCTGTTTTAAAATTTGTCTGCCTTGTCTGTTTCAAGGCAGTGTGGTATTCCTAAAAGTCAATGTCCCCTCCTTTCTGTCACATGGATCTGCTGTCTGTGACTGTGACTCCTAGGTAGTACATGTCAGCGTCTGTGAGCCAGATATAGGCCATGGGAAGAGATGAAGAAGTAGGGGCAGAATTCGGAGGGCCCTGTCTCCTGGAAACCCTCCCAGGGCACTCTTGTACACATTCAATACATATTGTGTTGGTAAAGATGTGGAGAAGACAAAAACCTACATGTTGGTGGGGATATAAAATGGTGTTGCCACCATGAAAACAGTAGGGAATTCATCAAAAGCCTAAGCATGAAATTTCTGTATGACCCAATAATTTTGTTCCTGGATATATGCTCCCAAATAATTGAAAACAGAGATTCAAACAGGTACATCAATATTCCCAACAGCAAAATATCTGCTATAGCTCAAAGATTGAAACAACCTCAAAAGCCCATCAATGGATGAACAGATAAAAGAATGTGACATAGACATAGACAGAGAATAGAAGGTTATTTGGCCTTCCAAAAAATATATTCTGACACATGCAACAAAATATATGTATTCCAAGAACATATTCAGTGAAGCAAGCCTCATACAAAAACACTAACCTTGGATGAGTCAACTAACAAGAAGTTTTGAGACTAGGGAAATTCATAGAGACTATCAGGGACCAGGAGGAAGAGAAGAGGAATCTAATTGGGTACAAAGTTCTGCTTAGGATGGTGAGGTCCTAGAAATGGATGACTTAGTAACTACACAATATTGTAAGCATAGTCAAATCCACTGAATTATACACTAAATTTGTCAAAATGATAACTGTGATGTTATGCAATGAAGAAATATGAAAATAAAAAGAGGTAATTAACTGTCCTTAGCCCAGTACGGGTACAAGTAAATTTTTAAGCATAAGGGGGAAGACAAAGAATTTCCATTTAGTGGCTTTTATTTTCCCTAAGAACAATGTAGATGAAATAGTGTTTTTGCACATATGATTGTTCAAGCCACAGCATGTGTCCAGATATGTATAGATTGATATCCATTAGAAAGCAAAGAAGGACTGAAAGACATGCTTGAGGGATGAGGGAGAAAGCTGACAAGGGAACCCAAAGGACACCATGTACTGTCAATCATTTTCCTTCATAACATGATCTTTTCTCTAGTTTTTAAAAATATTATGTGCTCTCCCCCCTCCTTTTTCCTGCACTTCCTTTTCTAATTCTGACCTTGCCACTTAAGACCATCTCCCCAACAGGTTTGGAGCTCTGGGCCTATTCCTTTTTTGAGTTGACTCCAGCCCTCTCACAAATTAGAAAACTATATTTCATACTTCACAGTTTACAGGGCATACCTACATGTAAGATATATTTAATAATATCCATATCAATCACATTCTTACCTCAGTCCTATCTTTAAGTGTAATTTCAAGAGATGAGGTTTTCCCCCCAAGCCTTTATTTTCCTTATCTGCATACCTCCTCGGAATACCATTTTTATATGAGTTGAATTACATTTGTGAAACCTTCTGTCACTTGGTACATATTGGAAGACATAAAACCAAAATGGATGAGATGTACCAAGTGGAGCTGGTACTTGCAACCATTCTTTTTGCTTGGGTATCCTTGGTTCTGTCCTTTTTGGGAGTGAAGGGCCTTTCCAGTGTTGCTGAGCCTCGGCCACTTGCTCTAACATCGTCCTCACTGTGCCCTCAGCCCCTGATCACTGAGCTGATTCTGTCTCAACTCAGTGTCTTTGATGCTTTCCTCCAGGACCGTACTCCTACAGGATGAGCAGAGTGGGCTCTGCACCTTAATGTTGTGCTGGTGGAATAAACAAGTTCTGAAAAAGGTCTTAAAAGGCTGAAAGCCACAAATTTCCCTGATGAGATTCTAATTCACCATTAGTACACTTAGTGTTCATGAAGATCAGTATGTCTGACCTGTACTGAGAATTGAGGTCTGTGACATATAATGTCACTAGAGTACTGATCTCCAATTGAAGTTTCTGGAGTATAAAGCATGGGGCTAGACCTGTTTCAGCAATGCCTTCAGATGATCATCACTAATTTTTGTGTCTGGCATGCATGCATATTTGTATGCAGCTTCATATATGTGTTGGCACACATGTGTATGCAGGTACAAGTGTGTGAAAATGCATGTAGAAGTCAGAGGAAAACCTTCAGTGTCATCTTTGAGAAATTCGTCTGTATTCTTTGATACAGGGCTCTCATTGGCCTGGAGCTCACCAATTATGCTAGGCTGGCAGGACACCCCGGGACATTCATGTTTCCACCTCCCAAGCCCTGGGGTCACAGGTTCACACAACCACACCCAACATTTATATGCCTCTTGGGGATTAGAATAAAGCTCTCATACTTTTGTGAGGCAAGCATGTCACCAAGCAAAGTATCTCTCTAGCCCCACTCACAAATTTTGAAAACTCTTGACTTACAGGAGTTGAGAAACATAAATTGAGGGAGGTCTAACTGCAGACTAATCATAGGCCCAAGCAGTAGAATTAAGAGGAAATAGAAGTTGTGAACCCGCCTCTGAGAGGTGCACTAGTCCATTTTCAATGGCTATGTCAAAATATTTGACTAGGTACTTCAAAAGAAAAAAAGAGACTTACTTCAATGCAGACTAGAGATTTAAAATTGGGTGGCTTGACTTATTTTCAGCCCCTGGCTAGGGCCCTGCAGCTACAGTGCATCTTTATGGTTGGAGCCATACTAAGTAAGCTTATCAGGGTACTAAATCTTGTGGTGAAGCCAAAAACCAGATGGACTGAGGGACCAAATCCATTTTATCATAGAAACCCACTCTTGTAGAGATGGGCATACTCTATGATACCAAATCAATGTCTCCTGAGAGATGCATACCCAGTGACCTAACCACTTCCTATTTATTCCCATACCTTACAGGCTTCAAAGTCAATGGGGTTTCTGGAACATAAAACTTTGTGGGTGTACTCAAACCATTTCCAAATCAGAGCAGAAGTGGTTTCAATTCTTTCAGGTAATCTTCACCCTAGGGAAAGGCCACCAACAGGTACAAAGGTACAAAGGAATCACTTGAACACTGGATGAAGTTATATAAGTTAATGAAGACTCCCATTTGTTAACCAGTTTAGTAAATAGAAATCCAGCAAGCTTGACAAACTTAAATTCATGATGATAATTATATAATACACATCCTTACCCTGAAAAACATTTGTTAATTCTTTGAAATTCAAATTTAATTGTATATCTTAGTTTTTTTGTTATTGTTTTTGTTTTTATCTGGTACCTTACCTTTTAATAAATACCTTTATTGGAATCAGTGTATAAAAGGTAGAAATGAGTTTTAGTAGATTATTTATTTACTTTTTATTTACATATGATTTGGGGGGAAAGAAAAGGAGTGGTTTCTATTGTTTTTGACTCATTGTATTATTTGTAAGATCCATACTTGGAAAGAGAGAGACAGGAAATAGAATGGTGCTTGAAAGTAGACCAACTACCACATACTAGAAAGTTCCTTTCCTCAGTAGCAATAACTGAACTGCTTTTATGGTCAAGGCCCTGACTCCAAATTGCTTCGACAGCATGATGAAGCCACTTTCTATGGATATCATATTCTCTCCTTAGCCTAGCTACTGGCCAAGTTTCCTATAGCCACTGTCTTATCTTGCTCTGGTGACCAGATGCCTACTCAGAAGTTGGGATGGTAGAATTGTGACAGGAGAATGCAAATGATCAATTCCTAACAAAGTGCAGTTGAAGAACCACTTGCTGACCGAACCATGTGCCAGTGCCAAGAATATGTCCAGTTTCAGCAAAGTAGCATGCGGGCAATAGGGGAACTTCAGGATGTATCATTCTCCCAGGTGTCAGACATTCAACAATCCTCCCTATTCCCCATTGAACTTTTCCGGATCTAAGTAGCTGAAATGTTCATCTGCCCAGCCTTCCAGAGTTCCAGGAATAATATGTACAACCATTTCTTCCTCCTGATCCACTCGTACCTTTGTAAATGACTGGAAAAGCAGTTTGGGGCTTGTTTCTGAAGCTCAAGAGCTTCATGAGAAGCCTATTATTGAAAAATCAGAAACTGAAAAGTAACTTCCTAGACAATGAATTAGCAGCTCAGTGGTTGTGTGTAGTGCTGAGTGTACTGTAACTGGCTGCATTGCAAATAGGATCTCCCCTGGGTTTCAGTAATCAAACACGTGGCAACAGGTTGTCTGTTTCAACAGAGAGTGAATAATCAAAGGAGATTTGCAGTTAATCCAAATATAACAGAGGAACATCCAAGGGAAGCCCAGGAAGGGAGGAAGCCAGTAGAATGGTGAAGGGTATGCCAGAGTTCTCTGATTTGGAGTTTCATGTGTGATGGAGGGAACTTGTGGAGCACAAGGTTGATTCACCTAAACACTTGAGCAACCATCTGCTCAGGAGGAGCAGAACCTGAGTCTTAGCTTTCTAGTGAAGAAATGTGAGAGTCAACCTCAGCATTGCCCCTTCATCAAATGATAGAACACTGGAGAGAAAATCAACTATCTTACAGAGATTTCCCTTGGGATTTGGAGGTTTCTATTGCTGAAGTGGGAGTGGGGAGGTTTCCTTTAACTAGAAGCTTCTAGGTAGGAAAAAAAAATGGCACAGGTCTGAAAGATGGTGACACTTCTCAGCATTTCAGGGAGACGTTTTGGCTTGCATCTGTATCTCTGGTTCTCAGCATGTGACTCCTAGTGAGCAGTACTTGATGGAGCTTCTAGGTGGGTACAACTTCAGCCTTCCTGATTCTGCAGTGCAAAGCTATTGGTTCCCCAAGCTGTGTATGTAGATGGCCTCCAAACAATCCCTATGTGTGCTCAGGTTTGAGAACCAATGGTTAATCCAGTTCCAGGTAGCAGGCAGACAGAGCTCAGGGACCTTACGTGGGAATGACTGGCACATGAGTAGGCCCATGGGCAGGCAGGTCCACGTGAGTTCCTGAACACAAATCAGTGCTGATTCTCCTTGCCTCTATTTACTAACCACATGGGACTATGGGGGAAAGCATGAAATACTTATCACACATGTACCAGTACTATGTACCAGGCACTGGTAAATGTTTTATGTGTAATATTTTATTTAATCTTTCCTACAACCTTGGAAGGTAGGTGTTGTGAAAATTATTTTATTGCTGAGAAATGTTTGGCTAGAAAATGTCAACCTGCTAAGGTCTGGATATTCCTGAGCCTACATTCTTGCTCTATCTTTCACAGCTACCCTGCCATGTGTGCCCTCTGTCCCCAGTATGCCTTGGATGTAGCCTCCCTGCCATATGCCCCCTCTATACCCAATATTCCTTGGGTGCCACCTCCATAAAGCAACTGCCAGCCTGGCAAGGGCTCATCCCTGCTCTGCTAGCCCTCCCCCACTCCACCCGACTCCTTGCCTCATGTTAATTTCCCACCTGAGTACTGAGTACTTTATAAATAGCAAATCCAAAATGAATTTTCTACCAGCGATCATTAGCTCCCTTGACATCCATTAAACATTCTCGCAAGCAGAGCGAAGTGACAAAAGGGATTGATTTTTACAGTATGCTTAATAAGGGAAAGAAAGAAAGGTGTTGACAAGTCTTTTTTTCTTCTGTCCTGATATCAATAGGAATTTGAAATCAGTCAAATGACTCTTATCTGGAAAAAAAAAAAAAAAAGGCTAGGTCTGGGGTCAGTGGCAGGGATAGGGACACAGTAAGAGTTTCCCAGCACCCTGCTCAGCTCATTTCTGCTTCCATGACAGGTAAACATAAAGTTAGTTACCTGGTGCTAGCCACTGAGATGAATATGTCAGATTTAATGCTTCAAAGTATGTACGGTCTGAGCCAAGGGGGAAGTAGGGCCCTGGGGGAGGAAAGAGGATGGCAGAGCAGAAGGAAAAAATTACCAATTTTCTCCTGCAATCACTGGAATCACAAACGTGTTGATGCAGTAGCTAAAGTCAGAGATGGCCAGCATATGAGGCAACATAGCTGAAAATTTAACTTTGATTTCAATTTTCATATTTGTCAGCAATAATTAGATTCAAGAAATGTTTTGCCACTGTTCGAAAATACTAATAAGTAGAGGCCTTTGTGGTTAATGGAGTCTTTTTTTTTTTCCTAGAGGTTCAGGAAAATTCTATTAAAGTGTAAAATCATACCGTATTATAGCACTCCAACATGCATCAACTCTGCTGCTATTGCGACATTAGCCCTGTGACCAGGGCCCAGCATGTAATGACAGGACCCCGGCTAGTAAGGCGTTTGAGCTTCACCAGCCTCAGCTGACTGTCAGTTCTGACCTTCCACAGGCCCCCTTGGCTATCAGTTGGGGATAGGGAAAGGGAAGAAGCAAATTCAATGAGGCCTTATGTTTTTTCAGGGCATGGTTCAACACACATTGCCTTTTGAGTAGGGTACAAAGAAAGACAGTGGGTGCTGATGGGCAAGTAGGTACCTAGGTCCCACCTGTGAACAGAAATCCTGCTTCCTATCCCTCACCAGATAGGACAACTTGGTCTCTGATGGTGCCTCCTCTTTTAAGCTCCACACTCAGAATGGAAGCCTGGAAAACAGAGTTCTCCAGAAACCAGGATTGAGAGAAGAGGCCCAAAGAAAGTTTATTGTATTTGAGTAATTTTACCCTAGGGTGTGGGTGCCTCTAATATCCCAAGGAATTCCATGATAGCCATTATGAAGGAGAGAGTCCATGTGGAAGGAAAGGCTCTGGAGCATCATTAATTCACTTCTACTTTCCTTTAATACTGTGTCCCTTGAAGTTGGACACTAAGTGTCAAGGGCTGGGCCCATTTAAACTGGCTGGGTGATTGATTGCTGCTATGGAGACAACCATGTATCAGCACATCTCCTAGAATATAGAGATCTCAAGAACTCTGCCATGACACCCTTCATTCTCCTTCCTGAAATTCCGAGAGTTCCATCCTGTCCGTTCTCAGATATTAATGACTACAAGAATGAAGAAAGCCCAGTGGGCCTATGTATTTTCCTTCACCTCATAAACAGTCTCCCACATATCAAATTATGTTTTGTTTCATCTGGTAGTACTGTCCCTTTGCACCATAAATGGGAACTGATGGAGAAATGAGTCAATATCAGAAGCCTGGCCAGGATCACCAGCTCAGCCTGGATGGAGGCTGGTTCCAGAAATGGCAAATCATGGTGGCTAAGGGAAGATGTGAGCCCTTCAGGCCCTGCAGAGTGACGGCACCCTTTTCCTTACTCAGCTTTCCTGGTCCACTGACATAATTGACCCCCCCCCCCCCTTCAACATTGTGTCTCTTTCCCGTGAAGCTCTCAGAGCTTTCTTCTCAGAAGCAAAGGTTTTCCTGACCCATGCCTCCCCCTCCCTTCCCTTTCTTCCACCAATCGCCTGCCTTCTAGCTGCCACCTCACTTTTCTCTGGGGCACGCGCCAGATCTTATCCCTGTGCGGCACTTCAGGATAAAAGGAGGAAGGGGATATTAAATCCACCAGTGATACGTGTGGCAATTGGGAGAGGCTTTGTTGTGTCATTTCCTACCTCCTTCAGCCTATTAAGCAAACAAAAGTGCTTGTGGAATGAGAAATGTAAATGGCCAACACAAGCCGATTAATCCTAGACGTACAATTCCATTAATAAGGCCGCTTTTTAATAGGCGGCACTGGCAGCAGCAGGCAGGCCAGGAATTGATGCATTCTTTGTAATTGTACTGCAACTAATAGGATATGAAAAAAATTGTACCAGCGAAGTGAGTCTTTCAACACCATTTCCAATCAGCTGAAATAATGACTTGTAGAAGAAAGCCTCAAAAAGCACGATGCACAAAACTACAACATGGTCCAAGAGCACACATTATGCTTGCCTTAAGGTTTCCTGTGCCATTCCTTATCTCCTGCCCCACCCTCCCCCTTCCTCCTTGCTCCACATAGGGGATCTCATCACCTGTGGAGGGTCTGCCAGGGAGCTCTGCCCTTATTAGATGTTGGTCAGACCTCTCTAAGCCAGAAGCTTGTAGAGAAGGGGTGACCCCATTTTGCCCTTAAGGTAATTTGGTGAGTGAATTTGAGGAGTCTGTTCATCTCTGGAGATTCTCTTAGGAAAGTGTCTTTCTACTTTGAAATAGGCTATATTTATGAACAGCAGGCTAAGAGGAAAGCTGGTATACTATCATTTCCATTCTAAGGAAGGTCAGCTAGGAAGAACATATCTGCTAAAAGTATGTTTTCTTTACCTAAATACTGTTCTACCCAGAAGCCCTGTAAAGCCCAGGCATTGTAGCTTCTGATACAAGATTTGTGTGTTCTTAGACATGGATTAATCCACTGATTCACTCCTCATTCAACAAATATTAGCAGGTGTCCATGATGCACCAGGCACTGAGGTTTTGGAGCAAATAACACAAAAAGCAGTCCTAGCCTTCAGGGCACTTACCGCTTCTGGAGTCAATCAAGGCTTTGGTGAGCCCTTGTGGCTGCTAGTTAGTTCTGGACCCCTCTGAGGCTACATCCCAGGATTGGAACCAAGAGCCACTCTGCTGCTGTTTTATTTGTGGCAGTGGCCAAACAAGCCAAGTCTCTATCTGTCCAGGCACCCCTTCCACCCATTCTCTTATGGCCCTACCACCTGCCTCACCTGCTCCTTGGGTCTACCTCTGGCCCATTTGTATGCCGACTCTGCCCCTTCCCTGGTTGCAGGCTGGAAAGTAAATATAAAAAAGAAAAGACAAAGCACATTTCAGTTGAAATCCCCAAGGAAATGGATATGATTGCTGTACAGAAATGGTTCCAATAAGGGCAGAGAGGAATATTGCTTTTATAGCTTTTGGGACATAAAACATTTAGAAAATGTGATTGACTGGCAGGGTCTAATTTATCACTTATCTCATTCCCTCTGCTCACACACTCTCTTGCTTTTCACAACACACAGACAGACACATGCAAACTCACCCACCCCATTTTGCTTTCTTCTTTCTCAGCTCCTTGGACTTATCATTCTGTTAAGCAGGAGAACTCCTGTGGCTATTTATAATTAATGCTCAGAAACCTGCCAATCCATTTAATGACACTAGCAGGTCATGCCCCCTTATAGCTCTCTATTAATCATCATTAGAACAGCTCTGAGTTTTTACATTCTTTTTAAATGTTAATTCACCTCTGTAATACTCCTTTTAGTTAAAACTGTAAAGGGGAAAGTGGCTAGTGTCTCCATGCTGCCCACGGAGGAATAGCTGGTAGTGTTGATAAAGTCTAGTTGATTTCCTCTGTTCTTTTGTACTCCGCTTCTGATCCCCCACTACCAGATGGGAACCTAGTTTTCTTTTTGGATGCATATATTTATCTTTTGAAAAAATGCCCAGTGGCTTACAGTTCTGAGAAAATGAACTTTACACTTTACCAATATCTTTGGAATCCTTGGGCTCAAACAACAAGCTGTGAGAATTTACAAATTACCAACCAGGATCAAGTGTCATGACATAACTTTGGACCTCCTCCAAGGGATGGACATGAGGGATTCCAGAGGTTAGCAAGGAGGCTAGAACTGTTCACATCCATGTGACTTTCTAACTCTTGAGAACATACCTTTAGGGAAAGACCCAAAAGGGCCATGTTAAAAAAAAAAAAAAAAAGACCTTTGATCCTATTGAGAAAGCTAGCTGTCAGCCTTAATTTGGCATTGGACTACTAAATTTTGGGCAAAGCATTGGACTTCCCTCCTTACATTCAAAAGGAGCACATATCTTCCCTGTCACACAAAAATGCTTAAACTTGAAAAGACTGACTGAACTCCAGGGTACAATAAGCCTTAAAAATTACCTATGAGAGCAAGGTTCCAGAGTGAGTAACATTTTCTGTCTTTCTTGGTTACTTTCCTGTATCCAGGTGGCCTGGGCTATTGGTACTATCCAGTACCCTCACAGCCTTCATACCTGTATATTGCATTGCACTGATATCTCATTTCTTAAGTTGGAAAAGTGTATCTTGCTAGGACTTGGGGTATATAAATTTAAGCACCAATCTCATGCAACTCACTTTTACCTCTCTGAATCACATTCATTTTATTTTTGGACACCTGTTTTCAGAGCCTTCGACTTAGTAAATCCTGTGATTTTCTTGCTTGTCTATGAATTTTTCCAAGTGACTATAGCAATGTGTCAATCCAAACCATTCCCTTTGACCATCTGAGCTCTTCAATTTTCCTTGTCATGTCAAGTGGCATGCCCTAGAGCTTATGGCTCCAACAAAACAAATACAAATAGAAGTGAAAAATTAAAAACACATTTTAATTCATTGTGACTTACTGGATGACATCTCTTTGTACCACCCCATGTGTGCTAGCCCTCTGACCATATACTTGAATATATTTTCAAGGCTTCCTGCTTGGTAAGCTGAGATGACTCCTCAGGATCTGCTAGGTACCAGGAATCTCATTTATTATGTCATTTAGCTTTTTTTTTAAAGTACACTTCCAGAGTTAGGTAACCCAATCTCATATATGAGTAGAGGAAATTCAAGATGTGATTTAAGAATGTAGCCAGCCCAAGATTTATGTAGTTTACATATGGTCAGGTTAATCCTAATTATCCTGATTTTAAGTCTAGTCTCTGGTTTTGTATCATTTCATTCTGTTCTTACCACTTCTACATCTTCTATTGGTTGGGATGAAGTGATAGTCTTTAGATGAAATACACTCACTCTTTCTTTGTCAGTTGATCTCCTGTGATTATTAAAAAATTAAAGAAGTTTTTTTACACAGTTTTGGAGGTTATAATCCATGGGCACTTTGTCCCATTGCTATTGTACCTGTAGCAAGAAAGATGTCTATAGAACAAGTACATGATAGAGATGTTCATAGTTGCCAGGAAGTGAAGGAGAAAGGAAATGGGTTGGAGATCCATACCCTGAATGACTTTATTTCCATTTGGCCTACCTCTTAAAAGCTCCATTAAATCCCAATACCAGCATAGGTTGACAAAAGCACCTTTAACATATGGGCATCTGGGCCACTTTTTCCCAACACTGTGATCTAGCAGGAATAAATTTTAACCTGTAGTTTGGGTCAAAATCTGCTTTCCTGGATCAGTTCTTTATTGTGTCCGAGAACACTTAGGCAATGGGATATGCATGTGGGATTCCTCAGGAGTTTCTATTGGGTATTCTTTTTTTCTTTCCTTAGGTTTTTAACCTGTTCCAATTCTTTACAGAGAAGTCATGCCACCTTCCCTCTTCCTTGCAAAACATCACTGATACTCTAAGTAGACATCAGTCCCCAAGCTGAGCTCTGGCCATCTGTTCTGCCCTTTGCTTGAGAATGCGGTAAAATCTGCTTGACAATGATGTCAGTACAAAGGGCAGAAAGGACAGCACTTCAAAAAGCTGTGTAAAATCCATTCTTGCAAAGATTGTATCTGGAAGGTTCTGGCCCAAAAGATCACTAACAGAGAGTGCGGGTTGTATCCCTGGCCTCTTTCTCATCTGGCTCCCTTTTTTATTTTCATTAGTGAATTCATGTTAGTACTTGCTTAGTACTCAGTTAGTAACAATAAGACCTTACAATCATGTAATGCTGTGTATACTTGAAAGGGCTTCCACAGATCTCTTATATCTTTAAGTCTTCATGACTGTGGACATATTTGAGAGCTAAAAGGCTGTGGAAAATATTAAACCCAACACACTCAGCTGATTATTATTTATGCATCTTGTTTAGTTTAAGTAATATATTCTTATTAAATAACATTTGGAAGCCTACCAAAGTAGCTTTATAAAGATTTAAAGTCATTCATGCATAATTACACTTAATGTATTACCTTCCAGTTTTTCTTATTCTCAGCCATGATTTTTAGTATAAAGTTATAATCATATCATTTATATCTCATTTTTTTCTTTTAAGGATAGATCAGAAGCAATTTTCCATGCCATTATATAGTATTAGTGAACATCATGTTAATTGATCTCATTGTATTACATCAAGTAGATGTACAATATTCTTACCCTGTGTTTGGACATTTATGTTGCTGTAAGTTTTTTTTTTTTTGTTTTTTGTTTTGCTGTTGTAAATAATGTTTCTGCGAACATCTCCATTATTTTGGCCTTCTTTCAATTTATGATTGTTTCCTCAAACCAGATGTCTAGAAGTCCTATGACTACTAATCTACTTATTTTATTCAGGGGAAACTAAGGCACAGAATAAAAACAGATTTAAGTAATGTCTAAGCCAAAAGTCAGGTCTGCTGTCTTACATATTTCTTTCATGACATGGTAAACCTCAAAATTTCTAAATTACGAGCTTTAAAAATGCCTTGAGATTTCACATGAAAGTAATTTTAATTTAGTACCCAGTGATGGAGAAAAAATTACAATACAATTACTATAAATTCTGAGCAATTTAAGATAATGTATATAAAATGAAATATAGTGGCACATGTGTGTATTTAGAAGTAAATGACCAGAATGTGCTGAGCTGGATGAGTTCTGGGGCCCTCAACTCCTTTAAAATTCTTCCTAGCCCTCTCTCCTTGAAGGTCCATTGTCTTCCAGAAAAAAATAAATAAATAAACAGCATTCTTGATATTCTGCTAAGACATCCTCTCCAAGGTAGAACCTATGGGGACACAGCAACTCCCTTGGAGCTGTTCCTGATCCCCAATTTGTTATTGGGGTGATGGAGGACAGATGGAATGACTTTTCCAAAAGTCAAGAGCTGAATCAGCTCTCATGTATAGCCTTCAAGATTTCATTGCCTGATAGGATTGTCTGATGATAATAATAATCTCAGTTTGCTGGCTGCATACTGAGAAGAAGGCATACATGGTTCCCATGGAACTCAGACCATTATAGGATGAGAAAGCCACCCATTCTCTCATTGTATCCCTCAGTTTACCAGCTATTCTGACAAGACTGACAGCCATTTTCCAGTCCCATTATCTTTTAGAGGAGGATTCATTGTAGAGGGTCTCATATGATTCTTTGAAGATGGAAATTGTCTTCTGAGCCAACAGTGGAGTTCTAGGCAAGGGCCCTGACTTTTACTCATGGGCCCTTGAGTATGTCTGCATTCTAAATTCTCATCAGTCAAAGGCACTGGCTGCAGAACTGCAGAGTCCTTAGGGCTGAGGATATCATTCAGTTGATAAGGTGTTTGCTTTTAGAATGCACAGAACCCTGGGTTCAATCCCTGACATTTCCAAAAACCCGACATAGTGGTGCACATCTGGAATCTTAGCACTCAGGAGAGGGGTGGAGTATCAGAAATTTAAGGCCATCCTCAGCTACACAAGTTTGAGGCTGGCTTGGGATATAGGAGACCCTATTTCAATAAATATACACAATCATAAAGAGTGACAGAGCCCTTGGTTTTCAGCCTGATTTCTGATTCTACCATCTACTATGTAACATTGAGGAATTTCTTTATTATCTCACAGCCCTGTCTCTGTCAATGATATGATTCCGATGGTTACATTCCACAGCATATGCAGACAAGCTGGTGTGTTCTGGTTGTGGACCACATTGCTTTCATCTTGATTTCAAAATTTGGTCATCAGGCTATAAGAAGTTTTGCTTTCCAGAGAGAAAACCTTTGTATGTATTGGAATGTAAGGCAGCACCTAAGTTCCAACAAATGTAAGTTCACTTCTGCACACAGTGAAGCACAGTATTTGACACAGAGTAGTTTTCTGAAAATCTAGGACATGTATTCACTATTATTTAGCCTCTTTCCCTTGGGCTTTGAGTAAAGCCAGTTTTTTCCATATCCCTTGTGGCTTAACTTTGGTCTTTTACATTTCTGGGGTCTGATACTGAACCTCCCAAATAGTTGACCCCCTTCCCTGTACAGAAATAGAAAAGAAAGGAAGAAAAAGTGAGAGACAGAAGGAGGAGAAGGAGGAAGAAGAGGGGGAGGGAGGAAGAGGAAGAAACCTGAAGAGGAATGGAATTTTCTTGGGAAATATTTTATCATCAAAATATTCTTAATTTCTACACAATTGTTCTGGTCATTGCTTGAGTTAGGGCATTGGATATGTATTATTTTGAAAGGAGAATACTCCTTAAGGAAGGTCATGGAAGGAGAGAAAGGGGGAAGAAGGAGGAAGCAATGAAAGGAAGAAGAAAAGGAAGAAAAAATAATGAGGCATATAGAAACCGAAAGCAAAGCAAGAAAGAGAAATAACAAAGGGAAAAGAAAGAGAAACTCTTTATAATTCTAATGTCCAAACATATTTAATGATCAGACAAGCAAAAGGACCTTAAGCTCTGTGAATTATTCTAGTTTACTTTCTGGATACAGTGCCAACTTTGGAAGAACAACTGGAAAGATCTCACTGATGTATAAAGAGGACATGATGCTTCACAGAGAATGTATTGTGAAAATTTATGTTGTCCTACAACAATGGTCAGATGTTGGGTCTACATGTAGCCACTGCTAAAATCTGTCACAATGCTAAGTTCCATATACAAAGCATCTCTAATACCCAGTAACCTGTTTCAAGGTGTTTAGAAGACAATGGTCAATAGAGATAATTTCTTTTTTCCCCAAGAAATGTAACTACAGCATAGGAAAACAGAACAAAAATTGGAGGATTCTGATTTCTCAGTGGTGAAATGAAGTTTGCAAGTGAGCTATTCAGAAAGATTAAAGACATGGGAAGCTAAAAGATAACAAGCTCTTTCATGGCCATCTATAGAAGATGGGTTCCACTGATGGAAACTATGAAAATACAACACAAGCCAACAAGAGCAGAGCTAATCTAGATGCAGCCACATGTCCATATCAGATTGAAAAGTCACCAGGAACAACCAAGAACCAAGCAGAAGCCTGCCAGAGAATGCCTATGCCTATCTAAAAATAAATTGCTTTTAAAATGTGTAAGTCATAGTAAAAAATAGGCCATATTAGTGCAATTGAATCTTTGCAAAACTCCCTATTAAATGTTTATAGCATTTCTTATTGTACTCCAAGGTAGTCATTGAAAATGATTCAAAAGCCATATCATAGGACCTATGAGGACTGTCACAGGAAATAGACATACTCATCAGAAAGAAATTTAAGAGGTGGCTTAAAGTAAGTTCACAATTAAAATAAAGGGAACTCCATGTGGATTTCAGGTACCCGCTTTGCATTAGTGCTTGGGAACTAAAGCAAATAAAATTATAAGTTTAGACTTCCTAAGTGGAAAGCCAAATGTCCATTCACTATTTCTTCTGCATTCTAAACTTTTTTGGTCCCCTGGATTGTCTTCCCCTGAGAACACTTGCTTACCTTCCAGCCTCAGATGGGGCATGCGCCCTTCTAATTAGAAGTGTCTCTGTCTGTGCCCTATAACATGATGAGATTATCATCAAGTGAACAATGGTTCACCAAGGGCTTAGAGATGTGCCTATGCTCTTCCACCTTCTCCTGCTGTCACTACAGCCTTCACTTCCTACATCTACTTTTGCAAAAGCCTTCCATTCCCTGTTCCTTTTTTCTTACATAATAATTTTCTGGCCAAATATCAAGCCTGGTTGAAACAACCTACACACTCTCTCTGCTCTGTACCTATAGAGCTAGACATTGCTGAATTGGAAAAAGAGATGAGCCCTGGTGGCTCTTTAGTCAAAGTAGCACATTGTAAATGGTTATTTCCTGCTGCTCGGTCCTCCTACAATGCATTTTTTAGGAGATATTTGTTTTTCCTTGAGAATTCTCATTTGTGTCTTCAATTTTTTTTGATCTTCAACATTTTTCCTTTCTTTTATTTTTGGTGACTGGCTCCTATTTCATTGAGAATATGGAAATAATCAGTACCTAACTTATCTTCTAGCTCCAGAATCTTCCAATATGCCTGCTTCTCATTTGGAGACCTATCCTTCAATCCAGTTATAATGGAAAACATATCCCATCTTGTTTTAGAGTTCAGCATCTCAATTTATGCTCTGGACCCTCCCCCACCCCACCAAGAAGTTTGATCCCTCAATCATATTCTTTTTTCTTCAACATAATTATTTTTCCTTCTCCACTAGAACATTCCCATCAGCATGTAAACCTACTTTTCTCTCCCATTGAGAAAATAGCTATAACATCAATGGCTTCTCATGACCTCACATGCCCCTTCAGCTGCAGACACCTTTGTCTATTCTCCTTCCCAGGAAAGCTGCTCCAATCTTTATTTACTATCTTGGTTCTTTGAACTCTCACTTCTCAACTCACTGTGTGGCACTAGTCTATACTACTCCCTTCTCACTGTGCTCTTCACAGTTATTACAACAGTTCTATTGTCAGGTACAGTGGTCAATTTCCAGTTTACTTGTCAGTTGTGCTTGAAAGAGTTGACACTTTCTTCCTTATTAAAATTTTTCCTCTTGGCCTCCCTGGCACTACATTCTTCTGATATGCTTCCTACTTTACCAAACACTGTTTTTTGTTTTGTTTTTTTTTTTTGTATCTATTTTACTTTCCCTCTGTCTAATCTCTCTGTGTGGCTTCACAAGGAATTGGTCCTCAGGCCTTTCCTCAATCCATTAGCCATTCTGGGATGTCTAATTCAGGACTATGATTCTCAATCATCTTCATATACTGGTGGTTACTAAATTTGTTTCTTTGAACCAGTTCTTACCCATGAACTCCAGATCTATAAAAACATCTAAAAAGTAAGATCATTTAATTCCTTCTATTACCAATATTTTTCACAATTTTTATCTGTCTGAAATTGGGATCAGTTTAGGATGATTGGCATTTTATAATCTCTGTCTGCCACATGAACAGGTTCAGCTACCATTGCCTTGGCATGCATATACTCCACGTCACTGAGTGATATGCATTGTTGACAGTACTTGTGTTGGGTTAATTTCTATTTAAGCTTTCTTCAAAACAAGATTCTTGGAATCATACAATAACTCACTATTGGAATGAAAGTTATTATGCACAGCAAAATGCATGGAAACAAAATAGCAGGGTGTAAATTTGATGATAGAGAAATACATATTTGTCTCTGGAGAATGGCCACAATTTCTTATTTTCTTTTTTGGAAAAACAACAAATACCTTCTGTATAGGACTTCAGATAGAAAAGATACCCATGTATGATAATTTCCATGTTGAGACATAAGAAAATACTGTTGACATACTTCATTCTAAGCCATGGGAAATTAACTAAAAACCTTGGAATAGCAAAAGAATTCAGATGAATTGAATCTGGTTTAACTTTCTCAGTATTAAGTGTATTTTGTGTATTAGAATATATTTCAACTGCCTCTTTAAAACTTTTGTTGACACTTTCAATAAGACAGTAAACCTTGATAATTCCTTCCTACCAACTTTTCTTTCCCTTTCCCAAATCTATCCTCTGTTGAATTCCTTCTTCTTTCCAATTAATCTCCCTTCTACTTTGATGTCATAAATTTTCCTCCTATTATAAAAGTCTTACTTGACAAGAGACATATCCAAAATGAAAATTGCTAGTCTACCATCTTATACCCAACACATAGGTTGGTCTTCCCTGTCCTCCCTACCTGAGTTAATGGCTCCATCAAGCCCAGAATTATATTCATTTCTCTCTTTTCTTCATTCTTTCTTAAAATATTTTATTTATTTATTTAGAAAGAGAGAAAGAGTGCAAAACAATTGGCACACCAGAGCCTCTTGATGCATGTGCCACTTTGGCTTTATATAGGGACTGGGTAATTGAACCCAGGCCATAAGGCTTTATTCTTCATTTTTATAAATCAATTTTTATTAACATTTTCCATTATTATAAAAAATATCCCATGGTAATACCCTCCCTCCCCCCACTTTCCCCTTTGAAAGTTCATTCTCCATCATATCCCCTCCCTATCTCAGTCTCTCTTTTATTTTGATGTCATGATCTTTTCCTCCTCTTATGACGGTCTTGTGTAGGTAGTGTCAGGCACTATGAGGTCACAGATATCCAGGCCATTTTATGTCTGGAGGGAGCATGTTGTAAGGAGTCCTACCCTTACTTTGGCTCTTACATTCTTTCCGCCACCTCTTCTACATTAGACCCTGGGCCTTAGAAGGTGTGATCGAGATGTTGCTCAGTACCCCAGTCACTTCTTTCTAGCACTATGATACCTTCTGAGTCATCCCAAGGTCACCGCCATCTGAAAAGAGAAGATACTCTACCCCAAGTGAGAGTAGTTTTAATATAAGGGTATGAATATTAAGAGAAGTGCTTACTGGGCAATTTGATAAGCATAGTTTATACATTTATTCAGACAGCAGCAGATGTTACACCCCTAGGACTCATGACTACCCCTGTTTTAAGTTTTCAGTATCAGGGATGTATTCCCTCCCATGGAGTGGGCCTCCAGTCCAATTGGAGGGCAGATGGTTTCCACCATGTCAGACATGCCACTATTGCACCCGTTGGCTCATTTGGCCTGGCTGGCCAATTATAAGGCTTGCAGTGTCCACTGTTGAGTATGTTTACTGGTGGTATCTCTTTCTCCCATTGAACTGCATGTAGATTGGCTTCTTCCAGCTTTCTGTCAGCTGGTCTACATGGAGGAGGTTATCAGCTCAGTTCCAGCAGGATTTCTCAGTGGCCTTGCAGCCCAAGTATGTGGAGTTTTCAGCAATAAGGTCTTACCACCTATTCCTGGTGGGAAACCAAGGGTCTTGGCAATGGCCTATAATGTTTTGGGGGCTTCAGGGACCTTCCTGGCCAACAAATCACTGGAGGTATCCTATTCCTGGTACTGAAAATTTCCTAACAATGATCTATGGCTCCTGAGTGTTCCATTGTCCAAAACAAGAGGATTCCATATGATTTATTTATATCCTCTTAGATTTTGATTAGCCCTCCCTCCACCTTTCCTTTACTCAATCTTTTTTATTAACATAAAATATATGAACATTTCTTGTGTTATCTCCTTAAAGATGTGCCTTTGTCCATATTTATTCCCCTCTTCTCAAATATCTTCATAAAAATAACACCATGACATCTTGCCTGGACTATTGCAGTCAACTCTTATTTTCCTTTGTTTCCTTTACACTTCCTACTCATCCTTTACCTCCTACCTCCTACAGTCCACTCTTTAAATAGCTGCCTAAACATTTTCCAAGTATAAGTAAGATTTTGTCTCAGAAATAAATCCATACTTTTTTCCAGTGGCACCAAATCTCTTAAGTTTTTCACTTTCTCTTACTTCTTAGACATATCTTTCTCAATGATTATGTTTCAAGAAACTTGCCCATCCTAGTTTTCAAACTTGCTACATTTCAGAGACTTTATATTTGTTAAGTCTTTTGCCTGGAGCTTCCCTGCGACCTCATCTTTCTGTGTGGCTGTTTTCCATAACTCAGAAGGCAGGTCTTTCTTACTAGCATGAATTTGGTCATACAGCTTCTTACACTGAATGACACATCCATGTGGAGGTCATCTCAGAATATTTGGTAACAGTAAAATCTTTCTGAATGTACAACTGAAAATGAATTCCTAAAGCAAATGAGGTTTTGCTGGCAGTGCTGCCAGTGTACACACGACATCACTGCAGCTTCGCTTCTGAACACGCAATACGTGCTCTTTGCATGGCACTTGCCACCACACCAACTACCACTAACCTAAAACATCTTGGCTCAGATTTGAGACTATTATATGCTGTGAATTGCATTGTTTGCTTTTTTACTGTACATATTGCTTTTTGCTTCTAAAGGAATATGATTGTTTTATTATAGAAAATAAAGAAAATATATTTTCTGCCATTGTTCCTCAACATGTAAGTATGGAATTACTATATCTTTGGATTGCATTGTATTAGAATGCTTAATTTAAAAAATTGCTGTTTGAGCTACTGACTTGAGTTTCATTAAAAAATTCATCAAATAAAGTTTAGCTTAGAATTAGGACAAAATTTCCAACTATTTCTGAAATGTTCCTAGCCATACTTTGGCCATGTACTACATGTCTATAGAAAGAAACATTCTAAGCAGTGGTGACTAGTCAACCATACTATCTAGCAACTCTGAAGAACACAGAAGATGTTCTGCAACCCTCAGCCAAGATTCAACACCTTATGGGAAAATAAGCACATACATCTCATTAGTATGAAAATTTACTTTTGTCTTTAACAAATGGTAAAGTCATACATATATTAAATTTTTTTTCAAAATAGATTTTTTTATGGTTTATCATTAAATGTTTGTTTTATATAACTACTGTATATACCCAGGGACGTGGGTGAAATGGGTAGAAAAAAATTTCAGAAATTGTTCCACCACATCTTTCTTTTTCACTCCTGGTAACTTTCTGAAATTTTCTTGATGATTTGTTTGTATTTTTAACTTTCTTCACCTCAGTCCAGGAAGGTAAAAAAGTGCTTTTTTTCATTCTGTGTCTTTAATATTAAGGCAGTTAGACTGGAGACATGACTCTTAAGGCACTTGCCTGTAAAGCTTAGTGATCCAGATTCGATTCCCCATTATCCATGTAAAACCACATGCACAAAGCTATGCTTGCATCTCAAGACCCTGGGGCACCCATTCTGTCTGTCTGTCTTCTCTTGATCTCTCTCTACTTGCTCAATGCTATCATAATTCATTAATGAATGAAAATTCTACTCTGTTTTTGGAAAATGATATCCATGAAAGCAAAAGTGGTATCATTTTTGAAAGCATTAAATAAACTTCATTCATGAAATATAGCTTCATTTAGTCTCTGGTTGCTTACTTGTACAGTAGTCATATAGAAATCATTATCTCCCCAGATCATTGTAAGAAGTAAGTAAAATAGAAGCTGGGAAGATAGCTCAGTAGGTAGAGAGCTTGCTGTACAAATGTGCTGTTTTGAGTTCAGATTCCCAGAACCCACACAAAGCCAGATCCAGTAGTGAGTATAATCTCAGCCCTCTTATTCTGAGATGGGATACAGAAAAATGAAAGTCCTAGAACCTGTCAACCAGCCAGGCTGGCATGCCCTGCACTGAATAACAAAGAGACCCTGACTCAACCAAGGTAGAAGAGGTTGTTCTCTGACTTCTACATGCATGTTGTGGTATGCTCATACCTGCTCTCTCTCTCACCCATAATAAACAAACACAATTATAATAAATAGAATTAAGTGAAATAATTTATATAAATACATATATTGCCAAATTGGAACCCTTCCTACATGCCTCTTGGAGAATTCAGTCCCAGCTCTTTTCTCACTCCCCCAGAGCTCAGAGGAGCTCCAGGAATGCACAGATGTGTGTGCATAACTAATTTTGCATGAACAGCCCCAAAGGCCACAGGTAAAAATACCTTCCCCAAATAGTAATTGTTACTTGTTTCACATTGAGTCTGTTTTCAAGTTGATTAAAATAATTTAGGATGTTAAAATGATCACTTTATATAGTTAATGAGATAGAATAGCATTTTTAAAATGCATTTTATTTATTTGAGAAGAAGAAAGAGAGAGAGAGAATGGACACACCAGGGCCTCCAGCCACTGTAAACAAACTCTACATGCGTGTGCCCCCTTGTGCACCTGGCTTACATGGGTCCTGGAGAGTTGAACTGGGATCCTTTGGCTTTGCAGACAAATGCCTTAACTGCTAAGCCATCTCTCTAGCTCCCTAGAATAGCATTTTAACTGTCAAATATTGAAGTCTCAAATCCACCATCCATTGCTAGAGCTGGCTCACTGTCCTTCTTGTCCAGGGCCAGGCTCTACTCTTTCTGTTTTCCCAGGTGGCCTGAGTTCTCTAGAGGATACTTGCAAGACTAAATTGGAAAAAAGGAAAACAAAACAAAGAAAAATAATAATTAACAAGGAAAAGCTCCCAGGAGAAAACCTCCATGACTCAATGTATCTTATGTGTGTTTTTGTGTCACAAGGATGCCCCTGGCTCGTGTTCTTCTCCCTGCATGTCAGTTTTCATACAAGGCCCGAGCATAATGCCCTGATGGTAATGCCATCCAGACTGCACATTCAGCCCAGTGATTGAGGACAGAACTGAAATATGCAAAATATACGTGGGAAATCTCATAAATTGGTAGGGCAGTCAAGAAGAGGCTTGGGGGAAAGAAGAGTGGCAATGGGGCTGGCAGTTAAGGGGGAAAGTTTTAAGAAACCTCTCTGCTCTTAGCTCAGCTTTGCTGTACTTGTCATCCTTAACCCCAGCACTCCTGGTCCTCCACCACAGACAGGACATAGATGGGAGGGGAAGAAATTTTATGGGTGAAAAACACTTCCCTGGAAATTCACTGGCACAGGGCTTGGACTTCCTGACTTCTTAGGACCTTGATTGGCTCCTTGGCTGGGAGAGTGGGTGATTCCTGGATTTAGACCTTCCCCTTTCTCTGAGCAAATATGCCAGCAGCATTTGAGTTAATGAACTGTGCCTTTTAATAAATGGGTTTTATCTCACCAGAGTGGTGCTAAATTGTCAGGATTTTAAATTAACTTAATAGTTTCATGGATGGTACTTACTCACTGGTTAGTCTAAAAGGAGTGTGGCCCCAGCCTGGGCTCCTTATTGAATTATGCAACAGTTAGTCATTTCATTTGGGTTTAAGGGGAAATGTGTAGGATTAATGTGCAATGCCTCAATGCCCCCCTTAATGGGCATTTCCAGGCCCACACTAAACTAAAAGCCAGTCATCAATCACTGGGCCACTGCATGTTCTGAGGACTCAGAATGAAATGGCTCATACCAGGAATGGCCATGGGCTCATGGAAACACCCTTCCCTCCCATTGGAGGGAGACAAAAATGTCTGCCTTGATTTTGGTCAGTTTTGCTAAATATTTTTTAAATGGACAAGTCCTTGTCCTATCTACTATAAGCTCATATACAAAAGAAAATGGTGAGTGCTATGCATGAAGTAATGATAAGAGTCCTGGGCGTCTAAGGAGGTGAAGAAGAGCAGAGCAGCACAGCAGGGTGACACTTTGATGTCTGAGCAGGGTTATGAAAAGCATGTAACATAATTGTCATGTGATGTAATGTCTATGACGTTATCTGATGCCTAAGGAAGTCAATATCATCTTCAATAAGTTTTAATCTTGTTCACTCTCTGTTACATAGTAATCAACCATGGACAAAGACAATTGCTGATTTTTGGACACTTTTTGCAAGTTGGGCATAAATTCTTTACGATAACTTGTGAGGTATAAACCAATATTGTTTTCACTTTACAGATAAAAATCTTGGGTCTCCACAAGGGGAAAAAAAAAAAAAACAACCTAGCTCCGGACTTTGGACATGCAGAGATTCTAAATGAAGCCATGGCTTGTTCTTTTTGTCATAGTCTCATCTAAATCAAATCCCTTCTGCCCCTCAGACACCATGCTAGCATGCAGATTTGTCTTTTCTTTTTCTTTTTCTTTTTTTTTGCCAGCAAAATCATTCTCTCAGGGCACCAGTTTCTTTATCTTTTAGTGGCAAGTGAGGCAGTCCCTTTATAAAGACAATTTGTTCCAGTGGGATCACATCATTATCCCAAAGCAGGTTTGTCCATTGTACATCAGAAATCAAGTTGGGAGAGAAGTAAATAAATCAGCATGTGGTGTCAGTGATGTGCAGAACAGGGCCAGTCATGTACTGTGGCAGACACAGAGTGACTGAGACATTATCTGTACCCTCCAAAGCTGTCAGGACATCTGCAGGAGTGGCATCGTCCCTACCAAGCCATGACAGAAATCATGGATGTTGGCAAGCAACTAACAGACAGGTGTACGACTAATTTCTAACTGTGGAAAACCCGAGCAAGGCAGCAAAGCATTAGAAGAAAGGAAGAAAGTAGGAGAGTGTGCAATGGAGGTTGAGAATGGTTATTGGCCAGTTTGCACCTTGGATCCTCATTTGCATTCCTTTGAGGGTCCCACCTGTGGGTCAAAGGGGAGTTGGCGGCGTGAACACTGAGCTGGTCAGGCAGCTTCCTCCCATGGAGTCCTGCAGTAAGTAGCAGGCTAAAATGCCCTGCTGGGGACTTTAGTTGTTTCTGCCCCGGAAAAGACTCCATTGGGACTGAGGGGAAACAGAAAACAAAACCTGGCCCTTTCAGCTTCCATCCCAGTCCCTTGGAGAGGCACAGGGGGCCTGCTGAGTAGAGTGACCTTGAGAAGGTCAAGCAGGCGTCTGAAGTGGTGCAGCAGTTCTGGGCAGAGGGAGTAGATTGAGCCATAAAGGAAATATTGTATATAAAAGCCCCAAGCCCCTTTCTTCTGGAGCAGACACAGACACTCACTTCATTTTGCATTCATAAAGCCTTCTTTTGGAGACGCCTTTAAGAAGTGTGAAGGAATCTTGAAGAAGCATGTTGGAGGGTCAAACACACATTTCCTGGGGCTTTCTTTCATCTGCCTTAAAAACAAAAATTTTGCTTTTTTTCATCACTTCCTCCTATAAAAAGGGCTAATCTTTTGTTAACAGCAGCTTCCCAGGGCTTGGAACCTCAGCAATTAGTATGGGAGGGCAAGGGAGACAAGGGTAGAGGAGGGGCTCCTGCTGAGGAGCAGGGGGACTTGGCAGAACAAGGAGAAGGAGGTGGCTGTTCAGAACAGTAACAGAGAGGTATGGCTGTGGCTGCAAGGTGCTCACTGAGCCAGGCATGCCTTCCAGAGGGGCTTCTAGGGCTCAGGTCTCCAATGCAAGTCTGCAGGTGGGACCAGAAAATGCAAACCAGTCAAGGATGGACAAGAACAGTGGTTTCAGTTGATTCAAACCTTTGGCATTTTGAAAGACTCATGTGATCCGATTTACCAACCTTCTATAAAAATATTACTATAATTACTTTGTCTGGAATTATTTCAACTTTGTTTTAAACAATTTATATTGTCTTCATTTATAATTAGGATCTTTGCCTTAGTAGTACAGTTCTAAAAAATAAACTAAAATTAATTTAAAAACACTTGTGCTCTGCTCAATTATCTGCAATGTTTTCCCATTATCATAGGAGAAAATCCAGACACTTCAGAGTAATTTAGGGTTCTTGGGTCCTGACTTTACTGACAGACTCCTTCCCTAAGCCCAACACTGTTGTTCTCTGGGCCTGACTATGTTCTGATAAATCTTTGTCCTGGAGAGTCATTCTTCCCACAATAGTGTCCACTTTATCCCCAACCTGAAAAAAATGCCTCATCCTTTAACACCTGTCTGGATACCACTTTCTCTGTACAGGTGGCAGAAGACCCTTGTCTCCTAGATGCTTGCAAGCCAGTCCCTGTGGGCCACTTGTCTCTTAACAATTTGCTTGTGTGTGCAATTTTCACCTCTTGGAGATTTTCAAAAGCATGTAGTGTTCCTTCTTCCTCTTTACAGTACAGTCCTTAATACCTTGTGGACACTGAACACAGCCTGGCTAAAAACAGCAAAGCACATTTAATAACAGAAAACAGTAAGTGACCCACCCAACTCTCAAGAAGAGAGGAATTTAGAAAACAGACTTTCTTGATTCTAGTAATTTTATTTCATCAGGCAAGAGTAAGCATTTGGAGAGGAGAGGCCAGCTGGATGATTACGGTGGGCTGTTGTGAGTGTGTGTGTGAACAGTTGGAGCTAGGGAAGCCAATTAAAGGTGGGGAGAATACAGCCAGACTTCAGAGCCTCAGGACACTGGGTGAGGAGACTCTCTGCCCAAGCTCAAAGAGGCCTCCAGTGGCTCCAAGGCTCAATTGTAGGTGGGACACCTTTCACACCCATGATGCCAGGTTTGCAGTACACAGAGAACATTTTGGGCAAATTGGAGCACATGGCTGTCACTTTTTAATTTTTCTTTCCAAATTATGTGTTTGCAACAGGGCCCTAAGGACAGTTTTATACAGCAAAGGGAATGAAGCTGTAAGCAGCATTTGTCTTACTTATGTGAAAAGAACTGTTGCAGGATACTAGCATGGCTAATCTGAAGATGTGTCCAGCAGCCTCAGCTCCTCAGCCTGTGATTCTGGGGCAAGACCTACTGTACTCTCTGCCTCTCCTAAAGGGGTTGAAGACTAGGCACCAGGCAGAAAGAGTCTTTAGATCTCTCTGTGGTCCACAAACCCTGACAATGACAACTTTGCCAGCCTTTTCCTACAAAGTGAAGGCAGGAACTCCTGCCAGCACATTCTGGGGTAAGGAGAAAGGACAAGTTTTTATTTATTTGTTTTCTTTTTTGAGCTGTGGACTTGTAAGGTATCATCATAGAACAATGATCAAAGTTCTCAGGAAATTCCAGTCCTGAGGCACAAGCATGGACTACACTGTGGGCATTTCAATTCCATCAAAATATTGTAAGGAAAGAAGGAAGGGAGGAAGACAGGGAGGAAAAGGAGGAGGGAAAAAGGAAGGGGAAAGGAAAGAAGGAAGGAAGAAAGGAAGGAAGGAAAAAAGGGAAGAAAAGAAAGAAAGGATGGAGGGAGAGATTGGGAAAGGAAAGCATTACATCAGTTATCTGTGCATTTTCAACCCAATATATATGTCTGTGATACTAATATTCACCTCTACAACCTGTCAGCTTGATTTCCAAGTAACAACTTGGAACATTAATATAAAATTCTCCTTCTCTCCCCTCCCCATTCTAACAGATTAGACATTTAGATACTTAGTGAAAGTAAAAGAGTGTAATTCTCCAAGTAATTGATAGTAATGAATTTGTTTGCTGAGTGATGTGGCTTATTGACGACATTTGTGTGTGATCTGCACTCTGGTAATAAGCGTGGTGTTTGTGCTCAGCTTGTTGAGTTAATAACATCTACAAAGTGTTTTGACAAAAGAGTATGTACTCTAAAGCAATTCCAGGCAAAGAACTCCCTTATCATGGGTAGTGTGTGTATGTGTTTCTTAATCATCACTAATCATTAGAATGGGAAAGTGTCTGCTTCCTGACTTGTTAAATAGAGAATACCCCATTGCAGGAGAAGCATTTCTTCATCAATGGTTTCACACTGAGTGAAACTTCAGCTTTTCCCAGTAACAGAGAACACAGGGGAACACAACATTAAACATTTAAGATCTAATTAAAAGTTGTGATGAATTTTGGTAAAAGGAAGCAGACATTTAGGGCTAGTTCAGTGAGGTATACTCAGCCCTTTGGTCCCCTCCAAGCCACCATTCATCCTTGTATTCATTGAGTAGACAATCACTGGTTTTTCAAAGTAAAGATTGAAATGGCATAATAGAACTGGTATGATCTCACAACATCCTCAGAGAAGGCACTGCTTGCAACAAATATTGTTATCCATGTACACGAAGTAATTAAAATGAGCTAATCATTTTCCAAAATATTTATGTATTGAAAGCAATTCCAACTGATTGCCGTTAAATAGTATTTTATTCTGTTTCAATCATAAACAGTTAGAAGCGTGCTCCTATTAGCTTTCTGGAGCACCAGCCCACCCACAGTAGTAATAACAGTGGAGTGGCTTGTGCATTGAGTTCAAGTTGAGAAGATAATTTATTCCACCCTGAAAAAGCCCCTTCACAGCTTTGTTCTCAGGCCAGAGCTGGCTGTCCAGAGCGCTGGGAAAAGCAGTCCTCTGGTAGTAAAAATTGGAGTCCTCTGTCTACTCTAGAACATGATGCCAGCTCAGGGCTGATTTTTTTGTGTCATAGCCTGGAAGAACCAGCAGTATGATTAAATTCAGGTTGACATTACAAACGTCTGCATTTCTAAATCCAGGGAATAAATAAGATAAATGTTAACAATAGCATTATCTTTGGAAGGTGCATGTGAGAAGCCTCTTCCAACAGTGTAGGTAGCAGACTTCTGGTGTCCTTAGTCCCAAGGGGACAGGGTGGAAAAAATTATGGGGATGACAAAAGAGACAAAATGACCACCAGGGTGTGTTGATTGCACAGTAAGGAGGAGTGGAGACAAGGTCTTCAGTGGTGGGAGGTTGATGGGAAGCTCTGATAGGCTATTTGGGAACTTGCTTCCATGATTCCACTTAGCTTTGTGTGACTTCTTAGGTATATGACTTCAGACAAGCCCCAGACCCTCAGACTCTCATTGTCCTCTGCCTTAGGTATAAAAAGATAGATATTTAAGAATTATCCTTATTATGCCATTTTTGAATTCTCAAGAAAGAATCCAGAGGCAGAGGTGGGAAGAACAGGGAATTTTACTCACAGAAAAGGTGGGAAAGATGGGCAGTGCGGAACATAATACTTGGAGGAACAGGTCTTGGGAGAAGTTCCTTCCCAAATCCCAAGAGACAGAGAAAAGTACCTTTACTTTGATTAAAGGCTGTACATCTAAGATTTGTCTTCCTTGTTCAGGACTGAGTGGACAACACTGCTTGCTACCTTGGCTTCTGACCTGCTCATTGCTAAACTTGTCCCTATTGAGTGTTCCACTCTAGTCACAAGGGGCCCATTCTTTCGAAGCTCAGGTGCATTCAAAAGTGAATGCAGCCTTTGGAGGAATAAAAGCCAGAACAAGTCTCTAGAAGTTATGTCAACTGCATCTCATAGTCTCATACAAGGGGTCACTCCAACCCTTTGTGCAGAGTTCATATTTTTTGCAGAAATATGCATTTGCTTGCTGCCATTAAGGGATGGAAGTATATAATTTGTTTCCCATTCACTTACCTCTGTCTAAATCTGCATGTCTCTTGTGACTGATAGATTTTGGGGCAGTTTGAATATAAAATGTCCCCGTTGACTTCTGTGTTTGAATACTTTATCCTGAGTTAATGGCACTGTTTGGGAAGGTTATGGAGCAGTTAAAAGATGGGATCTCGCATGAGGGAGTATGCCACTGAGGGTGGGCTTTGAGGTTTTACAGTCTAGCCCTAGTTGCTGTTCTCTCTCTCTCTCTCTCCTTCCTCCAGCCTGATGTGATGAGGTAGTGCCAGTTCCCTGCTCCTGCCATGCTTTCTCAGCCATGATAGACTACCCTCTGGAACTATAAGCCAAAATAAGTACTTTTCCTTCCCTATACTTCTTCTAGTTGGTATTTTGTCCCAGAATAAGAAAGTAATGTTCTGCTTTACCTTCAATGCTCTTGGGTTTCTCTAATTTCTTATGGGCTACTCAAAACTTGCACAGGCTTAACTCCTCCATTTATGCCCTCCAATCAGGACTGCCTGCCTCATGTAGCCCTTAAAAAACAAGTTTCTAAGCCCACATGTCCCTAACACCTCATGTGAACCATTTTGATAACTTTGTTGTATGTCAGGCATAGGACAGAGTCAGCTTTCTTCCCTTGAGACTGATGAGCCATTTGTTGGGTCAAATCCACATGTAGTCATCCTGGGAAGATTAAAAATGATAGGACTGGAATGGGGCTGAGCTGTAACTACAGATTTTTAGAAAAGATCCTAGGTGATTGGCTGACAATGGGTTCCAAACTTTTCTTTTAACTAGTCACACATTTCAGCATAGCAAGATCTCCTAGCAGCACACAATATCTAAAGCAGGTGAAACAGGCCTATCATGGCAGCGGGCTCAACCCAAAGCCTCACAGAAGCCCTTCACAAGGCCTTCTTCTGAGCCATGATATTGGTGAGCCTGTTCCAAATGTTGTCTACACTGCTCAACTCTGTTACTGGTGACACCATTCTATAATAGCCTGCTTACAAGTGGAAATGACTCTGCTTATGTGAAAATAATCATAACACTCACCATCAAGCATAAACAAACTAAGCTAAATCACACATCAAAAGTTGTTACAAAATATAGTAGCAAGAATTCACCAGTGTAAGCACCTGACTTGCAGACCTCAAACCAGTTCAGACCAGAAGCATCTTTATCCCTGTAGACCTGTGAGAAGTACAATTTCAGGCCAGCTGAACATGAACCTGAGGAGCTGGCCCCAGAGACTCATTTTTTCAGAAAATGTTCAAGCAGTTCCATGCAAGCCAGGACATAAGGACAATTGCAATGGCTTAAGCTGTAATGGCTCTAGAGTTTTCCCATTTTCCCATATATTTGGAATGTTCATAATGTACATAGGTTCAGGTTTGAAGGCCTCCACTTGGTGTTGTTCAAGTATACTTTGATAAGGGGTGTTAGCCCACATTAGTTACATTGTGTCTAAGGTGGTTATTATTTAGCAATAACAACACAAAGTGTATAATTAAATGCATTTGCTTATGAAAATAAAGAAAATTATCTTAGTGTGTGTTCTGGGTGGTATTTTAGACATCCTTATGCTGAAAAATTATTTTCTGTCTATTTGAACTGCAATTTTAAGTGGTCGGTTATTTAACATGTCAACTGAATCTTGAACAGATCATGTATTAGGGATTTGCTGTTCTTCTTTCTAAAACTATATCTGAAGCCAAGCGTATATGTCAGTGCTGTGTTTTCATTTCCAAAACCCTCTCTGTGTTATTGATAGAAGCAAAAATAGAGAGAAACAACACTGTCAAATGGGCAGAATCAGAGCCTTCAAGCTCATTGTTTTTTACATTTTTATTTCACTCGGACATTTATTGGATTACAAGAACTGCTGAGTAAGATGCAAAAAAAAAAAAAAAAAAAAAAAACCTTTTCACAATCACATGACTGCCTCCTGTGTGCTTCCTTCAACCCTGGAAAATACCAGAGCCTGACAGCCCCTGATGTTGGATGATGGTTTCTGAGCTTTCCCCTCCTTCCTGGTGGATGGACTGTGGAGGTTCTTCTAAGCTCAAGTCTTTAGGACATAGTCAAAAACTGGCAAACTGACACAGTCTTTATCATCCACTGTATGACTTTGATGTATCAGCCATAAGCAGACACACATCTCAAGGGTGGGATGGGAAGCAAAGAAAGGATTATCACTAGACTCACCATGAATGAACCTGAATTACCAACAGGTTTTTATTTGAAAGACAAAAGAAAAAGGTTTTAAAACACAAAATATATATTTCTCTCATATACCTTGCTTTTTTGTGGAGAGAGTTGAGACTGGGAGAGTCAGAAAGCCTGTTTTCCAGTTGAGACTCTTTCAGTATTGTCATGTGACCTTGGGTTACATAAAACCTTTTATATTCTAAATCTTATTTATATTATAAAGATAATTGTGAAATTAGACAACCCTTAGTTCAATGGCTCGAAAGGTTTCTTTGTTGTTGTTGTTTTGTTTTGCTTTCATTTATTTATTTTTTATTTTTTTGAGGTAGGGTCTCACTGTAGTCCAGGCTGACCTGGAATTCACTCTGTAGTCTCAGGGTGGCCTCAAACTCATAGTGATCATCCTGGCTCTGCCTCCTGAGTGCTGGGATTGAAGACATTTGCCACCACACCTGGCTGGCTCATAAGTTTTATCATTTTTTCCCCTTAGTATCTGATGGATTCTTTCTCAGAATGCCACTGTTCTGAATTGAGTATAACCTCACAGCTATCCTGAAAATCTCATGGCCAAAAATTGGTCATGTGATCAGAGATCACTTTTTTTACCCATAGGATTGTTCACTAAGCATGACGGAAGAAGAAAGGACATCTAATTAATCTCCCTTTTGTCCTGAACAGGGAATGCTTATCATATGTGTGTGTGTGTGTGTGTGTGTGTGTGTGTATATATATATCTCCTACCTATTCTTTGTGAAAAAGCATGTTCTGACCGCAGAAGGAGCTACATTTTATTAAATATTGAGGGACTTCTTAATTGGAATTAGTAGACACCAGAGAGGTAGATTCTTGGGTCAAGAGAAAATATGAAGGCATTGTGCAATCAATGAAAGATAAAAAGCAAATAAAACAAAACTTCCTCAGTCTCCAGTGAATGAGCTCAGGTAAAGCACACTGCACATGGAACTGAAGTGGGAGTGGCTATGTTCACTACTGCAGGCTTTGAGCTGGTGTGTTGAGTCCCTCACAGTGGCCTGGGCCATGCCTCTGGAGCATATCTACAAAGCAGAAGCAGACATTGCTCCTAGCTATGTGATTGGCTGGCTGGATTCTTGTAAAATGTAATGGGTAGGCAAGACATTTCAAAATTATAGTTAACTCAAAGCCACAAATTCCAGTTTGCATGGGATTAGGACAGCTCTTTGTTTCTATGAGCATCCTGAGATACTTTCTACAGGGGAAGGCCCAGGCATTAGTTCCACTTTGGAGGTTTGGCAATCATGGATCTTGTATAACTCTACTGGAAAGCTACATTAAAGAAAATTAGGGTTACCATTCCAGGCTGACATTTTAAAGTTAGAAAATGGCATATTCATCAGCTTATTTGAAATGTTCAGTTAAGCAGACAGGCCTTGAAAGTTATCAAGGCCAAGAGGGAACTCAAGATGGTAATGCAACATAATTAGAAATCCTTCTGCCCATCCCCCTTTCCAGAGGAAGGGAGCAGAATCACCAGGAAGGATGTCCACCAATACCTTCCTGTCTTTGATCCATAGCACATCCAGTTAGGAAGTTGTATTTTATGTTTCAACTCACACTCTGCTTTGGCAGTGTAAGTCTTTTGGAAAACAAACTGTCTGTGGTAGAAAATGCCCTAGGCTTTTGGCAGTCTCCTGACAGGTTTGGTTACAGGTTTCATTTGCTCTTTTAATGGGATTTTCTGAGAGTTATTGGCAGTCAGAGAGGTTCAGACAACTGGCTGAACATGAGGTATCATAGGATCATAGAATTTTAGCGCTGGAAGGAGCTATTGGGCCTGCCATCCAGACAGCAGTCACTTTGTCTCAGTGAGGAGGTAGTAAGGGTGGGGTGATCTTACACACAAATCCTTTTGTCACGCAACTGGACTGATGGAGACCTTTAAATGCCAACAAAGAAATATTTAGTATAATTCAGAGCTCACTAAACATCTAGTATCAGAGTTGTGATGCTACAGTAATCACAGGAACTAAACATCTTGCTGCATCTCAATGCAACCTGGTAGGCAGCAGCTTACAGTGGCTTCGTCAACATGTCTGCATTTGTAAATGGCAGCCAGAAGTGTTAGCAGCCATCTCTGTCTGAGTATCAATGAGGGACAGCCATCACCTATAGATGTACAGCTCTTCGTTGTTTCCTGTTTCCACTCACTGGGGAGTTCTTTTCAAGGCTGAGCTTAGAGTGACTGAAAACAGGTGAAGGAGCAAGACCTCTGTTGGAGCTTCCCCAGCCATTCAAAAGAATAGCAAGAAGGTGGAAGCTGACATAAGGATTAGGTCTACTATGATGAAGTTGACTTCCTAAGCCTTCCTATCTACACATAGACCAGACATGACTATGTCTGTTTGCCTCTATGCAAAGCCCAATGCTTGTACCCTGGAAAGAGACACTGTGGAGGTTAGGAAATATGAAGCCAGAAATAAAGATATCAGGCATTAAATTACTGGTCTGCACTGCAAGAAGGCAAACTTTAATATTTGTTTGTCATGTATGTAGAGATGTATGGAGCAAGTCTCAGGGGAAGGAGAGTCTATATCACATAAAAATCTCCCATGGATTAAAATTAGGATGGATTTCAGGAGCACATAACCAAAGTTAGTCAATAACCAAATAATGTGCTTATTATGCCAGTTCAGAGAAACCTCACAAATTTAAGGATGTTTTGATTCACCTGTCTTTCTACCCATCTACTCATGTATCACCTACCCATTCACTTATCCATTCATTTCATTTGAAAACTAAATGGAGCAATACTCTAGTCTCTTTGGATATATTCACTACCCTTTAAACAGAATGTGAATTAGGGAACTAGGGAGTGAGCAGAATGTGGGCAAAGAAGTGCCAACAGAAAAGTGAAGCCAAAACCAAACAAAACCCCCTACCAAACATATTCCTAATTTGATATTCTTTGGGAGTAGAAAGAGTCAAGATGAAGGGCCATGGGGCCTGCTTTCCAGCCTCGACTCTATTTTAGTATCGACACGTGGCCCTTGAGTTAGTCACAACACCTTTTGCAGTTTCAATTTTCTCATTTGTGAAATTAGACACATCTGTCAGATATTGAGCTAGAGGATAATTATATACTCTTGAAGGAAACAGATTTAGAGTTGACCCTCACCATTAGCTTATAGTCTGGCTGGAGAGCCAATGGTCCTGGAAAGAGCTGCTAAGCAGTTGGCAAATTATTTGTCTGATTTTCTATAAAAATGTTATAGCAGTTTCCTTCTCATTGCTGGGACCCAACATCAAACCAGAAGCAGCTTATGGGAAAATGAAGGGTTTATTTCCTGCTTAGACTTTTGAGGAAAAGTTTTATCATAGCAGGAAAAGCACAGTAAGAGCAAGAAACAGTCACATATCAACAGGGGTGAAGCATCAAGAATCAGCTAGCTGGTACTGGCTGGAAACATCTATGCCTGGCCCCAGGGACACATCTAGCTTCATCAGGTGGGATTAAGTATGAGGCTCAATCACAAATATTTATGATTAAGTTGTGACTTGTGTGGAATATTTTACATTCAAAACACCAAAAATATGTGTGTGAATCTACTATTGATTCAAAATTGCAACTTGTTATATGGATGAAGGTTAGGCAAGAGTGGCTTTCTGCAGGTAAAACAGTCCAGAGAAGGTTCTTGGGAAGGCAATATTTGAGCTAAGGCCTGCAAGTGAGAAGAGTCAGTAGAGAGAATAGCCCAGGCACATTGCAAGCAGAGGGAGGAGCCTGGAGAAGCAGCTTAGCACGCTGTTGCATAGAACTGAAAGGGGCCCTTGAAGTCAGGCTGGGTATGTGAAGGAGAGAGGGGAAAGGCAAAGGATTAGGACAGGAGTCAGAACATGTAAGGCTTTGTGGCCATGACCAGAAGTTGGGATTTGTACTTATTTATTTATTTATGAGAGAGAAAGAGACAGGAAGAGGCCGATAGAAAGAAAAAATGGGCACGCCATGTCCTCTTGCCACTACTGCGCATGGACTTCAGACACATGCACCACCTTGTGCAAGTGTCTTACATGAGTACTGGGGAATTGAACCTGGGTCCTTAGGCTTTAGGCTTTGCAGGTAAGCACCTTAACTGCTAAGCCATCTTTCCAGCCCCCAAATTGGGTTTTATTTTCAGTGCCATGGCAAGATGTTGCAGAAAAAGATGGGTACCTGAAAGGATTCAGCCTTTTGGCTGACAGGGAATGGATGGAGGACAAGAGCAGATGTGGAGACTCAGTGGAGGGCATGAGTTGCTGGTGGTTTGAAGAAGTACGAATCTAGTTTAGAGCTGAGGCCCATGCACAATGCAACTGAAGTATGAGCCACCTGTGCCCCAAAGTGTCCCTGAGGATTTTGTCAGGAAGTTGTCATCCACCTTTCCCTTCCTTTGGTACATATGGGCAGGTGATCAGTACCAGGTACAATACTCTGCTCGTGACATGGGAAACACATTTTACAAGTGTCTGTGTCACGGTCTAAATAACAGCCTCTGTAGATGTCCATGTCCTGATCCTTGCAGTTACTCCATGGACATGCCCACTCACATTGGCAAAAGAAACTCTTCTGGCATGACTTATTAAGGACCTGGAAATGGAGAAATTTATTCTGGATTATCCAACTGCAGTCAATTCAATGGAAATGTCCTTATAAGAGGAAGGAAAACGTCAAAAGTAGACACAAGACACATGATTCAGGCCTTGAACATTGAAGGAGACACAGTGTGTACCCAGAAGCCAGGACATGTTGGCTGCCTGGGGAAACCCAAAAGAACCAAAAAGCTGATTTTCCCCTGAGCCTTAAGAAAAGGCCAGCCCTGCTGGCCTGTGACCTTAGCCCAGCAAGACTGCTTTTGGACTTAAAACCTCCAAGAACTCTAAGATAGTGCGTTTATGTTCTTTTGACCCTCTAAGGTCAAAGCAATTTGTTACAGCTGAAATGGGAAAGTAATAAAACACTAACAATGGTGAATTTCTGGAAGCTCAGATCTCCTTAGGGTGTTTGGCTTTCTTGGCATCCCCTGAGCCCCAACATTCTGGTTTGAGATGCACTTGGCTGAGACTGGCCTTCCGTCGTGCTGCTCTGTGGTCTGGGCCCCTCAGCCAGCAGCCAGCTAAAAACTTGAATTGGGTGTGCTCAGGAGAAATCTCAGAGAACCAAGTAAGGGATGCCTTTTCTTTATTTCTTTTCTTTTATTTTACAAAAGTCAATTTTAGTAAATATAGGGAACGATGGTGAGAATTATAGATTTGAGAACAAGTGAGGATTTGCTAGCAAATACCTGGTCTGATGGTCCTTGGTGCTTTAAGCCTTTCTAGTCTCTATATCAGCCCACACTGGACTTGTGTACACCCTCCACACTGGTCTTTCTGCACGCAGCTCTTTCCAACTTTCTGTCTCTCCCATTCCCAGCCAGTGGAGCATATATCCTTGAGACTCAGAAGAAGGGCATGTGCATCTCTGTGGGGTATGAAATGGCTTCGAGTTTCAAAAAGGACTTTACAGGAAGCAGAAGTATGCCAACGTAACTAACTGTTATCCTGCTCCAAGGAATTGAGCCTTTTCCCTTAGCTAAGCACATTTTGGTAGTGGTGCCCACCATGCAGGTTTGCTGATGCCTCTCTTGGCCAGCATAACTCACATGAATCTTGTCTGGCTCCCCAGAAGCCTGAGCTGATAGTTTCCACTGTGAAGAAGACACAATTTTCCAGTAGAGAAGAGAACAAAGGTGTCTCCAAAAGACCTGGGTTCTTCTCTGTGTTTGCAGCCAGCAGGCAGCCCTATGTGAAGGGCAGAGGTGGTCCTAGATGAGACTGCAGGGTCTTGTGCATCCTCTGACCTTCTCCCTTCATAGACGGGCCTTTTTACAGACAGGCTCTTGGAACAAGGGCTTAATTAGGACTCATTTATAGGAAGTTACAGCATAGGCAGTACCAATTGGCTTCCCTAAGGGTTTGAGGAAAAGATGACAGGGAGGTGACGTGGGTCAAGACTTAGACTCTCCCTTTCAGAGAACTGTCTCCTACATAGTGCCTGGTTCAGGCTTCCCAGGGTGCTCCTTAATGAAATAGTGCTATTAGTGACTAAGCTACATATCTTTATTAAGAACTATCCACCTTGGCCTCAGAGATGCACACGTGGCACTGTGATTATTGAGTGTTAGCTATTTTCTTCTTATAAATACACATGAGGATTTTCCTTTTCTTCCTAACTTTGTTATGGTGAATGCTTTACTAACAAGGGTTGTGCCTATAAGCGCATTTTACTTCCATAATCACTGAGATTTAAATGCTCTCTGGAGAGAGTAACTGTTCAAACGTCTTCTGTGTAGGCAATGGTCAGGAGCATACACTTAGGACTAATCAGTGGATCCAACAACCTAGGAATTTCTGTGTTCACATGTTCAGCCCTAAATGCTGTGTTTTGGTTACTGTGTAGTTAACTTGGTGTATATATCTGCCAACCTTGATCTAATGGAATGAGGGGGAAAGTGTACTCTCTCTTGTATGAACAGAAGAGACCTGAGAATAGTAATACAAACTCTTAATAATAAGAATAACAGTAATCTGAAATCGAAACATAGAGAGAGCCCTCTGTATTATGCCAAGCTTTAAAACGATGACCTCACTCAATGGCTAGCAGCCTTTCAGTGATCATAAATGTCCTCAGTATTATCTGAGACACTTGGGGTGGATATTCAAGAACTAGAGAGTCAATATGGGGTTTTGAACTCTGTAATGCTGGCTTTAAAGCTATTCTCATCATTTTTTCAATGTTACTAAGAAAGAACACATTTATTAGAATATTTGTAGGCCAAGCATGATATTTTCCCTACCACAGCTCCTCACAAAGTAAGCAGTAAAGCCACCCTCTACTAGGAAGGAGGATGTAAACAGAAGGTTGGCAAGGTGGTGAACTTGTTCAAGGTTGTGGAGGTAGCAAGGGTCAGAGGAAGGGTTTGATTGCTCTCCCACCTGTTTGTAAAGTCAACATTATAAATTGCCTGATAGTGTTGCATACCTCACCTTTCTATGCCATGATTACTCAAAGGACAGTTTGAATTAAATTGATTAAAATGTGAAGAAAAGAATCTTTTCTTACTTGAAAATGCTGGAGAACAGATAGTTCATCAAACATCATCAAGTTGTCAGTTTGCTTTGGCTTTTAAAGTTATAGGTCGTTACCATTGAAACTAGGTGCTTAAAAATCAAGGTTAGATTAAGAATGGCTGTCAAATACCCAAGTGGATAAGAAAACCATTAGTTTTTGATCAAGTACAGATGAAATAGAAAATCAGAAGCTTGAGGGCTTTCTGAAACTGGCTTTTAATAAATTTCATAGACTGACCTCACCAGCTCCATAAGCAAGTAAGCCAGCAAGTAAATACCTTCTGAGGCAGACTGGCTCCATCATTGCCTGTGCCCTTCAGGTTACTCAGAACCCAAGCACCAAATATCTAGGCAGGAAATTTCATCTAAGCAAACAGTCAAATAGTCAAATTTCATCTAAGCAAATAGTCAAATACCTAGGCAGGAAATTTCATCAGAAGCCCCTCCCCTTCTTCTTCCAAGCAATGTATCCCAGTACAAATCAAGACATTGCCATGCAAGAAGTCAATGCAGATGGCTTACTTTACTCTTCCTCCTACACTTTAAATCCACTTGCTTATTTCATGCATTTTATATGTGAATCTTAACTCTCCCCAGTTTTAAATAGTTCATGAATACTTAAGGAATTGATAGCCTAACATCAAGAGGTCATCACTCTTTACAATGTATAATAGTATATGTTAAGTTTTGAATAACCAATGACAATATCTATCATTGCTGAACACCTATTATGCACCAGACAGTGTATCTTTACTACACAAAGTGTCCTGCCAGAAAGATCAGTGTTTTCATCACAGGGAAAACCTACTGTTGGGCCCTACCTGAGACCTGAAACAAAAAGCCCTTTGAACAAGATCCTCAGAGGATAGATATGCACATTATAGTATGAGATACTGCTTTATATCATTTTGTGAGTATTTTTTCAAGGAGCAGTCTCACTTTAGCTCAGGCTGTCCTGGAATTCACTGTGTCCACTCAGGCTGAACTTGAACTACAGTGATCTGCCTACCTTAGCCTCCTAAGTGCTAGAGTGCTGGGATATAAAAGTGCATGTGCCACCAGGTCCTGGAGGGAGAGAGAGAATGGGTGTGACAGGGCTTCTTGCTGCTGGAAACAAACTTCCGATGCATGTGCCACATTGTGCATGTAAGTTTACGTGAGTACTAGGGGATTTCACTCTCGTCATGCTATACAGGCAAGCACCATAACCAATAAGCCATCTTTACAGTCCCACAAAGTCTTTTGTTTTTGTGATTATTTTGGTTTATTTGATTTTTTTTCAAGGTAGGGTTTCACATTAGCCAAGACTGACCTGGAACTTTGGAGCTCACTGTGTAGTCCCAGGCTGGCCTTTGAATTTTGGGTATTCTTTACAGTGTCTCTAGGAGGTGGAACTATTATCCCCATTATATAGATGAGAAAACTAAGATGTCCAAAGTCATCTTTAATAAACTGATGCCAATTTTCCCTGTCTCATTATTATATACCTTTCCTGTCCTGCTATCATGGAATAGAGAATAACTCATTTATAGTAATGATTCTATCCCCTAAATTGCACAAATTTTGAAATTTGCTGGGGAAATGCTGTTGTGAAACATTCATAAAATATTGCTATTGCGTGCTCTTGAGTACTAGTCATGTGATGTGTAGAGCACTGTGTGATTCCTGGCAGGACAATAGGGGCTTCCAGGGTAGAGACTAAGGGGCTCATATACCTGGCCACAGGCAATGTCTGTTGCTGTGTAGTCAGAAAGGACCATGGCCACGTTCAATATCAACTTAGAGTCCTCAAAAATGCCAGGTTGCCTGTGGGCTCAGCCAACTGGACTTCCTTCCAGGTCATTGAGAGCTTGCCTTTGTCTATACTGCTGTGAAGATGTAATACTCCTCCTCATATGTAGGAAGGAGAGTGAAGACAGAGTTCCAAGTTCCTCCAGTGAACTTGGAAGCCAGACTCTGCAGCCCAGCTGACATGGTCCACAAGTGAACCAGTTCTATGTCCCTGAGGTTGCTCAGTCTGTATGGTACCTACCTGACTAGCTGGTTTGGAAGTTGCCCTGCCATTGACTCATGTTTCAAACCACAAGTGGAGATTGAGTTTAAGCTGCTTCGCAGACAAACTCTAATGGCTTTCCTCGTGCATTACATTATTAGGAGCTCCTTTGACTGGTGTTAGGATGATAAATGAAAAATGCTTTGCACCATTACATCAAGCACTAATGCAGAGTGTAAAGAATTTCTACTTTTTAAAAAAAAAAAAAAAAAACAGAAGGGAAAAGACAGTAAATAGCAATGGGAACTCCAATGGTTCCTGGTGTCCGGCTGAGGCCTCTGCAGATAGGCTTGGGTGAAGTCTGGCAGGGGCACAGAGTGTTCACACTGTACACTGCTGCTGCTTCTCTTTCCTCCACCCTGCAAAGGCTTTGCCAGTTTGACTTTAGCTTCTTGGCCTAAATGAGCCTCTTGGAGCCATTGGACAGGCAAGCAGGCTGAGTTATGCACCTCACTTAAATCCAGATAAATGTCTGCTGTAAAAATTAACCTGTGAACGAGATTGCTTTCCTCAACAGGCACATAGCAATAGCATGCTATCTAGTTTGTGATAGTTCAGTTACTTTAATGTATCCTTTACATGTTTGCCTTCTGAAATTGAAGTGTGCTTTCTTCTTACTATTGGACTGAGAGCAGACAAGCTTGCATCACTCAAGGTTTACTCTCTGCTCACTTTATACCTGAGTATAAGGTGTATGTGTGTGCGTGTGTTTGTGTATGGGCATGTGTTTGTCAAAGAGCATGTATCATGGTCAAAGGACAACTATAAGGTCAGACCTTGCTTTCCATCTTTTTGCCTCCCTTTACACTGTAGGTCCACTGGAGTTACAGGAGCCCACCACAGATTTTGGCTGCTATTAGGGCATCTGACACTCAGATACTTAGACTTGCATAGCAAGTACTTTATCCACTGAGCCATCAATCTTCTTGGTTCCTCAGTTCTCTGATTTTGAACGTAACGATGTTTGATATTTATTTCTGGGGGGAGTGTTTGAGTGGTAGTTTGGGAAGTCATTTAGATGAACTAGCTCATGTGGAAGATTTTGACAATACAAGGCTATAGTTTCCATAGCTCTTTGCTGAGAGCTAGATGCCATCAGCCCAAACATTACAGGGTCAGATGTCTCAATCGATTGTAGTTCTCTAATGTTAAGGCCCCAAGATACTAAATTCACATTAACAGCACTACCACTTGATAAAGAATTTAGTAATCTGGGTGGGAAAAGAGTCTAAAGGCTGCCCTGAAGCCAAGGTCGAATACTGGCTGCTCTCCAGAATCACTAAAACAACCTGTTGGTGAGATAGCCAAATTCACTGCTTCATCTTAAAGAAAGCACCACCTCTATCATCTTTGCAGTGCTGCCAAAGAGAATACTTACTGGGATTTGGGAGCCTGTTACAAAGGTAACTTTCAGTCTAAGAATTAGGGAGGGGACTGAGTAGGCTACATAGGGGTAGGGATGTGATCATGTAGAGTCTTTAGGTAGGAGATGTCCTTTGATTATTTTTTCCTACTGATGTCTTAATGAGTCTCATGGGACATTCTTAGAAGAAACAATGAAGTTATTTGCAACTCTTAACTTTCTAGGCAGTAGTGAAGCTGTGTTGAGGAAGGCCTTGATGTCTTGGTCATATAGGCAGGGCATTTAGATTCTCACTGAGTTGAACTTAAAGCTTATAGTTGTGGAGAACTTTGGACATGGTGATAAATGGTCCTGACTGCTGGTGGACTGTCAGTGCCCCCACTTGGAAGGTCACTGAGAGTCTTGGGAAGTTGGGGAGTATATATTTTTTTCATAGCTTCACTTGGCCATGAGGTCATCTGCCCTTCTGATTTTTGTCAGTTTTCCTGAAGACGCTCAGTGTTCAAGATCCAGATGTCTGTCAGGGATCTAAGAACTCAGCATTCCAAGTTCTTTATTACATATACATGTTTCTTTTTGTTGGTCCTACGTCTAAAGAGAACAGAAATCCCACTGCACAGTGTTGTAGGAAGGGAATGTAGTGTGCGAGGAGCCACAGAAAAGCCACTAAGTTCTCTGGTAACATGATCCTGTGTTCTTCAGCACATGTGAACTCCAGGTTGTTGCTTATATGGCACTCAATATGCAAGGGAGTTTTGTCTGCTCCTTGCTTCAGGAGTGGCATTGAGCAACTGTGAATAAAAAAAAAAAAAAAAAACACAATTAAATTTACTAAAGGTCTGCAGAATCAGATCTAATCTCATTGGGGACTTGTGAAAAACAAGCAAACAAAAGAGCTGAGTTATCGATCGCTGCATTTCACTGGCTCTTAATCTGAAATGAAATCAGCCCAGACTGGGGCCCAAAGGCCAAAGACCCTGATATCCATTCTCCTGTTGGAAGGGCCACCTGTCAGAACTCAAGCTTCTTGTTCAACAACTGAATTAGTAAGCAGGCAGTAGAATGCAGAGAACTGTGGCCACTGGGTTTTCTTGGAGCACAAAAGACACAGGAATAACTGGAATATTTTTACAATATAAAATAGTGGAGCAAATTGGGTTCACAGGGTCAACATTCCTCTTCAGCATATTTGCAGAATCACCTACAATGGCTGGCAGTGCTCGAGCTTCATTCTTGGATTTTCCTTTTACAAGGCTCTGTCACTCTATTATCTTCCCTCAAGTTAGACTTTGCCCCTTTCACCTCACGAGGTAGAGGGGGCAGTAGGCCTGGGGGTTAGGGGCTTGCCAAAGAGGGGAAAGAGGCTAACCTTGAGTAAACTAGATATACAGACTCACATCACAAGTGTCTAGTCTAGTCCTGAAGGTAAATATTCGCACTTGAGATCAAGGTTCCTCATTTATCTGTTTGATTTTTTAATTGTTGGTTTTTTTGGAATTATAATAAAAATCATTGTATGCTTAATTTTTAAACTATTGTTCTCCACCGTGGTCACCAAAATACCTTAAAAACAACCTAATAGAGGAAATATTTCTTTTGGCAAATGGTTTCTGAGGGTTGTGTCCATAGTTGCTTGGCCTCACACTCTTGGGCAGAAATGAGAGTAATGGGGTATGGTGAAGGCTTTCCTTTGGTGAATGGGAGGAGCCAGGAACAAGATGCCTCCAAGGATAGCTCCTTCCCAGAAATGTATTTCCTCCAACTACATCCTACTTCCTAAAGTTTCTAGAACCATGCAAAATAATGCTACTAGCTGGAGACCAAGTGCCCAACACATGAACCTGAGAGGGACATTTCATATTCAAATCATGATCTTTCACATTCAAACCATTACATTCCCTAAAGCAAATCAAAAACTAGGAGTCTTAAAAATGTAAATCTCTTTCCATTTATCTGGAACAAGATCCAGTAGACAAGTCAGATTGTTTTAAAAGTTATGGCATTTCAATCTGCTTTTCCAGGTCCAGGGACAAGGACGACTCGTGGCAAGTATCTATTTGTTAATCTAACCCTTCAGTCTGTAAGGTGCTTAGGAAGCCAGTCACAGATTGACCATGCTGACAGGCAAATCCAAATGTCTTCTGATTGCCAGCTTGAAATCATTGCAGTCAGTAGCGTTGGATCTCACCTCTCTGTGTTCTGACTACACCCAGTTTCACAATCAAAATTCTTGAAATTGGTTCTTCGACATATTAGTTATTGTGCATCTCTCAGTCTATGGAATATATTTGGCCATGACTTCCCTCAGTGTCAACCATTGAATCACCATTCACTATTGTCTTGATTCTTCTTTCAATGTGATTTCTTTGGAGGGATGGCTAGAGGATAGGACCCTCACCACTTGGCATGTATCTCAATCTGGACATTGAGGGCACCATATTCTTCTAGTCTGCCTTCAGCTCCAGGACTGACTTTTTTTTAATTTTTTTTTTTAAATTTATTTATTTGAGAGCGACAGACACAGAGAGAAAGACAGATAGAGGGAGAGAGAGAGAGAATGGGTGCGCCAGGGCTTCCAGCCTCTGCAAACGAACTCCAGACGCGTGCGCCCCCTTGTGCATCTGGCTAACGTGGGACCTGGGGAACCGAGCCTCGAACCGGGGTCCTTAGGCTTCACAGGCAAGCGCTTAACCACTAAGCCATCTCTCCAGCCCCAGGACTGACTTTTTGAGCCTTCTTTTCTCCAAAAGAGTTATAACTGTTGTTGAGGTTTCATGCTTGACTCCTTTTCACATTTCTATATACTGCCTGAGGGATCTCTCTACCCTGTGACTTTGACATCTACTCTCAATTTTTTTAAATTTGTTTAGAAAGGGGGGGGGTGGAGAGAGAGAGAGATTGGAGATTAAGAATGGGCAGCCACTGCAAACAAACTCCAGACACATGCACTCCCTTGTGGGCATGTGCAACATTGTGTACTTGCCTCACTATGACTCTGGCTTAGGTGGGATCTAGAGTTTCAAGCAGAAGTTCTTAGGCTTCACAGGCAAGTACCTTAACTGCTAAGCCATTTCTCCAGCCCTACTCTCAGTTTTATACAGTTGACATTTAAACTCACAACTTTAGTTAGACATTTTCCCAATGATTTTGGTTTATATTTCCAGCTCCCAACTAAATATGGGCACCTGAGTATCCCATAGGTATATTACACTCAGTAAGTAGAAGACCATCTTCCCAAAGCTCCTCTTGCTTTGATGGAATTACTAGGACCAAAGGCACATGACTCACATGGTGACCGAACCTGGAGCTGAGATATGCCCTTCACCCCTCTCTTTGCCTATGTCTTAATTCACATTAAGTTCAAACTTCTTTAGTTTAATATGTGGGGGTTCATATAAGATGGCCATGTCTACATTTCCAGGTTCATATCTGATTATAGTCCAAGTCAATTTTCTATAACAGCAAGTCCTTTCCAGTCCTTAGATTTCATTCATTGGTTCAGCACACCTTGATTTATCTAAACATACCCACTGTGTCAGGCCTTTCTCCTCTTTGACACCTGCAAGGCATCATCCTCCAAAATTTACTTTGAATGACATCCTCTTCATTAATTCATCCCTGTTGTCCCAGGTAGAACTGGTCACCTACTCTTGGGCTCTTTCACAATACATGCAATATGCATGAGTGGTGACTGTATGGTGACACATCTGTCCTCAATTTCCATGATTGAACATGTGCAGAAATTCTTTTGCACCTTCTGATACATAGAAAATTGCTAATGAATGCTTCACGCAATCACTAAATAAATATTTGAATTCCAAATAATTTTTTTCATAGTTATGTTATAATGGTATACAGTAATATCCCCTTATGTTTAGGGGATATATTCTAAGACTTCCAGTTGATGAAAACATGGATAGTACTGGGCCCTATTTATGCTGGCTTTCCTATACGTACATACCTCTGACAAAGTTCAATTTGTAAATTAGGCAGAGTAAGAGATTAACAGCAACTAATAGTAAAATAGTGATGATATACTGTAAAGAAACTTATATGAGTTTTTTTTCTGCCTCTCTGAATATCTTATTTTACTATGTTCATCTTTCTTTTGATGATGTGAGCTGATACAATGACTGTGATGATGATGAAGTACACAGGCAGAATAATGTATCCCCCACATAATACTACCTCAGATCATCTGTTAATAGAACTGCTAATTAGTAACTAGTGAGCAGGTAACATACTCAGCATGGAAACAATTGAAAAAAAAGATGATTTACATCCCAGAGTAGGACATTGCAAGTTTTCCTCATGTTACTCAGAACATCAGGAAACTGAAAATGTATGGATTATTTGTTTCTATTTTGATATTTCTATATCAGTGTTATCTGAGACTTTGAGAAGTGAAATTATGGATAAAGGGGGATTACAGTATGGTTCTGTCCAAAAGTGTGAGACCTGGAGAATGCCAATATTCTGTGCCCAGTTTTGAAGGGATTACTAGGTGGTTACAGGGAAAACAAAGGCAGTATAAAGATGGCCAAGAAATGGGGACCCTCCTTGGGAAACCATGAATCATACTGGAAAGAGCCTGCACCTTGCCAGGCCTCAGGTTTCTCCTAACAAGCATATTTTTAAGACTGTAAAAATTCAAGTGTCCTAAGTGTTTGCAGAGCCATTTGTGGGCCAGATTTGAATGTCATTACTTTTTGAGCAAACATCAGTGATGCTGATGATAATGATTATGGAAATAGATGAATAATAAACACATAAAATGACTCAGAATAAATAGCTGTTTAGCCCATAAGATTACTGAAAGAAATAAAATATTGGTGAATTTAAAACAAACGACTCAGCCCAACAACTCTGTTGTTTCCATGATGCTATTTGAACACAGAGAACTAAGAGTATCGCATGTAAATAAATGTTAAGGATGCAGTTCCCCTAGTCTCCATATCATCAGAGCTTGTGATCTGTACAGTATTGCACTAATGCCCATTTTCAGTAGGATTTATAATGCAGCTATGAAGTCATGCCATAGACCTCTTCTTCTCTCCTGAAGTAGCTTACTTTTCCTTCTGATGGGTCCCAAGATGCCCTGGACTTATCTTTAAGGTGGCAGTGACATTGAAACTATTGATTTACTTCTCAGTCTGTCCCAAATATTAATTAAGAACTTAAGGACAGGCACTGCATTTGTTCAATAGGTTTTAGGTAGCTAGTGTAGCATGATCCCTGAAATCTTGGGCCACAATATGTCCTGGCCTTTTTTCCCTTCATTAAATACATGCTGTGGGGTGTATGTCTCTGTGCCAGGCACTGAGAATACAGAGCTCCAGTCCTGCTCACTCAGAAGCTGGACTTATAAGGTTCAGCCATAAGAAATTATTTAATTAAAATTGTGGTAATTGCAATAAAGCAAAACTACAGTGTGTAGGGAGAAGAGATGAGGGTCTCCAACTGTGTGTGAGGGTGTGGAATAGGCTTCTTTGAGGAAATGTTATTAAAATATAAAATATGAGGGGGAGTTATCCATAAAGTGAAAGCAAGACATAGGGGTGGTGCCAAGTGGGTGGGAGGAATAGTCCAGAATGAGCAAGCAGTAGGAAGCCTGAGACAGGGAGGCATGTGGGCCATTGAAATAACAAGACTCTCAAAGCTCAGGCACAGAGGACTTGCTTCCTATGTGCAGCCAAGTCTTCGGGCTTCTCTTCCAGGCCACACTATGCAGGGCACAGATATACTCAGGAAAATGAGAAGAAGCCTTGAGTGATTTAAGAGTGACAGTGGGCAGAGATCTAGATTGATTCCACAGAAGGGGAATGGCAAGTTCAACCTGGGAGTCACATCTTGCTCATCAGACTAAATGGCTTCTCCTAAGCCTTAGTGCCTGTCCCGTCCCTTATCACGGTCACTCAAATGGAGCTGACAGGTACCTTGACCCTGCAGTGGGCCCTGCCTGCTCTGTTAGAAGCTCTTCCTGAGAGCTACAACAGCCTCTCTGGGCCACACATCGTGAATAATCCACAGAATTCTGTCTCCCAGCAGGACCCTGAAGGCTGCCACCCTAATAGGCTGTCTCCCCACAGGCCTTCAAACCCAATACCAGATCTTAGTATCTTCTCCACTCCTGCACTGTTCCTGAGGCACTGCCATGTCCTGCAAGCCACAGGGGGACATGCTATGGTAATTCATACTAGCTTGATTTGCAGGTGCTTTGTGCACTGTCACAGATTCCTGCAAATTCTCCAGTCTTGATTACATTTCCCTGTTGCTATTTATCAGTGATACCTGCCTGTTCTTATATCCAGCCCCTAGTCGAGCGCAGGAGTTCAGTTCTCTCATGGGAATCATATGCCAGACTGTGGGTCTGAGATTTAGACATTATCTGGTCAACAGGGAGAGAGAGAAAAATAAAATGATGCCTGATTCATACCACATTTGGAGGACTGCCACACTGTGGGATAGGCACTTAGCCCTTGATACCTCCTTGCTGGCCAAAATGCTACCTTCTAGATGCCACACATACACTGAGGGTGGGTGACTGGGTCGATAAGAAGATATAAGATGCCACTAAGCACATATTCAAGATGTTCTAGGCAAAGCGCTGCCTCTACTACTTAGTGTGAAAGGAGTGATAACTTGGCTTCTATGCCCATTTCACAGAAAAACAGGCAATCTTGTCCAGGTTACCTATGTAGTAGTTACTAGAGAAGGGTCCTCTCATCCACACTACTCTATCTCCAGGGAGTTTCCACCCAGCAAGCCGAGACTTCTGTGGGACACAATCTAGCAAATAATCCCTTTCACACATCCTTCCACACCAGACCCCTACACCCCACCATCTCTATCCCTCTCTGTCCCCATTATGCCATCACTGACAACCCTCTGTCACACCTATGGTTCTTGTTTTGAGTGGTGGGGAGATGAGTGATAATATATGTATGTATATATATATATATATATATATATATATATATATATATATATATACAAAATAAAATATCAAGAAATAAAAATGCTTTTACTTAGTGATCCTCATTTGGACACTTAATAAATGAATTTTAGTGCAAGAGATTTGGGGCCTACATATAAAAGAAGGAAGATTCAATCCCTGTACTTCCAACCTGCCTGCCTTCTATCAGAATACATTCTTAATTCCAATGACAAGACTGGCAGGGACTACTAAATTCCTCTCAGGAGGATATACCCATGGTTGATATTGTAAGCAGAGAATCCTGGGACTGAGCTCAGACTGAGCAGGTTTTTTCTTACCTTTTACTAGTATGGTCATGAAACCAGGGCCCATCCTTCCTTGAGCTCTGCAGTCCAATGGGGGAGACAGACAGCAAATCGGTAATCATTCTGTTTACAAGCTGTGGTGAGCATCCAGAAAAGAACAAATTTCTGTGCCAGAAACTGACAGAAGACCTACTTTACACTGGAGGATGTCAGAGAAGACCTCTCTTATGAAGTGACAGTTATCACTATGACACAGACAATCTTTGCCTGGTTAAGGGGAATTAATAGATCATTCAGGATCACATAACTAGACATCTGTAATGCAGAATTGAGACCAAGTATTAGAGGACATGGAGCCTGTGCTATGAAGGTTAATTTTTATGAAAATGATGAAATACCAGTCACAATACAAGTGTAGTTTGAAAAAGGTTACTGGCGTCATTTTCTTCAGCCAAGAACTCATTCTCTGAAGGCAGCCATTTTCAGCTTCCATCTGTGTATGTAGATATTTGCCTCCAGGTTTCTAAATAACATACTTTTAAAGACCTTCTAGACTACAGAAGATGAAAATGTGGCACTTGTAAACCTTCTCTTTATTTACTTGCCCCATTTTTCCATAGATTTACTTCACAAATGTTTGACTTAATAGTTAATATGTAAATTGTCAATATGATGTAAATCAAATCAAGAGAATTGTTATGAGGGTTACTTCCCCAAACATTATATTTCTCTTGGAGCTGCTTATTTTTCTGTGTAAATCTATTTTTCCAAGTGTGTGTGTGTGTGTGTGTGTGTGTGTGTGTGTGTGTATGAGAAAGAGAGAGAGAGAGAGAGAGAGAGAGAGAGAGAGAGAGAGAGAGAGAGAAATATTATGGGTGTGCATATGTTGTCATGGTATATTTCTGGGGTATAAATCCTTGCCTCCAACTTGTTTGAGGCAGAGTCTCTTGATTCTCACTAATGTGAGGCTATTTGGCCCACAATCTTCCAGAAATTCTCCTGTCTCTGCTCTGTTCTTGCAATAAATAAGTTGAGGTTAGAAATGCTCATGCTACTCTATCCAGCTTTATCTGGGTTCTGAAGATCTGGACTCAGGTTCCTATCTTCCCAGCCCAGTCTTGTCTTTGATTTAAGAAAGTAAATCTACTCCTCTCCTGCATATCTGATCAATTCTATTTCAATCAGTTCTGAAACCATCATTTATTATGTATTTAATTCGCTTCTCTGGCCTCTCTTTTTGAAAAAAAAATAATTAAGTGGATGCTGTACTTTCATATTTTCTCTTAGTTCCATTTTATGTCCCTTTGTTCTATTTCATAGATTAATTTTATCATCTTATATTTAAAATTAATATTCTTTAATCTTTCTCGCTTTTTTAAATATCTTATAAAAAGTTCTCATTTCTCTCCACTTCTTGTTCTTGTTTTTTGCTGGAGAGACAGAAGACAGGTGTTGAAAAGTCCTTTGGAAGTTTTATATATAAATGTGGTGGCCAGAGAGCTTCACTGTGATCTGATGGGTAACAAGGTAGACATTTTGTTAGATAACCCTCAAAGTATTTTATCTGTTCTTATGCGTGCCTTTTTCATAGAAGACCCTCCAATCTGTTTAAGTCTACCAGACACTATTACAACTAACCCATTATGGTTATGTTACTTGAGCAAATATAGCACCCTGTGAGGCTTGAGAAATTCAACCCCTGCCCACTGTCACAATGAACTTGAATCTCTAGCAATTTTTCAGGTAATATGGATGCTGCTGATTTGGGGACCACCTTTTCAAATGCCATTGTTCACATTTTCCCAGGGCAATAGTGTGACTCCCTCAAATGGCAGAGGGTTTGGCAAACAGGACTTTCCTCACAAATGCTTCCAACAGTATTAATGCCTTGTCCTGCTTTGCCTCTACCCCATTAGAAATAGAGAGGCTTGAATCTATCTGAGAGCTTCAGGTTTCAGCTTAAATCTGTTTCCTCCTCCTATGCAGACATTTCAGGGTTCTATCAGTTACTTTCTCGTTGCCAGGATAATATACTTGACAAGAAGTGACTTAGGGCAGTTTACTTACTCTTACGGTTCCAGAGGGTAGAATCCATAATATAGGGAAAGTATGGCAGGAGCAAGAAGCGGGAGACACATCACCATGTCAGCAGGGAGGGAGAGAACAACAAGTGGAGCTATGCTACAAATCTGTAAAGCCCACTCCCAGTGGCACATGCCAACCAGCAAGGCTCTACCTCCTAAAGGTGCCAAAACCATCCCAAGCAGTGCCATCAACTTGGAATTAAACATTCAAACATGAGTCTCAGTGGGGAATTCAACATTCAGACTTCCACAGGGGTCAGCCCTCCCTGCCCTATAGACAATTATGATCCACGAATATGCTTTCTTGCCCTACAGTTGTGCTAGAATATTTCATCCAATTTTTTTTTCCAACTTTGTATATATCCATTTCGCATTCATTTTTATTTAGTAGAGTATTGGCAGGAAGTAGAAGGGAACACATTATTTACACCATGATGATGAGTCATGTCTGGACTTATTTTGATCACAGCACTCTTCCTTCTTGCCTGAGAGTACATATATGCTTCAGAATGCAATGTCCTCAGAGTGAGCTGGGAAGCTGTGGCCCAGGGACCATGGAAGCATGATTATCACAATCATGTAATGTCCTCTCCCTTCTATAGCTATGAAGGAAAGAAAACTTCCCAGAACTAAAATCCCAATCATAAAGAAGAAAAGAAGAAATTTGACATTTTCTTGACTGGAAATTTTTGTAGCACAATAAGCTATTTATCCTCTACTCTGGTTCTGATTGAATTAAGGCAGGAGAGGAGAAATCAATTCACTCTCCATATGCTACATGGTAAAAACCACCACTCACTAAACTCTATGGAATATGTAGGGAAGGGGAAAAGATAAATCCATCAACTAACAAGATAAGTGCCTTGTTCCTCCATCTGTTACCACTGTGTCCTTATCTGGGATTGGAGCATGGCAGGGCTATATATCTTGTGTCAGGTATTATATTCTAAACTCACATGAATGAATTTTCATGCTAGTAACCATCCATGATGTAGCCCAGCCACAGCTAAATTTGTCCTAAGGCACCAACTGTCTTTCTGCATTTGGAAGTCCATTGAATTCACAGGCAGGAATAGGGCTGCCTGCTACTGCTGGGCGATGCTATCTGTCTCCCAGCTTATCCTGCATGGCAGTCTCTGCTGTGCTCGGTGTGGTGGTGATGGCTTAGTCGATTCAGTCCTGAGGAGGTGAAAGTGCCCAACAGGAGATGGGAAAAAATGTATCTACAGAGCTCATGTCCGGGTACATCTACAGTGGGTGGAATTATTGACTCCACATTACTGATGAGATGCAGGGCTTCTTGGATCACAGGGGGGAGCTTCAGAATGGCGCTCAATTGGAATGACATCCCACGCTCTTCAGCAGCTCCAATTATACCGTGATGATTTCCTCATTCACAAACAGTTTATTTTGAGGACTGAGCCTTAACTGAGCATCCAGGTGCAGAAGAGATGATGACATGTGGTATTGGAGCCCGTGATTCTGGAGCTTCTGACAAGGGCTGAAAGTCTCAGTAGATGGGGAAAACTTGTTTGCAGCCATGGAGCCATTGTCAAGACTGAATCTTGTATTTTATTGTCGAAGTTGTGTGATGTTAGTATTACTATCATTGTCATCGTCATCACTGATGACAGCAATAGCAACAGCACCATGACTAAAGGTACTTTACAGCCTTTGGCACTTGGTTCTCATCTCTGTCCATCTCTGTCCTCAGACCATGAACTGTGTCCATCTCATACCTGCTTCCTGTTGGATGCTTGATAGGGTGCCTAGACTAGCATTCCTGAGCTAGATTTCATGCCATGGTTCATGGGAGACACAGAAAACCACTTTTTGGGTAGTAAACAGAAAGAAGCACAATGGGTTGATAGATAATTATACTGTTACAGAATAGAGAGAGTAAAAGATGAAGTTTGTCATTTCAGGTTCTAGCTGGGATGCCTGCCTAAGCTTGTGCTCATACTGTATTTAGATACTAGGAAGAAAGAGGTCATATTATATAAATATTACGTTTGCCTTGATATACCCCCCAGGGACTCCCATCATCTACTCCTCATGCTCTGTATGATCCTCTCCCTGGTGTGGCTTTTAATGAGCAGACAGCAGTAGAAGTTGGAAGAACTCACTTCTAATATTATGTCTTATTGTAATTTCCATCTTGGGATTTTTTACGTTAGTCTTTCTTGGACCATTCACCATGGCAAAAGTCATCATCCATAGTATTAATGAAGTTGTGAGAGAAAACCCTGTACCCTCACTTGAGCTTTCAGATGAAGCTGCAGTTCAATGTGACAGCTTCAATGCAGCCTCTTAGACCTGGAGCTGAGATGTTCTCTGAAGTTGCTTTCTGGCTCCTGAGCCACAGAACTGTACAACAGCAAAAGTTTATGGTGTTGAAGTGCCAAGTTTTAGGTCAATTAGTTATGCCACAATAAATAATGAACAGAGAAAGTTAAAATTATAAGAACAGTTGAGCTCATCTAGGAGTTGGTATGGAGAAAATGAAGTAGAGGCCTACTGCTAGTGTCTAAAAATAGACTCTCCTACACAAAAAGTAGTCAATATAGGAACAGTAAGAAGAAAGAAGGAAGGAAGACATTAGAGAACTGCAAACAGAGAGAGTGCATTTTGTGGAGAATGAGAGATCCACTGCCCGTAATGATGCTGGTAGTCCCATAATCAAGGTTTGAAATTACTGCATGCTCAGCAGTTAGAATGACTTGAGCAGTCTTACATGGACAGATTCAGTAGAAAGATAAAGATAGAAATCAAAAGCACTGAGTAAAAGGCTAAAGAGGAGAAGAGATCTTATACTGATTTGGGAAAAAAATGAGAAGGGGAGAATTGGATAACAAAGAAAATGAAGCAAAATGAGCAGCTCTCATGGAAGGTTCTTACAGTGCTCATGACTACAATGGAGCCAGGATAAATGAAGCATTGGGAAATTAAGAATGAGGACAAGGGCTGGAGAGATGGCTTAGCAGTTAAGCACTTGCCTGTGAAGCCTAAGGACCCTGGTTTGAGGCTCGATTCCCCAGGACCCACGTTAGCCAGATGCACAAGTGGGCACATGCATCTGGAGTTCGTGTGCAGTGGCTGGAGGCCTTGGCGCGCCCATTCTCCCTCTTTCTCTATCGGCCTCTTTCTCTCTCTGTAACTCTCAAATAAAGAAAATAAACAAAAACAAATTTAAAAAAAGAATGAACACAGAAGAGTCACAGTGAGGGGCAAAGTTGGGATCAATGGTACAGGTGGGGTGGTTGTCCTAAAGAAGTCTTTCCATCTGCTAATACTGTGAAGATGGTGTTGTAGATTGCTGGTGGCTGTACATGTTTCCTTGAGGAGAAAGAAGAGTCATGAGAATGCACCTAACCATGTTTTCTCCACCAAAATTAGGAAAGAGGTACAGACCAAGACAGGGCTTCTCCTGTTTTTCCATCAAACACACCTGAGAGAGAATCATAAATGCGTAGCCTTATATTCTGAAATTATAGCACAGTGTAGACAAAAGCAAGCTCAGAAATCCAAATCAATTATTAATGTGTACTATTTATATTACTATGCTTCTTATGGACATGTTTAAAGTGATTTGAATTTTTTATAATATTTAACTTCACTCCAAACTTATTCAAAAATAATTTATGTTTCTGAGGCTGCCTTTTTCTTCATCTTGCGGCATGTTCATTTTGACACAGGACTGGATGTATATGGGACAGTCTGCTGGGTAACTGTAAAGGTAAGTATGGAGCAGTCCAAAGTCAACATTAGTCATTGGCACCCACTGACATATTTGTGCATTTAGGTTTTGAGATTCCTTTGGTTTTCAATGATCACATTAGGACGCATAAGCATTATCTGAGTGAATAAGAAAAAAAATAAATTTTCCTGTATGTCAAGGAAATGTATGAGAAAACAAAGTAGGGAAGAACTCAAGACTTAGCTCAAATAGGTTAAAGCTCTTTGCTGCTGCAAAGGTGGGGCCTTGGGGGTACGATGAAGCAGCACATGGTAAGTAGTCCCTGGGTATGGGAGTGGAAGAAAAGCTGTGGAAGTCAATGGAAGGTGCAATCATGCCAATGACAGACCCACTTTTGACTTGATGTCTTTCCTAATGATGCATCCAACAATGAACAATTCTTGAAGGTGAGATTTCTGTATACTATATGAATCCTTTTGCTCTGGGGGAATACCATAAACATTATTATGAACATGTTTACTTTTTCTCCTACTAGATCAGAGTTAGAAACTTATCAAATGCAACCAACCACTTGTTCTGGTAAAATAGTGCTCCTGAAGCCCAGTCCTGCTCACCCCATGACATTCTGTCTATGGCTGACTGTTCCTTATACAAGGACAGGGTGAGTAACTACGAGAAGGACCTCAGAGCCCATAGTTTCTAAATACTTAGTATCTGGCTATTTATCATAGAGATTTGCCCACCACTATTGTAGATTGACCAAACTTATGAGAAAAGGCTTCCAAAAAACTGCCACAAATAACTCTAATTTTTATAATAATTCTGAATTTTGATATGCTCAATTTAAGATATCACACTTTTTAACTTAGATACTTAATCGGAATGGACGGAGAGCTAACTGTACTTAGTTTCCCATGGCAGGGACATAGATCAGTGGCAGAATACTTTCCTGGTTCCATCCTTAGTAGGAGAAAAAATGAAAGGGATTTCCAGTCTTTTCCCCATTCCAAGGTTGGCAGTGTGACCTGTTATGAATATATGTGATTAAATACAGTTTTCAGTCGGAGAGAACTTTCTAAATCCAGCTTAACACTATGGTAGTTTTCAGAATCCTATAGTTTGCAGAAGTTCTATTTGGAAATAGCTTTTACCTTGGCTGCATTAATCTTTCTCTGTTGCTCTCCTCCTTGTAAAATTCACCCTTCTTCTCTAACATCCAAGTAACAAACTGAGTTCTGTACTCTGTCACTACTCTTTTCTCTTTCCTTGATCCTCAGTACAGATGTGAAACAAAAATAATATATACTTAGAATTCTTCACATAAAAGGATATTCTCTCTCCACTAAATTTAGGCCCACATTCACCTTCTTCTTTTCCACCTTTTCAATCCTAAGCAAATGCATACAGCCTCCTTGACAACACTGGATCCCAAGCTCACCTCAGAACATTCCTGCAGCCCTGAGCGCTCTTGTGACTCAGATTTGGGGATCAAGACAACTCTGAACACTGCATGTATACAAACTGTGAGGTTAGGGTGAGTTCTGAGACCCAAACAACTTACTGGCCCTACCTATCATGTTTTGTGGTTTCCATCCTTATTGTCTTTTAGAGGGTACCCAGAAAACCTGTTGTAGGTTTTAGTTGCTACAGGAATACAAGCTAAAAGTCACTTCATAGTTAAGAGTCTAATTGTATTCAAAGGCATGTGGCACAGCCAACTTTATTATGGCTGACTTTAAAAAATATTTAGGTCCAGTCCAACTCAGAGAATCAGCAACAGGGGTATAGAGGGTGTGTTCTGGCTTTAGGAATTCTATTTAGAGCAGAACTCCCAGACTGGCCTAGCCAATTCATCTGGACTAGCCAATTAGACTGGGGTTAGGGAAGAACTGAAACATCTGTCAGGATAGAGGTACACTGGATCTAATGCAATCTAGGCCATTGCACCATCATGAGCCAGTGAGGAGAAGACATAACTTACTAGATGATGTGGATTTCCAAGGCTCTCATTAGATGCCTTCTAAAAACTTAATCACAGAGCATTCCTGTTAAGGCCCACCTACCCGCTGAAGTAGTCCCTGAAGTGAACAGGGTTTGGATCCAGAAACCAGAGAGCAAGAATTTCCAGTATGCCCTGTACATATGCTCACACACATGAGAGAGCCCCTTCTGGGCCTGTCCTATGTAGGTTATGTGCAGATTGTCTGTTGTGTATCTTCTGTGTGGCAGGTATGGTGCTGAGCTCTCCTTTTAGCTATGTGAAAAGAGGGAAATATTATTACCAGAAATGCAGCTGCACCAATCTTGGCCAGAGAAGCAGTCTAGTGGGAACCTCAGCACAGTGCCAGAACTGAACACACACAGGCAAATGCATCAAGTAGCAAGACATTGATCTTTGCTTAGTTGGAAATGGCAGCAAGACATTTCAGAAGAAGCTACACAAGAGTTTAGAGGTGCCCTAAATGTGGAATTTTTGAAAAAAAAAATGACAGTAGTATCTATTTAAGTTTCTTGTAACTTTATTGACAATTTTACATATGTACATAATGTATTTTGATCATAATTGCCCTCCTATTACTCTCGCATCTCCCATCCCCAACTCTCTTTCTACTGAACCCCTTCCTCCCTCCAACCAATCCCTACTGTTTTGATGTCTTCCTTTGTTTTAACTGTTTCAATGACTTTCTTTGTTTTAAGCAATTGTTAATCTGTTGCTCCGGTTGAAGCCTCCTCCTTGCCACTTTCATATGCTTATAACCTGCACCTGTACCTGGCTGTTGTGGGATCTGACTTTTGCATAGTTTAAGAACAGTTATTCTAGCTGGGTGTGGTGGTGCACGCCTTTAATCCCAGCACTCGGGAGGCAGAGGCAGGAGGATCTCTGTGAGTTCGAAGCCACCCTGAGACTCCATAGTGAATCCCAGGTCAGCCTGGGCTAGAGTGAGACCCTACCTTGAACCCTCTCCCCCCAAAAAGAAGAGTTATTCTATTGAGCCCCTTACTCTGTGCCCAGCACTATCACAGTGATAAAACTGTCTCACATGTTCAGAAAAGTTCTTTGCAGTGGATGATATTGACACAGAGTCCGAGAGGCTATATTGACTGCCCCAAAATACTGTGAAGGAAGGTGGGAACAGAGGCTGGTCGCAAGCAAGCACCTTTAGCCTAGCTGAAAATAATGTCAGGAAAAAGAGTAATAGAATCATGCTCATCAAAGACCAAAATAAATATTTTTGCTTTAAATATTCTGCTATTTTGTCAGACCTATGCTGGATGCTGTCTTGACAGTGGTCATGTGCTCTCAATTAGAGATTCCTCTGGGCTTTGAGGATGCCTATATGGGATTAGCACAAATCGGTGTAATGGGAATCATGCATAGGGCAGGCTGCAGATGTCCCGAAAAGCGGGTTAGATTTAGAAACAAGGGCTTGGGGAGTTACTTCTTTCCTTGGCATCTTCAGGGGTGGTGCTTCAGTTTCTCACCTCACCTTTTCAGCTTTCACTTGCTAACCATCAAAATAAAGAAAGATCCCTTTCCTTGGCTTCCCATGTGGGTCCTGATGGATTCCTCAGACACTCCCAAATCCCAGCTCTAATTTCAACTAGAACCCTTTTTCACAGTGGAGCAAGAGCAGGCTGGGGCTGCGGAATCATCTCCTAATTGTCATATCAGCGTTGATTTAACTCTTTCCTGATCTCCATCGTCAGAGGCTCTAGAAGAGGGGAGGGAGGAAGAATTGAGTGATCTTTCAGAAGAATAAATATGGTATGTTTGTATTTGTGTTTGCTTCCATGCTGAATTCTGATTGCAACCCGCACCATGACACCACAATTATTATTAATTTCCCCCGTCTGCTCTTCGATTCTGGCTGCCACAAAGATGAGATGATGGATAATGTTAGATGTGGTGATTGGATGAGTTGGGGGATGGTGAAGGGGAGACAGATGTTTCATTATGAGACTGTGCATCTCCATTTGGGCCTTGGAGCAGAAGCCTCAAACACAGCAGCCTTCTTCTATCTCGGTTCACCTAGGAGGGGAGGAGTCCCAGTGAGGACTCTGCAGGCCTGTCCTACTTCCACACTTTTGTTCCACTTTTTCTCCTTGTACTTCTGTGTCTTGGGCAGCTGGGTTTCACACCTATTTCTGGCAAGTGCAGATGAGATAGAATCTAGAGTGCACAATTGTCCCAATTCTTAAATGCACATTGCCACATGCCTCACCCATCCCTGCCCACTGTGGGCCCCTGGCTGGCTGATCACTGGACAGTATCTGAAACCAAGTCAGCCCTGCCTGCAGTCCTCAGTGATTGGGAATGTAGCAGCCATATGAGTCCCAGGTCTCCTTTGCTGTGGGGAAACCTCTGGGAAGGGCTGCCTTCCTCAGTCGGACTCAGGCTGTCTTTGTCCTGTCCCAGTCTCAGTGAGAAAGTAGGGCAATGTCATTGCTGCCTCACTTTCCCACTTGACTGGCATCCAATCTCTTTATCTCAATCTGTCTTCACCACCAGTAGAGTTTCTGTCCTCTTAGTCCATCAGATGTCTGCCCCACAGTCAGTTGCGAGGAAAGGTAGCCCAGCTGGCTCTCTCCTGAATATGTACTTGGACATGAAAAGGGGTCTTTTCAGTGTCACCAGTTATTATACTCAAGAGACAAGGCAGTAGCATCTGACATCTGAGTGGAGAAGTCCTTCCTGGGCTATGAAGAGAACTCTCACATCAACAGAGACTGCCACTTTGTCTCTCAGCACAAACCCAAGTCTCCTGGCACAGGCCATGTAGAAGAAGGCTACCAGGGCCACAAACATCCTGTTTGTCCTTGTGGTATTCCAGGGGCAGAGGTACAATGGCCTTGGAGATGAGTGTTTCTTTAGGGCTGAGGCTTTCTGTTAACAGGTCAGTGATATTGCTGACACGTGCCAGCACCACTGGATGCTCATGGCCTTCTGACTCACCACCTAGGCCAAAACAGCTGGTGGTAGAGAGGCCATAGGTTATTGGAGGAGTCCCACACAAATGTCTCAAAAGAGCCCTGCTTTTGTTTGGGACAAGGCTTTGCTTCACTACCACGAACTTGCTTTAGACAGCTACAAGGGCCTATAGCACAGTGAAAAAAGGATGGTTCTATACTGTACTGAGCAAGAAGCATCTGGAAAACACAGTCCTTTGACTGTGGGCTGTAGACAGAATGAGTGATAGAGGAGGGGTCTCTTGGGATCCTGGGCTATAAATTGGTATGTTCATATTAGGTGCTTACATTTTTTTTTTTCTTATCAGCATGGTTGCTGTTGCTGGTAATGGACCTGCCGCATAGTAACTCATGCATGAGATTAGCTACAGTGGAAAAACAGCCAGGGAGCCACTGATGGCTGCTGGGTCAGAGGACTTGAGGGCAGCCAGGTATGCCTGCTTACTGATGTAGGCTCCAGGAAGGCTGAGGAAACAGTGCTCATAGTCTAGATTTATAGAGAGGGGAAGGCTTTTGAAGCAATTGCAGTCCAGCTTCATCGTCAAATGGATAGCTGAGGCTCAGAGTGATGAGGGGACATACCTGAGGGCACAAAACAAGCTAGCAGACAATTCAGGTCCAGTAGTAGCCAGAGCTTTTACTTGCAGAAAGCCTAGCCAGGCAGAGAGGTGAGTGCACATAGGCTGTGGATCCCAATAATCATTCCAGCATTACCCATATTGCTGCCTCTACTTTCTTTCCCATTAAACCCTTGCTCTTCTAATTAACTCACACTCTCTGTCGTTGTGTTAATTTATACCAGCTGGCTATTCAGAGGTGTATGTGTATGTGTGTGTGTGAGGTGTGTGTCTGGTGTATGTATGTGTTTGTGTGTATGTGGTGTTTGTGTGCATGTGATGTGTGTGTGCATGTGGTGTGTGTGTATGTGCGTGTGTGTGCATATGTGTGTGTGTGTGGGGGGGGGGGTTATGAGTCCAGAGGCCTGGCAGCAGCTGGTGTGTAGGCTGATCATGCACTTCTCAGGAGGGACTACAATGTCTTTGGAAGCCCAGCTTGTGTCATGCATGCATATGGGCAAGCCTATTCTGACAAATGTCTCCATTGTCAACCTACTCTTGTATTCACATAAAAGATGAGTGATTCAAAGAAAAATGATTTTACTTCCTGATTCCACCATCCCCAGTGAGCACTGCATTTGGTGACATGCCATCTAAAGTGTCCAGCAATGTTTTAACAGCAGAAAATGGTCACCTTCTTTACATGATGCCACCTGGCTCCAATAAGAGTATATAACTGTTTTTCTCTTCTTTCAACAGGTTCCTGGGGAGAATGCTTGGTTTTATCTATGAAGTTGCATCATTTACTTGGTCTCTCCAAATAAGCTTTTTCATTTCTAAGCTTCCATGTGGGGCAGTCTATCTACCCTGCCCTTGTGACCTGCCCCATGCCTTATGAGCTTCCTTTCAATTCACTCATAAAGCAAGGCTCCCATGGCAGGGTGGTAGTGGGAGATCACCCACTAGGGTTCATCAGCCACTCAGAAGGAGAATGTAGCACTAACCCATGTGCTATAGCCAGAACTCATCAGAGTAGGGATGCTGTGCCTGACAACAGCTTGCTCCTTCTCCCTTCTTAGGGAATCCTCTTCTTATATTGTTTGACTAACTCATCCCAACTCTTTGAGCTCCCAAGGTGGCTGCAGTTTTACTTTTACTGCTGGGCAGCCTCTGTGAATTCAGCCCTGCTACGGTGCCTTCAGCACCACTATTGACTGCATTCACTCTACTTCTTTCATTACACCATAAGCTTCCCAAGGCTAAATTGCATGTGATTTATTTATTTATTTAATTTTGGTATTATTGGTGTGTGTGCACATGTTTCTTTGTGTGTGAGAGATGCATGTGTATGTGTATGTGTGTGGGCACATGTACATGTGTCTGTTCACATGTGTTGTGCATGTATGGCCAGAAGACAATTTTGGGTGTCATTCCACAGAAACGTCATCCCCTCCCGTTTGAGAAAGGCTCTTTAATTAGCCTATAACTCATCATTTAGGCAAGACTAGCTATCTAGCAAGTTCCAGGGACCCACTTGTCTCCATCTCCCCAGAGCTGAGATTATAAACACACACACTGCATTTGACATTTTTTTTTTTTAATGTAAGTAATGGAGATTGACCTAGAATCCAAATTAAGCACTTTACTGATTGATACCTCAAGACTTAGTATTTTCAGTTTTAAATGCAATATTTCATGTCAATGATTCTAAGTTCTTTTGTGTATAAGTTTTCATGTCTATAGGCATATGTGGATGTGTGTGTGGATGTGTGTGTGTGTAAGAGAGAGTGTGTGCAAGTGTGTGTGCATGTGCTACAGGGCTTGTGGAGATTAAGGGGCAGTTTGGGAGTCGGTTTTGGCCTTTCCATCACATTTTCTCAGGTGGAGTTTATCTCACTGCTTTAGATTTTGCTCTGGTATTGTATTTGCTCTGCTCACTGGCCTTCTGAGCTTCTGGGACATTCTTCTGTCTCGTTCTCTCATCTTGATGTCACTGTGCTGTGATCACAGAAGTCAACCATATCTTTGGGTGTTCTACATGGGCTCTGGGGAAGACTGAACTTGGGTATTCAGACTTGAGTAGAAAGCATGTTATCCACTGAATCATCTCCCCAACTCAATGACTAAGTTCTTAATAGACATCATTACTTACAATCGCCAAGATTGCTCTAAAATATCTGCTCAAGTCCTACATCCAAATAAGTACCAAGATCTCTGAGTAAGGAGTCCAGATTTTCTAAAAGGCAAATACATTTTGGGTTAAGAGCCATTGTGGTAGCTGCCTCAGAGATGTTAACTGAATGAATAAGCCTCTGTTGCCAGCATTTCCAAATGCAAAGGAGACAGACCAAGCAATGAGGCAGTGCTCATGTCCTGAAAGTCCCTCACATAGGTAATGCCCACTTCACATGGTCACCATGCATAAAAATTGATCTATTTCACTCATTTTAGAAATAATTCAACTGGTTCTGATATTATAAACTGAAAACAAAACTTTTCTACTATGTTCTGAATTAGAACAAAGGTAAAAAGCTCCATGCAAAGAAGGAAAAGTAATTCATCCAATATTCATTATAAGCAATGAGCATCAACTAAGCACGTCAACCGACGTGGGGCTTTGCCTGACATGAAGAGTGGAAAGGCTTGGGTCTCTACTAGGTGGGGATACCAAACAGAGGCAATAGAAATTTACAGGTGAGTATTTTCTCCAGGTATCTTCCAGGAATACATTCCATGGTACAGATGATTAGAGAAGAGGACAGCATAACTTCATGAGCTCATTATGCTCAGAAAATGATGTAAAGGGAGTGAAGAAGGAGATATCTGTGTAGTCCGATGGCTCTAAGGAAGCATCTAGAGGAGCAGGACAGTGAATAACCCATGTGAGACTTGACAGAAGAAAGCCTGGCATGGCCAGAGGGCTCATATATGACATCCAGAAGTGGATACATGCACTTGGATAGGACGAAGAGGCAGTTTGACAGGGACAAAAGGCACTTGGAGAAAGGAGCACCCAGTGCTTGTGGGAGGGGACTGACAGTATACATCATGAAGGGAACATAGGGTCTTGGTTGACTGGGGAGGACAGCATACAGCATGAAGGGTTCTGGAGCAATTGGAGGAAGGAGCACAGGGTGCTTGTTGACTAGGCAGGACAGCCCATACCATGGAGGGCTCTGGAGCACTTGGACAAAGAAAAACCGGGTACTAGTTGGTTGGGGAGGACCCATGAAGTGTTCTGGAGCACTTGAAGGAAGGAGCACAGGGTGCTTGTTGACTGGAGAGGACAGCACACATCATGAAGGGTTCTGAAGCACTTGGAGGAAGGAACACAGGGGGCTTGTGGACTGGAAGGACAGCACACATTATGAAGGGTTCTGGAGACTTTGTAGGATGGATCACAGGGGGCTTGTTCCATGAGGAGGACAGCACACATTCTGAAGCCTCAGGAGCCCTTGGAGGAGGGATCATAGGATGCTTGTTCACTGGGAAGGACAGAATACATGATGAAGGGTCCTGGAGTACTTGAAGGAATGAGCACAGCATGCGTGTTGACTGGGGAGGACAGCACACATCATGAAGGGTTCTGGAGCACTTGGAAGAAGGAGCACCCAGTGCTTGTTGACTGGAGAGGACAGCACACATCATGAAGGGTTCTGGAGAACTTGAAGGACTGAGCACAGCATGCGTGTTGACTGGGGAGGACAGCACAGTTATAGGAGAGGAGAGCTTTGAGAAAGTTGACCTTTACAGAACAACATGCAACAAAGCCTGAAACCCCCACACCTCTACCATACCCTGTTTACTTTCCCCCTTTCCTTACCTACTAGGGAGAAGCCTTTAGACTTTCACTTTGGTAAGAGAGGCTTATGGTAGATTTAATGTCATTTTATCACCACTATGTCTTGAGTTTTCTGGGTTTAATGGCCTGAGAAATAGAAACATACTCAGTGGCAGTTGCTGGTCTCCCATCCTGCCTCCTAATTGCCTGAGAGCTGAGCAGCATCTACTGTGCTCAGATTTCCCTATAGCACAAGGTATTCTCTTCTGGTACTCATACATGGCTGCTATCAGCTGTTAGGAGTCTGTCTTAGAAGTTCTTCTCCTGTTAAGACATAGACAGAGGTCCTCCAAAGTTGTCCATGGAAGATTCCTGTTCTAGTCAATAAACCTCAGGAGTCAGGGAAGTAATCATCTCTTTGTCTGAGTACACCTTTAAGGCTGTGCAACTTTCAGACTTCCCAGAGTTAAAATTTAAAAGGACTCTGATTTGTTCTTGCTATGGGACCAGTTCTCCCAAGATGTATTTTTTTTTTTTTTTGAGGTAGGGTCTCACTTTAGCTCAGGCTTACCTGGAATTCACTATGTAGTCTCAGGTTGGCCTTGAACTCACAGTGATCCTCCTACCCCTGCCTCCCAAGTGGTGGGATTAAAGGGGTGCACCACCACACATGGCTTTCAAGAGGTATTTTCTCTGGGTGTAACTCAGTGTTGTCGTCTGCACAAGAGGAAGGCCTACTTTGGAACATGAGGTACTTCTGAATCTCAAAATCTCCCTTCTTACCCATAATATCCTCCCAGAAACCCTGGAGTAGGTTCAGAATGTAGGCCTCGTCAACACAATCGCTTCACAAAGTCCTAACATGTTAATACCTTAGCTTTCAACCTGTGAATTTGGAAGGACACCAAAACATGTGGACTATGCACTCTATAGTAGCATAACTTATCTAAAGTTTTATAATCCTGCTTTCATATTATAAACTCCATGCTATTTCTAGGATTTTCTAACCCTGTACCTGGAGAACACAGTGTAATAACTCTAATGCTTCTGCATTTCTAGCTGATCATAGCATGAGTATGGTCTTCCTACCCTGGGGTAGGTTAGGGAAAGAGTCCTCTGGGAGTGATCCACTGTGAGTAGCCACGAAGCCCATCTCCTTCTCTCTTCCCCTCAAGCCTTCTTTGGTGGTGCCTTTTATTTCCATCTGTACCTTCTCTTTACCACAGACCACTTCCATCTCCAGGCGCATTTTGTTTTCTTAGGCTTTATGACCAGACACCTCTCAACTCACCAGTAATAGGATTATTCTCCTTTTCTTTCTTCAAAAGAAAACCTTAACTTTCTTCTCTTATCCATTTCTCTGAAAGACTATGCATGTCAAGTGACAGTCAACCCCTATTGCACCATTCTTTCTTTGAATCTGGAGAGCCACACTGCTCTTTCTTGGTAGCTTTCTGAGTGAGAGCCATGGCTTGGATTGTGTTGTCTGAAGGTGAGGAAGTAGGAAAGCAGAGAATTTATAGCCATCCAAGCAGATGCTGTAAATTCAAGGAAGTTGTCTCTGTGGGAAGCACATGTGCCCAGAGTGGTAGGGCAGGGGTGGGAAGCAGGGAGGAATGGGGCTGTAGTCTTAGAAATTAATGATATCTAAAACCAGCTTCCACATACTGATTTGGCATGAAGCTGAGGCCACAGGGAGAAGAAAAATCACCAGTATACTCATCCTGTATTTGGTATGGTTTAAATATTTTTAAATGAATCTGTCAGCCTTAAGCTCTGAAATGTGCCTCCAGCAGAAGATAAACACAGAGAGAAGCCAGGGGGGCTGAGGGAGGAAAAGACATCACAATCTTTAATAATTTTAATCAGTCTGTCTTACTCAAGCAAGAAACCTTGTTGCAGATACCCATGTAGACTGTAAATTTTCTGATTTTGTGTGTATGCTGTTCAATGCAAGCATGATAGGTCCATTTCAGGGGCTCAGCAAGTCTTAAAATCTCTGCTTGGCAGCTGCTGGGCCAGTCAAAGCATCAGGTGCTCTCAATGGGTGGCTCAGTAATGGACCTGAAATCTGCAAATGTAAAGCAGCAGCTGCAGCCAGCCCCTTAGTGCACAAGGCTTGGTCCCAGTTTGAAAGGCAGAGAGGTGTCACAGACAGGCAGTGTTAGAAGAGGCCAGTCCTAGAGACAGTACACAGGCAGCACCCTGAGATCATTCCACGATTAGAGTTTCTACTCTCAGACTCTGACCATAGCTAAACCTTTCCTCTCACATGTTGAGTCTTCCCCAGAGAGTGACCTCAATGAAATCGAGCTATGTATCGGGGTAGAGTGTAGAATTTTGCTGAAGAGGCTGGTCCACAAAAGAATAGTGAATTGGAGGAGAAGACTGAGAAGAATAGAGGAAACCCTCAGAGTACTTGAGGAGGGAGGTTTTGCAATGCTGGTTAAAAGTCACCAAGAACTTTGCTTAAGTTCCAGCTCAAATGAAGAACCAAGTGGATGGCTGGACTGTGGAACCTAGGGGAATACTAAAAATGGATATAGGAAGAGAAAATTGGAATTGGCTGTGCCACAGAGGAAGACCATTCTACTTAGTCTGTGGTGAGAAAATTGGCACTCACTCTGACTGAAATGTGCAGCTCCTGGTGTGTTGTGATTGGAGGAAATAGATGGTGAACAGGTGAAAGAAGCAGGAAATGGGCAGATCATGCAATTTTAAAGGCCCGAGATGGGGAGGTGATCCCTCCAAAATTTATATGTAGGAATCCATTAGGAGCTGGTGCCTTTGTGAGATCATTAGGTCATGGAGGTAGAGTTCTTTTGGATGGTACTAGTGTGTTTATAAGGAAGACCTCAAGGAGCTCTTGTTCTTCCTTTTGACCACATAAAGTCATAGTGAACCCAAGCTGGCTGACACCATAACCTCAAGCTATTAACTATGTTGCTGTCATTTATGAGCCAACCAGTACATGGTAGTCAGAATTAGCAGCTTAGATGGACTGATCCCTCTGAGTGGGGAACTTGCTTGACTGGAACTCAGGAATGAGTATAGTGCAGAAAGGAGAGAGGCATAAGTTTCCCCAATCTTTATCTGAGGAGGAAGAATTTGTGAGGTAGGTCAACAAAGAGTATAGAGTTGCCTCTTGGCCACCAAGCCAGTGCCTCAGACAGGAGAGTGATTAACTCTACAAGCTCTGCTGGCAACTAGAATGGTCTGGTAGGTGGGGAGAGGTTACTGGATTTGGCTGTATTCATGCCACAGTGACAAGGTAAGAGCCCTCCTGAGGTAAGAGCCCTCCTGATGGATGTTGGGGCAACATGTGTATATGTACTTGGAGGACTGCCCCATAGCAGAAGCATTTATGGTGGACACTAGAGAATGCTCTTTACGCCTGGAGGTCTTGTCCTCCCAAACCTGACTACCAAGCTTTTCACCATCACAAAATCCATTGGTCTTGTAACTCTACCCTCATCTGCCTTCTTATTTTTATTTTTATTCTTTTTCAAAGTAGGGTCTCAATCTAGCCCATGCTGACCTGGAATTCACTATAGAGTCTCAGGGTAGCCTCAAACTCACAACAATCTTCCTACCTCTGCCTCCTGAGTGCTGGGATTAAAGGCGTGTGCCACCAAGCCCAGCTCATCTGCCTCCTTTATCCTGTCCTCTCCTCACTCAACTTGAGTGAATGACTTTTTCCACACAACCCATTATAGGATTTTTATAACACTTTATTTGTACCACTATTTGTACCTATGTACAAATATGTACCAAGGATGGGGCTGGACTTACATGACCTTGCAGCTGTTCTTCACCCCAGCAACAAGCACCTAGAGAAGACCCAGTCTACAAATGCTTGCTGTGTTAAACATTGAGTCTTGTCATCAATTGCAGACCAACTATTCCCAGGGCTGTTTAGAACCTTTTGTGGTTGTCAGATAATAATGCTTCTTAAAGTTTGGTATGTACCAAACCTGGAGGGCTGGTTAAAGCAAAGGTGTTGGGCCTCATTCCAGAGTTTCAAAAAAAGTAGGTTTGGGGGTAATGTACATTTCTAACCAGCTCCCAGTTGGTACTGAAGCTTCTGGTTCAGGAATCACACTTTGAGATGTCTCTAAGTATGTCAGTTACTTGACTTTACCGGAGAGGCTGGCTCTGCTTTCTTGTACATAAAGGCATCTTGTCTGGCTGCATGGGAGAATGTACCTGCCGCCTCTCCATGCTGTTCAAATACCAGAGTGGCACCACACATGAACCTCTGTCATGGGGCATAGCAGACATCTGCAATGCCATCAGAATGTAGGCTAACAGCTACCATGCTGGACCTGTTGAGACCTGAGAGGGGGACCCTGGCCCCTGGCCCCATACATTCACCAGCAAGGTACAGAGTAACCAGGGCGCACACACACTCCTCACTGTCTTCTCTACAGTCATCTGCCAGGTCTTGAAGGAAGGGACTAGGACACTCGCAAGGATATTTTTAAACTCTTCCATTGATGAGTTGATTGCATATTGTTGATAAATGCTCTCTCTATCTATAAAACAACTGGGAATAAGGAATGATCAATATTTGTGCTCACTTTAAAGTCTGTAGAGAAAATATTACTAAGATAATTATAAATACTTGAAAAGGAAAGTGGCATTCAGTAGAAGTTCACTACATCCTCTTACTCATACCTCCTTTCCTTCTATGCCTAGTCTTGAAGAGACATTTGGTAGCCATTACTTTTTAAATTTAGGCAGAGTTCCTACACGGCAGATGGATTGGAATCCAGCTGAGTGTCGGTCTCCATCATGTTCTGAGTGGCAGATCTGTGTCAATCTGGAGCAAGGCCTCATCTTCAACCCTGTCCTGTTAAACATTTTTATCACCTCAAGGTCAAGGTAGTGACATCTGACTGTCCACACTCTCTTGATTCAAAGCCAAGATGGATGGTTAATAGTCAGCACGAGAGAACTGGATTTCTAGGGATCTTGACAAGCTCAGAAAGTGGGTCAGGTTTTTCCTTTAAAAGAATAAAAAAGAAAGAAAAATTGAAGCAATCTTCTCTCAAAGCAATAACAGCAAAAATGCCTGAATAGTTGATCAAAAGTACTTAGGAATTTTAGATTCTAGAAAGCATAGAGCATTGTTAGTGCACTGTAACTTTTCTCAAAGTTGATACATGACACTCTTAATAGACTGGCTATGTCCAGAATAAACTGCCTTCCCAGCCTTCTAAGTGGTTAGGGACTCACAAGCAAACAGAATTATCTCCTGAGTGGTCAAGGTGATGAACAGACTGAATAATATGTATTCTGAGGAGAAGCAGAAGGAACTGGAGGGAGTGTAGCCTGCATTCTGAGGAGGAAAAGATTAAAGTTTACAAACAATTTGAAGAGACTCATGTGAATTCTATTTAGTTTCACTACCCCAGAAGGCCAAAAGCAAAATCTATAGGTGAAGTAATAGAGTTACAAATCTTGGCTTAGTATAAAGGAAAAATTTTGAGTGTTCAGAATTGTCTGTAGGTGACATAATGAGGAGGAAGAGGAGGAGAAAGAGAGTGGCAAGATTGTAACAACTTGTGCATTGTATGAAGCATGTCTCATTCACGTTCTGTGCTTGATTCCTTATGTTTGTCAGGATCATGTGCCTGCACACTAGGGAAATTCTGCATTGGCTTGGAGATGATGAAAGTCTCTGAGGAGATTCAACTATAAGAAGAGAAGATGAAACGATTAATTTACATAATGAAAATACAGCAATACAAAGAACCTGTGCTCTAGAAGGCCTGTACACACAAAGAGATGTTATTAGAAAAGGTTTTTACTCTTCAAATGCATTAAAACTTTCTCTCTCTCTGAATGTTTTAAAATATGAGTGAAATTTAAGGATGAGGGCATTGGTTACAAAATCTGTGCATCTGATTGAGAGGTTACATATGAGCCAGAATCTTTAAGTATGACCTCAGGTCACAACATTACTTTATTACTTACAGACAATTTGTAAGCTGTTTATAACAGATATTATATCAGTATGACTTGAGTAGCCAGTGCTATGGTCCAACTTCCTCCCTGTGATAAGAAAATGTGTCTACTTCTCTGTTAACAGGCTGGGTGTTATGGAGATGCAAACAGCTTAGAATAGCATCTGAGCATCCTGGGTTCTCATGGCAGTACACTGTCTGGCACCTACCTGTATTCAGCAATGTTTGGTTGAGAAAAAAATTTAGAAAATAACTGAAGGAAAAATCTCTGAAGAACTCACCTTAAGCAATGTGAGAGACATATTTTTATGTGTAATGTAAAAGGTTGAACCTATTAAAAAAAAAGAGTAGGATTGAAGGCTGGGGAGATGGGAAGATGTTGGTCAGAATACAAATGTGCAATTGCAAGATTAATAAGTTCTGAGACACGAAGATCTAATGTACAGCAGGTGACTATAATGAATGTATCATATTATTGGAATGAATTGTATGCTTGAAATTTGCTAACTTTGATTTTAAAAAATCTTCTCCTCATGTGCATACTGTTTAAGGTGATGTGTGTGTTAGTGAACTTAACTGTGGTGGTAATTAAGTGTTTATACATACATATATGTGAACATTACATTGTATAACTTGAATACACACAATTTTTACTTGACAATTATAATAAAGTTGTAAAAACAGAGATATGAGAGAACAAAAACAGAGGTTCAAGTTAGAAAAACACTTGTTGCCATCAAACCACCAAACTGAAAATATTGGCTTACCTAAAGACCTGTAGCAGCTTTATGTGTTATTTCAAAAAAACTTATATAAAAGTCCTTCCCTTGGTTAGTTGATTAAAGAATGAAACCTATCACGCAATGGAATTTTAATCAGTAATCAAAAATGAGTGCTGATGCAACATATGACTAAAGGTTTGATTTCCTCCAGAGGCTGAACATTGTATAATTCCAATTGTAGAATCTTCTGGAAAAGACCCAAGTATACTGATAGAAATCAGTTCACAGGCTTGAGCTGAGAAGAGGAGCTAATGGAAAATGCAGTGCTGGGTAACTTCTTGGGTGATGAAAATACCCTGCATCTTCATTATAGAGGAAGCTAAATGTTTTAAAGCACAGAATATGCAATGAAATTTTACTAGATGTAAACCATATCTCATTTAAAAAGAATGTCAACATAGAGGTTAGTGAGAGCTGGAACAGTCTTAGAAACAGAGGGGCACAAATTGGACTTTGAAGCTGAGAATTAATCTTAGTTAGGAAGAAGAAATTACAGATTGCCCTCTGAACCCTGCTTTTCTTTTATCATGCCTTCTTTCTTCCCTAGTTTAAAAGTGCTCCTGTTTTGGTTGAAAGACTTGCCTCCTATTTCAATAGTTTTCTCTCTCCTGTAGTGAAGTGCAAACCCCAAGGTGAACCTGTACCCTTCCCAGTTTCCAGGAAGGCTCCTCTCCCTGGAGGCATCACCCCTAGCCCTGGACACTGGCTGTACAGTTGTGATACAAGAGGTTAATCTTGAATTTCTATGGCTTCTTCTCTATATGTGAAACAGCAAAAGAAAAGGCATGGATAGAGACACTAAATATTTTGGGGGTTCAAATACAACCACTCCTCATCCTCTTTCTATGTAGTAGAGAAAATGCTCCCTATGATACTGGAGAACAGGGTTCTAGTTCCAAGTTTGCTTTCAGGTCAGTAACCTTGCCTTCTCTTTTTGAAAAGATTTTAAAGAGACAAGACACCTGAGATCCTTCCCAGGGCAGGTTCAATCCTGTTGTCCTCTATCCCTTAGTGAAAAACATCCAGGGTGGTAGACATGCTACAGACAAGCCTCACCCTCCATTCACACTTCTGGATATCCCTAAATTAGGTCACCATTCCAGGACCCATGAATAGGAGGAGCACACAACACACCAGGAGGTCACACCTGCAGCCAAGAGCTCCAGGGTCACACCAGAGCTCTACTTCAATGTGGGACCTGCTGCTGAAAGCTTAATTGTAATTTTCACAGATCATAATCTGCTCCTTGCTGAGTGGTTACAGGGCTAACTAGAACTTACAGTATTAGCAAGGCACGTGACAAGCATTTAGTCAGTGACAGCTGCTAATGTTATCATTGAACATCTATGTATTAAATATTTTATTACATGTTATTAAATAACTGAATTAGTAATAAATTGAATATATTTGCTATATATTATTAGTAATGTCATCATTAACTACCTTTGCATTATTCTACCTTTTAAATGTAGCCTTTATAAGACCCTCTACTCTGTCCCCTTCTTTGTTGCTGAAACTGATGGATGAAATCCACACTGGGGCATCAGCCTAATTTCAGCCTTCAGAGCTGACATAAAATCAGGATCCTGGAGGTGCCAAGCTGCATACCAATCAGGGCCTGGCTCCCAGAGAACTGAGCCTGCAAAGGAGAGAGCTGGGGCTGGAGGCAGCGGTAGCCTGGCAGTGTCTGCCTTCTGGAGATTGATTTATCACCAGGTTCCTGATGAATGTGTGAGAAACAGGGCTGGTGATAAAGCAGTGTGAGCCATAATTAAAGTCACAGTTCTTGTTTTTCAAGTGCTATTTACATGGTACTTGGCTTTCTCAGCAATCCTTCCATCTCTTCTTCCACTTTCGGACAAACTGTTACCTCTCCCTGGAGGTTGTTGCTAGGGTGCTGCTGAGAGTGAGAAGGTGCCCAGAGAGGTGGGAGGAGGAAGGGTGAGACTGCTCTAGGAGAGCTGGTGCTTTTATTCTTTAAAGTGTCCGGGAAAAGCAAGTCCTTATAGACCCAACACTATTCAGAGATCTTCTGAGAAAGTGGAGGGCAGCTGTAAACACATGGCAGGATCTTGAAACTTTAGAAAGCCAAAGAACAGCTGTCATAAGGGCAGCCATCTTTGCCTAAAGTCTGAAGCCAGGGAGAAGGCAAAACAAGCCACACAGTAAACCCATTACTGACCCTGCCTCTCTAGTAGCTGTCACCAACATGAATAGTATATTTCACAGGTTATAAGTTAACAGCAGCTTGGCAGCACACTTTGCCTCTAACAGTGTTGCAGTCAGCTCCTCGTTGCTGGGATGAACATGTAATCAGACTCAGGAAGGGAAGAAGGGGGTTTATTTCAGGCTTAAAAATTCCAGGAGAAACTCCATCAATGGCAGAAGAAGCCACTTACTTCCATAGATACAAGCAGAGAGAAACAACTGCAGCAAGCAAACATCAACAGCAGCAATCAGGAACCCACCAGAGCACAAACTGCTCTGTGAGCATATCTGCTAACACTGGCCCCTAAACACAACTTAGGGCTGGACTCCAAGGTCTGCCCTTCTGACACACCCCCTCTAGCCTAGTAGGGGGAAAAGTGGCCAACTTAATTTTGACAAAACACTTGAGTCTATGGGGCCATGCATCTAAACTGTCACATTCAAACTATCACAAACAGAATTTTCTTTTGTTTTTTATTCCTTTAATTTTTATTTATTTACTTATTTGATAGTGACAGACAGAGAGAAAGATGAACATAGAGAGAGAGAGAATGAGAGAGAGAGAGAGAGAGAGAGAGAGAGAGAGAGAGAGAATGGGTGTGCCAGGGCCTCTAGTCACTGCAAAAGAACTGCAGACACATGCGCCCCCTTGTGTATCTGGCTAACGTGGGTCCTGCAGAATTGAGCATCGAACCGGGGTCCTTAGGCTTCACACGCAAGTGCTTAACTGCTAAGCCATCTCTCCAGCCCACAAACAGAATTTTCGTTCCTTCCCTCTGTTCTTCTTTCTTCTAGTTTTCTCCTCCTAGATTTACCCCTCCTTATCCATTCATTACCACTTTCCTCCTAATTTGTCAAATGACCTACAGTATTAGACACTGCTGTGCCACCTCAAACAAGCTTACAAATCAGAGATATCTTTTACCTGAGAATTCTGAGAACCAGCAGTAGCCTCCAAGGTTACTAGGCTGTCCTTCTGTAATCTGGGAAACACATTTTGTCAAAGATTCTAGCAGAACACCACCCATCAATGTCCAGCCATTGCTACAAGGGTCAAAGGTGGCTAGAAGCAATGCTTAAAATGTTGACCAAATAGTGTACTTTCTACAATCCCAAGCCTTTCAACATGTTAGGCTGGGATACTTCTTGTGGACAAGGTCTCCAATTTTTTATTTTGCTCATTGTTTCTATAATCTTTATTGAGGTTCAGGCTATTAAAGCTAAAGGGAATTGTAGTGTGTTTGTGTGTGAGAGAGAGAGAGAGAAAGAGAGAGAGAGAGATCCTTAGAACCATTCATGGACATATACTTCATAGAAAATATGTACATATCTGAGTCTACCCCCTCCTACTTTTCCATAATAGTGGATCAGTCCGAAGCAGGTCTAGACCTAGAGTGATTTACACTTGGCTCAATGCATGTTGGACAATTAATGAGTAGTGGCATTACTTTCTTAATTGGAGTTTTCATAGCTGACAAATGAGTTTGTATTCCTTGAATACATTCCAGCAGGGTGGTGAGCAGCTCAGGGTGAAATGCAATCTGATAACCCTAAGAACTGGCAAGCTGGTGCATGATCAGCCCGTAGGACCATTGTTCCCACACACATAGCATGGCCCATTCTTTCTCTGCTGTCCAGACTGTAAGAGGGAGCTATAAACTCAGAATCAGACTGAGATCTGAGAAAAATCCACAAGCCTTTTTTTTTTTTTTTTTTTTTTTTTTTTTCCTTATGTGGCAGTAACAGACCCTCTGAACTAGAGGCAATAACAGTGGAAACAACCTGCCATGATAGAGGAATTTCTATGACTTTGTCCAAGCCTCCAGCTTTCTACATCTTATCCCACGCACAATAAAAGTCCTTGACGTGGGAGTGACCCTTTGTCTCCAGGCCCTGACGCCTAAGCTGTGGGGATATGTATGCTAATCTCGGGTTTCTGGGGTGCTATGATTTTGCAGAGCAGAGTACAAACTGTGATTGAAAGTCAGTGAAACATTGAATTCACAGTGGACACTATCTCTTCCTTTGTGAGAATTCCAAGCCAGGCAATCATTAGCACAGACAGAGAGAAGGAGCTCCTCCCATGAATGTGCCAGTAATTCCCAAACCTTGGTGGTACAGGGCCTCCAGGCTGGCATTGGTCATAGGCTCAATAGAAAAGGTCTGTGGTGATTTTCTGGCTATTTTGGAGCCACAGAGCTCTACCTTCCTCAGAAGCCCTAAGGGGGAAACCTTGATAGTTGTCGATAACCAACAGATGGCTGATGACCACCTGGCCCTTTGAGCTGTCCTTCAGGGAGGAGCTCAACCAATGGGAGCCTCAAGCAGAGAGGTTGTATGCATAGTAGGACCCTGTAGGCTTTTTTTCCCCAAAGCCATTATTCTTTAGCAAATTCAGCTAAGAGATGAGTCCATGATCTGTCCCTACCATTCCCTCTGCCCCCACCAAAGAGATAGCACCATTTCCAGATGCTCTCTCAGTACTCAGCAGGAAGGATTATGTCCATGAAAGGAGCCCTGAGAAGAGAGCAAGGGGAGAGGAGACAAGTGAGCAGAAAAGCAAAGTGAGGAAGCAGATAAAGAAATGTGAACAGTGCCTTGGAAGGACATGCCAAACAAATTCAGATGGGGCTCACTGGGTCTAAAGATGAAGTCTGTGAAAGGTGCATCTAATTTGTTCCTCAGAGCAATCTCAGTACAATACATATCTTTCTCATCACCATGACTAGCTACAGAAACTCAGACTCCCTACATTTAAGAGGCTTTCCCTAAGGCATGCATGTGTGTATGATGTTTGAGCTTAAGAGTATTGGGAAAAGGGACAACTGAGCCCCAAACTCAGCTTTTGTGAATTTATGCTTTCCTAGAGCACAGGTTGTATGAACCTGCTTCTGTTCCTCCTTGGGAGAACCACTGTACTCATCTTTCTCCCCAGGATACCATGCAACACCATAGTTAGGTTTATTAAATCCACTGCATTGCTAACTGAGGTTCACAGTAATGCTAACCTACTCAGGAGCTTGCTTTACAAATGTCCTGCTTCCCTTTGAAACAGAGTGACTGGGAATATTATGGCTCCAAGTCACCACATTGCTGCTAGAGCAATAGGATCAAATATATGACTGGCATGCTTAGAAAGGAGACAGCTGTTTGAAAGCATTATAACAATGCAATGATTTTTTTCTCCCTTTTAATTTATTTCCCTAATGTTGGAGATTTCCAAGCTTATTCCTCATTTGATACTCTTGACCCCTTATAGAGGCAAAATGGAATCACTGGTATGATCTTCAGCCGATTTCATATATGTACTCTCTTGTCCACAGACACACACATACACATGAACAGGCACATACATATACATACACACATAAACATGCTCTCAATCCAATCCTTAGTTGTTTTGGCATATAGAAACTTTGAATAGTTTTAGCAGATTGTGAGTGATGACTATTGAAATGGAATATATATTTTATATATATGCATATATATACACACATATATGTGCATACACACACACGCACATATATATATGTATATGTATGTATATATATATGTATATATATATATATACATATATATATATTCATATATTCATACACACATTATTGGTAAAAGAAACCTAAAAAAGGGAAAATGCAATAATTAGGCACAAGAGAAAGAAAGAAGAATCACAGACACAAAGATATGAATACTGGGGCACAGAAAATGAGGGTGGTTTCAGAAGGATGTGAGTTAGAACTGTTGGAAACTGGAGATCTCCATTTCATAATGAGGTACAAGCATGTCTGTCATTCCCACTGCAATTCCATAGCAGTCGTGAGTCCAGCTCCTGTCAAGGGGCTCTAGAATTCATCTAACTGACCATCTAGCCACCAGTATCAGGTTTACAAGCTAAATGTTCACATGTTCCTCAAATCTCTTTTCTTGGCCTGAGTTTTCAACTGGATGTCAGAAAAGTTTCTTCCAGACACTTGGTAGCATCTCTTAAAGGCAGAGGCCTGCTTGATTCCAGAGCTGCCTGCCTGCTGTGATAGCTAACTCTGGACTAAACCAGAGTTACTCAAGCTACAAATGTCAGCCTGCTAAATGTTACTAAATAGCACAGTGGCATCCATATGTGCTTTTTGAAAAAAAAAATAGGACTATTGAGATTCATATAATATTTAAGATATTGTTGTTTCAACTGTATGTGAGTACACAATGTGTGTATATGTGTGTATGTTTGTGTGTGTACAGGATTGGAATCAATGGGTTACAAACAAAACAAGTGAACTGCTGGGATCAAATGTTATGGGAAATTTCCTAAAGAATCAATGAAAGGGGCTGGAGAGATGACTTAGTGTTTAAGCAATTGCCTGTGAAGCCTAAGGACCCTGGTTTGAGGCTCAATTCCCCCAGGACCCACGTTAGCCAGATGCACAAGGGGGAGCACGCATCTGGAGTTCGTTTGCAGTGGCTGGAGGCCCTGGCATGCCCATTCTCTCTCTTCTTTCCCTATCTACCTCTTTCTCTCTCTGTCACTATCAAATAAGTAAATTAAAAAAAAAAAAAGAATCAATGAAGGTTGACTAAGATGCTCCCCCATAGCACTTATATCTACATGATATGGGCCAGAAGTCTCATGATGATCAGTCCTCAGATGCTTACTCTGTCTATTGGATTCAGGTTAGAGAAGATCTGAGCACATCATGAGCATCCAAAACTAGAGAAAATGCTCATGAAGTCAATTTGGTAGACCTCAAATGAGGATAGTTGGGGAGAAGGTAAAGCAGGTTCAGTCTAACCTGATCTAACAAAAGGATACTTAGAGCAGAAGCTCCCATAAAGATAGCCCTTTCTTTCCTGGTTGGGCATCACCTGCCCACCTGCACTTTGCCTATATCCCCTTCTTGACAGTCAGCTCTAGTCACTTTTGATTGACTGACTGACTCAGGCAGCCCCATGAGAGGTAGCATTTCATCTGATGAGGCCAGAATTGTGTAATGGCTTGATTGACATCCTTAGGATCCTGTGCAGCCCTACTTGCCAATAATGTTAATGGTTGAGGAATTAAAATGTTGCTCAGTGCCAAATGAATGCAATATATGCTTGTGTTAGTACATGCAGGCTGCATCTCAGCAAACCAGGAAGCAGCAACAATTTCTAAATTATTTATCAGTTTTTTTATCTCCACCCCAAAAGAGAGTAAGTTTATACATTTATTTATTTCATGGACCAATATGCAGAGTAATTGCTTTTGGGGTTATTTTGTGATTTTTTTCTATGGATTTTTTTTTTTTTCTGATTCAACAGCAGGGGAGAAAAAGAGAGAAAATATCATGTCAATGTCATTTGAATCATAATAGGTACAAATTCACTCCCCTGAATAAATAGAGAAGCTTATTTATCAAACACAGACAAGATGTCTGTCGAGTTGTTAACAGGGGGAGAGAGATGTGAGTAGGCAGAAGCAAGTGCAAAAGTTTGCATATCTTCAGAACTCCCTGGGGAGGAAGAGGCAGCTCCTTCTTTGGCTGGGAAAGTTGTGCTCTGACTCTGCTGATTGGTCAGGCAGACTTGGCTGCCACAGGAGGAAAAAGAGCAGGTAGATCAGGGTGCAGGTACCTATACCCCAGGGAGGAGGCATGATGTGCCTCTATCAGCACCTGGTTTCCTTAGGGAGCAGGAGCAGATGAAATACCTTGGGGAGTAAGGAAAGTGTCGGGGGTATTCACCAGTGTCTATGACTTTAGCTATGTTTTTCAGCTTGAGAGTTTTTGTATTTCTTCTACAGTCCTGGATTCTACTCTCTGTTTCAGATTTAATCTTGATTTAACCTCTTCTTATATCTGTCCTTTCACAGCCAGCCTTTGGGACTCCCCCAGCCATGCCACGATGAAGTCAGTGCTGCTATCATATCTTCTCAGCACAACCTCCTGTGGGAAACAGCATAATGTGACACTAATGACTATCATCTGCTAAATGTATACAGATGGGGACCCTTCCAATCACATTGTATTTAAGTCTCACTTAACTCTCACAATAAACTATAAAGAAAATGCTATTTTAGAGCATCTTATATAATAAAAAATATCAAATCACAGGTAAGACAATGACTTCTTCAAGGTCTTTCTTAATAACACCAAGTGTCCTACTAGGATTTCATTCCAAAGTCTTATTGGTCACATTTTGCTGCCATCCCAGGTAGACCACAGACATCTGGACTGTGGATCCATCTCTAGTTAATCTAGAATAATCTTGGGCAAGTTACCTCTACTTCTTTGGAACTCAGTTGGCAGGCAGCCTTCTGTGGAACAGCAGAGAGAAGTCAAGATGAGATTGCTTGGACTTAAACCTGACACTGCCACAAATAAGCTTGAACTTAGTTTCCTCATTTATAAACTGTAGGTGATAATCATAGAAGGCCCCTCACAGGAATGGTTTGATGATTACATGAGTGGTTATCTGTGAAATGGGAAGAGGCTTTGCACTTACTACATGTTACTATCATTATTTAGACAAGTGTCTTTATGGCCTTTGATTTAGAAATTTTATGAATCTTCTCTGTGTTTATACTATGTTAAATTTATGGAGCACTTTAAGATATTATTCCAATGAGAACAAAGTTATAGGAGAAAAAAGGAATGGCTGAGTAGTATGAATAACTTGCATGTTAGATCTCTTTTATATTGGCAAAGTCTGTGCATATCTACAGTTCATTTCATGTGATCTTTTGACCCAGGCATTATCCATTGGTAGGGTGGGGTATGCTTTTCTATTTTAAAGAGTTGTTTAGTGAAAGGCCACAAATTAGAAAGTTAAGAGAAAAGTGGGACTTGCACCACTTCCAAGAATGTTCTCGATTGTCTATAAGACAAAGGGACTTGGGATTCTAGACTGAACTAGATATAAGAATTTGCCCTAAAAAATAAGATTTTTTTAAGTGTATTAGGCATTTTTTAAACTTCAAAATCAAAGTCTCAGAACAGCATCCTCGCTAGGTTTCAATCATCTCATCTTTCTCTAGACACCAAAAATTATACTTTTCCTTTCCATTTATGAGAGCCATCAATCTTGTCTCCTGCAGAACCCCACACTGAAAGTTCAAAACCTAGCCAATGGAAACTAGTTACTTTCCCCTCAAAGAGCCTCTGGTTATTTAGGTGGTGCTGAATGGGAGTCAGATCTATTCCTATCCCTACTCCCCTTGGGTTATAAGAAGAACACAGGCCAAAGGTCTTGTGGGGAAGAAAACGACTAGAGATCTGTGAGCTTAAAAGGAAAAACAGCCAATGTCTTTTTAAAAAATCTTTTTATCATTGTTTTTTATCAGAGAGAAAAAGAAAGAGAGAGAGAGAGAATAGGCATGTCAGGGCCTATAGCTACTGCAATCAAACTCCAGATGCATGTACCATCCTGTGTGCACATACAACCTTGTACACTTGTGTTACCTTTTGTGTCTAGCTTACGTGGAACCTGGAGAGTTGAACATGAGCCCTTAGGCTTCACAGGCAAGCACCATAACTGCTAAACCATCTCTCCAGCCCACCAATGTTTTTTTGTTAGGCAGAGAAGTAAACATATTAACACTTGCAGTTCCAAGCTCCTGTTGCTTTTATTTTGTAACTAATGTATGTCTGAGCAATATAGGGATTCTTGAGTAGAAATGCCATCTCCCTCAGGAAATTGTAAGTGCCAAGTAGACAAGAAGCCTGTTGATTACTTTTAAATCCTCTGCCACCTAATGTCATGCTGGCAGTATGTGAGGTGTTCAGTGGATTTCTAACAAGCCAAATGGAATTGAATAAACTGGATCCTACAGATGTGTCCTTTTGACAGGAGTTCTTCCACAGGTATGAAAGCAAATCTGGACCCAGATGGCTCTAGGAAGGTCACTAGTCTGCAAGACAATTTGATTCTGTAGATGCAATGCATAGTTTTGTTTATTTGCTTCCCCAAACAAGTTATTTCTGGTCTCATTCATTATTCTTCAATTAGCACTAATAGAATGTCCACTAAGGGGTAGGCACTGTGATGGTCAATCTAGGGCACTGAAGATATCCAAGTATTTGACCACCCATGATTTATCATATAAGGAAAAAAAGATTATGCTATAATCACATGAGCTAGTCAATTGCAGTACTTCAATATGCTAACAAGAGTTAGTCAATGTCTTCCTAACTTCTATAGCTATGCCCAAATATCTGACAGAAACATCTTTAAAGAGGAAGGATTTATTTTGACTCCTGGTGTCAGACATTTCAGTGCCTAATTTTGGCTTCTTTGAGTCTGGACCAAGGTGAGGCAGAAGATCATGGCAGTGGAAGTGTGTGGTAGGGGATGTTTGCCTCATAATAGACAGGAAGCAGAAGAGAGCCATAACAAGATAAGGCCAGACCAAGGTATAATCCCTAAAGACACATGTCCAGTCTTCTGCTTCATCCAACTAAGCCCTACTTTCCATGTTGTATCACCTTTCAATAGTTCCTTCAATAAATACTTTCATGGATTAAACCCTTCAGCAGGTTAGAGTCCTCATGATCTAATCACATCTGGAAAGTTCCTTATAAACATACCCTTGGGTGTTTTACTAATCCTATAGATATCGTCAATCAAATCAGGTTGAAAATCAAGATTAACCATAATAGTGAAACTTTTCAATAACACAAATGGTAAGAATTATGCAAGTCTACCTTGGAGGGCAATGTGAGGTTCATAGTCTTTGAGACTGTAATGGTTTAGAGAATGCATGTTAGAATTCTTGGAGAATGGGAGGAGGCATGTTAAGAGAGCTTTGCATTTCCTGACTAGGACCATAGCTGATACAGAAACAGGGTATTAACTTATGTCCAAAGGGTCTTCAAGACATACTTCCTTTCTTCTTTCCTGAAAAAGGGCAGAAAATGTTCCTGGAAGTTCTATTTGCTAGTCTGAATTGATGCAGACTGCCTGGTGCTCGTTTTCTACTATGCACATTCCATGGAGTCCATCTGGGAATAAGCTCTTCTTAGCAATGTACTCAAAAGGGGGAGAATCAACATTTGCATATGGAAAGATTCCAGTGGGAACATGGGTTTGCTGCCCAGTATTATAATAGCTGGGAATTCCAACAAACTTCCTGAAACCAAGATGTTTAAATTAATAGGCAGTCTTTCAATCCTTACCATCTCTCTTTCCTAGCTTAACAGCCTGAATGCTATATTGTAAATTGTAATAAGCTGGTCTAGTCATTTGCAGTAATTGAATCTCCTCTTCCTATTATTGACATCAGCTGAATTCTCTGGTGAGTTATTCTGTGGCTATTTAATTATGTGAATAATGGGAGATATCAGTCTGCTATTCTTTTTTATTGTTTATTTTTTTGCTTATTTTTCTTTCTTTCTTTATTTTTTTAAAAATTTTTTATTTATTTATTTGAGAGTGACAGACACAGAGAGAAAGACAGGTAGAGGGAGAGAGAGAGAATGGGCACGCCAGGGCTTCCAGCCACTGCAAACGAACTCCAGACACGTGCGCCCCCTTGTGCATCTGGCTAACGTGGGACCTGGGGAACCGAGCCTCGAACCGGGGTCCTTAGGCTTCACAGGCAAGTGTTTAACCGCTAAGCCATCTCTCCAGCCCTCTTTATTTATTTGAGAGTGACAGACGGACAGAGAATGAGGGAGGAAGGGAGAGAGAGAGAGAGGGAGGGAGAGAGGGAGAGAGAGAGGGAGAGAATGGGCATGCCAGGATCTCCAGCCACTGCAAATGAACTCCAGATGCATGCACCACCTTGTGCACCTTGTGCATCTGGCTTACATGGGTCCTGGGGAATTGAGCCTTGCACTGGGGTCCTTAGGCTTCACAGGCAAGCGCGTAACCACTAAGCCATCTCTCCAGCGCAAGTCTGCTATTCTTAATTGTCTTGGGAATCCTTGCTTAGTGTTAGCACCCACCTGTAGATGGGCTCCTGGGCATCACCTTTGTCCCAAGAAACTAGTGCAAAGGTGTTAGAGAAGACCAGAGATAACAGGAAGTGACCACTGTCTGGAATTGAAAGGCTGTTGGATAGAGAAGAAGCTGAAGTAGTAGCCCTGTTTATGGATGTAACTCATTCTGCACATGTGTGTATTTGTGTGCATGTCCACGCACTGAAAAATAGTTGATGAAAGGGAAATGGAAAATAAATAATAACAAAGTACAAAGTATCATATCTTAGGCATTGTGAGAGAGGAACAGCCATTACACAAACAAGTTCAACATAATTTCTCCCTCTGAGATGGATATGGGGTATGTGTGCTGAAGTGAAGGTATTTGACAGTATTTCCCTTAAACTGGTGGGTGTTTGGCCATCAACATATGTAAGTTTGCTCCATAAAATAGCCCTCTGTGGGGACTGAGGCAAGAGCTAATTTAGTAAAGTTCTTGCCTTGCAAGTCAAATCCACAGTACCCATGCAAAAATCCTGGACAAGGTAGTGTGTATTTGTAATCCTAGGGCTGGAAAGGTAGAGACAGTAAGATCGCTGGGGCTCACTGGTCAGGCAGTCTAATATTATTGGTAACCTCAAAGCCAATAACTGACCCTGTCTCAAAGGAGGTAGATACAAGTGTTCCTTGAGGACGATATACAAGGTTGTACTCTGGCCTCCATATGCTCCCCCTCAACATATATACAACATAACTTTAAAATGAATTATCTGAGGTAGACAGAAAAAATATAAAAGTAGTAGAAATTCAGTTCACATTCTAAGTCACTGTTCACAAAATTGCCATCATACCCTCAATAAATTTTCAAGTTGCTTCTTTTCTATACCAAATAATATTCATTGAGTTCCCACTGCATTCATGGAACAGATTTTTGGCCCTGTAGTAAGGCTGATGAACAGTATTAACACTAATAGTAAAAACAATAACTAACATTTATATGGTGATCATTATTTTCTAGGTTTTGTCCAGAACATTTTACAAATCCTCAAGGTACCATCACCTAAGGAACTGTTCTCCAAGTACAGAACAGTTTTGCACTTGAGCCAGAGCTCATTATTCTGATCATTAGGGTAGGTAAGCAGCAAAAATTAGAGCCACCTGTTAGTTCCTGCTAGGGGACAGGGCAGGTAGGGTTTTCTTGGTCTGTGGCATAATGATTCTTCACAAGGTTACAGGTTCTTCATTTTTTAGGCCTCTGTTTTTCTAAGTGATCCCCTGATCAAAATATGTAGACCCTGGATGATGGAACAGGGCTTGTGAGTCACTATAAGACTGACAGTGTACTCTCTAGACATTTGTATTTTTGATTTTCCATGCCCTACTAGCAGATAGGAGATGGAGTTTACTCTGCAGTACCCAGGAAGCAACTGGGAATATGAGAGACAAAGTAGCTCATCATCCTTCCAGTGATGAGACTGGGATGGATGGGCTTCCAACCAATAGTCAATAGAACTCAAGACATTGATTACAGTTTTGTAGCTATAGGATTTTGAGACTGTTAAGAGCACAAATAAGTGAAGAGCAAACAGCTGACATTAGCCAGCATAGTTCTATAACTCAGTAGTGTGATAGGATGTGGTGCATTGTCTCTCCTCTTTTCTCCATGATGATCCCAAACAAAATTCTCTGGGTGTTAACTACTATCGCAGCTACCAAAGATTCCCTGCCTCTCATTTCTGAGGAATAGTTATCCTTTGATAGTGCTGAGAGATGTTCCTACCTTTTTGGCCATCATTTTTTCCTTACCTCTCCAACATCTTAAATACCATTTTCTTTGACTAATATTTCTAAATCAACTTTTGTTTCAACCCATGAATTTTCTTTTAAACATTATGAATAAAAATGACTCTTAATTTTAGTCATGTCCTACCAGTGGCTTATTTCTAATTCTATTCTCACCCAAACTCTTAAATGGGAGTTCATATTCCATTGTCTTCAACTTAGCTTCTGTGACATCCTACTTTTCTTAAAGTGACCCCTAACATGGTTGTGTGTGTGTGTGTGTGTGTGTGTGTGTGTGTGTGTGTCAGTCTACTTGTTCTACTAAGAAATGTCACTTAAGCTAATGTTTGTACAATCCCCTTACTGTGAATAACACCCAAAACTTATCTCAAGCCATGAATTCCATACCTATCTACTCCTTTCTGACAGTCATCTAGATGTCTCTCAGGTATCATATGTTCCAGGTTCTTTATCACCAGCATCAAATTCTTCATCTTTATTTCCTATCCCATTTGCTTCTGAATTCTCATTCTCAATTTGCAGAATCTACCATCTGCTCACTTACCCTGACTGGAACCTGGACTTTTCACTATTCATCTTTCTTCAGAAATCCATTTATAGCCAGTCATAAGTTCTGAAATTTTATTTCAAATATACCCCTGATATGATATATCCTGATACAATTTTCTTCACATAACTTCTCATTATAACCTTGGATTGCTGAAGCCTCTTTTTACTTTACATCACTCTGCCTTTCCCCTACCTCACTCAAACATCTCTTGCAGACTGATCACGCACCAAAGTCTAAACTTGTTCATGACACCTGGAAAGGTTTGACCCTAGATCACTTTTCTACTTACCTCACTTACTTATCACTCAATCAATGGTGGTTAAGGGATTTCTTTCCCTCTGATCATACTTTCCTATATGCTTGATGCACTCTCTTTTCCTTTCTCCAACTTTGCTATTTTGTTACATTATCTCTTTAGTGGCTTCTCTCTCAGTTGACCAAAACTCCTCTGCCAGAGACATAAGGAAAGACTAGCAAACTAAGCTCAGAGAATACATCTGTCCATAGATTTAAGTGGTGGTGCTTAAAGTCACTCATGACTAATAGTCTTTCATTATTTACAGTTCTTTTATCATTGAATACTTCTTCAGATTTCAGTTATATTTTTGTTTGGATTAGTTTTATATAAATTTAGCTGGGAACAGATTAATTTCTGAAATCCTTGTATGTCCAGATGCAGGAGAAGAGTGTCATGACAGTAAACTTCCGATGAGGTTCTTGGAGAAATAGGACAGAGGATAAAAAACGGCGATGAGTACTGAATCCCAAATACAACAGTCACAAAGCTGACTTGGGGAAATCATGTGGATGACTTCAGGAGGTTAGAACTTAAGTTTATGCAGAGGACATCTGAAAAGAGGAAAGATAAAATGCTTTTCAAATAATATAACATTACCTCCCATGTAGCACTGTATTTATTTCCTTAAAGACAAAAACAGCTGTCAAAGATGAATTATTTCAGGTGAGCTTTTGGGATGAGCCAATGTGTGTCTGAGCATTTGAAATAAGAAATAATGAATCTAGAGTTTAGTGGAGATAGAGTGAGGATACCATCAAAAGACTGTGAACTGAAGCAAAAGAGTCAGGAAGAGAAAGATCCACTCAGCAAACATATTGGCATTAGCTATTGACTGTATATCAACCTAGAATGTTCAATTTGATGAGTTATTAACAACAGATACAATGTGAAAAGTAGAATTGGGATTCAAAAGCTAAGTTATCATAGGAGTCAGCTGACCCTACAACTGGTCCCTGTGTTAGGAGTCAGAGAAAAATCTTTGCTTATCTAGACATTATTATGGCCCACCCATCTGTTACTCACCTAGGAAGGGGGAAGGAAGGTGGACCACCAGTGTATAGGGCTTGGGAAGGTCCAGCTTTGATTCCTAATTGGTGTCTGTTATTTACAGGCTATAGAATAATGGGAGGAGGACAGGCTTATAACATATGATCAAAAGGAGTTTATACGTATTCTGGGATAGTTTGTAAGACAGCTGTCCCAACAGAGGATTTATCAAGACAATAAAAGAGATTGGAAAGAGCCTAGGGACCCTCTAGTGAAAATAGCTTTTAGGTGATGAGCATATAAGAGGGAATGCTTTCAACAGAACCTATATTTTCCCCTGCCAACCCTCTCTCCTTTTCAGTTTAACACTGAGCAGGAAACCTTGATAATCTTCTTCTGAGGGTATAAATAAAGTATGCACTTGAATTTTTTTTCTCTTATGATATTCCCATGTACCAGAAGTAGTGTGATTCCTATTTGGGATAATCTAGGAAATGGTAGTGAGGTTCTTGTGGATTATTGCTATGAGTACCTGTACCCCTTGCTTTAACACTGGTAATATGTTCAGCTCAACAGACATATCGTTGGCCTCTATGAGGGTCTGGATTGCCCAAACTAAGAGCCAGAAGCACAGTTGCCTAAGATGTAGTATGCTCAGAGGAGAAAGGTGAATGCTGATCCCCAAGTAACCCATGTTTATATGACACATTTCACTGGTGTGAACAGAATAAACAATCCCAACAAACCCTAGTCCTAACAACTCTCCATCTTAAAGTTGAACAAGAGGTAGAGATAGAATGGTATTAATGAAGCAACTTGTCTTCCTCCATAGCTGTCTGATGACAGAGGGAAGACCTCAACCAGTGTATCATATTCAGAGTTATATGCATCTTTCCTTAACTTCTACTTTACATTGCTCAGAATATCTAGCACTAGTCAGACAATCTTCCTGTGTGGCTGGCTGCCAGGAAAAGGAGATGAGAGGGAACAGAGGGATCATTGTAGATGCAGAGTTGCTCTTTTAGCTTCTGTGGTACTTCCTCCTCCTGTTCCATTTACTGCTCCTTCTGTCCCCATGGGCTGTTATTCTTGTGTCCACCCCTCCACTGTTAGTGCCTGCAGGATCCATGCTTCTACTTGTTTGTGATGGTCCATCTTCACTGTCAGCATGACTGGATTTAGAATCACCTAGGAGAAACACCTCTGTGCATGCCTGTAAAAACCTTTCTAGAGAAGTTTAACAGAGGACAGAAGACCCACCCTATGTGTGGATGTCACCATCTTCTATGGGCCCAAGCAAATAAAAATGTCAAAAAGAGAAGTTGAGCTGATCACCAACATTTATCACTCTCTGCTTCCTTACTATAGACAGTGTGACCATCTGCCTCATATTCCTGTACACCATGTTCTCCTACCAGGATGCACAATGTCCTCTGTATCTATGAGCCACAGTCAAATCTTCCTTCCTGGAGGTATTTTGTTGCACACAGAGAAAAGTCACTAGCAACTCCCCTATTTTTATTCTTGGTTTTTCCCTAAATGATCTTTTACATCCTCCCTGACTTTGTAAAACAATTTGCTGATGAGACACAATTGCTATTTCCAAGATAGATACTATTTCTGGATATCTCTCCCTAGATATAGCAGAAGTCCCTACAGTACAAGTGATAAAAGTTGCACATGCCATCTTTACTCCCTTCCTGTTACTCTGACAGAAGTCTGACTTAGTAGTCTGACATCATCCTAGATTCCTCTTACATTCATCCAAAACATTTACCTGGCAACTAAGTTCGGACAATTTTATTTCTCTTTGGCTAGTAGAATCTACTACTCTGTATTGTCATAGCTATTACCTTGGGTAGTACACAACATTCTTTTTTATATCACAAAAGGAATTCTAAATGAATTCCCTGCTTCCAGTATTGATCTCACTCATGTATACTCATGCTGTGGAATTATTCTGAAGAAATAATTCTTCCTTCAGTAAACAAGTATAACCAGGTCACTCTTTTGAAGAATATACAAATGCATCCTTTTAGCATATGCACAAATTTTTATTTTTAACAATTCATGAGTTCTGCACCATTTTCACTGCATGTCTTTCTCCACCCTATACTTCTTGTTTGGCTCTTACAAAATACCTCTGCTGTTTTCTTTTTTATTCAACTATGATGAACTTGGGGAGTATTTTCCCTAAGACCCACATCTAGAGCCAGCTCTTCTTGTGACTATTTCTGGACTTCTTATATGAGACGTGGGTACCACCCCTCTGTAATCTCAGAGGAAATGAACATATGTTTATCACCATGGTTATCTCACTACAGAACCAGTCTAAATTCACTATGTCAGTCTATCTCTTCCACAAAACCATCAGCTTCTGTCTTCCACAGCTCACATGCCAGTGTTTAGCAGAATGCCTGAGATAGTGGATGTTTAATGCTAGATAGATAAGGTATGCTAGAGATGGGTCAGCATCTTAGACAGATTATCCCAGCTACACTTATAATCATACTCATCATCATGATTATCATTTTTAAAAATAATGTTTTTGTTTGACGTTCTTTATCACACAGAACTCTGAGACAATTCATGTGTTCCTACCAGAAATGGCAACACGTTAAAGATAGCTAATTTTATCCAATAGAATCATCTTGTAAATTGAAAATAGACATATCAGCCAGTCCTTCTGCATATAACTCACAACTTCCCTGTTGTCATTTGGTCTCTTGACTTGTTTCTAGTCTGTTCCACACATGTGTTCTGTGAGAGCCTTGGAAGGTGAATTTCAGCACCACCTATGCCCAATGTAGTTTACTATGAATACTACTTATTGAAGCCAGCACTGATGGTGAGTGCACTGCAGACCACCTTTCAATACCTGGAGCTTTATAAAGCCCTGATTATAAGCTTTTTGTCCATAGTGATTCAATGAACCAAGTATTGATTATTCATTTATGTTACCACAAAACTTGTTTTTAGCACCGGCTATATGCTTTTGACATAGAAATGAATTAAAAGACACCTTCTCTCCTTGTGAAGCTTTGTAGAACTCAGTAGATAAAAATGTACCAAATAGACTATTATAATATACCAGGAAAGTATAAACTAATAGATGTCTACTCAAAAGGCAAGTTTTACAGACAGAAATAAGGGAAAGACATTCTATGCAGAGACAGCACAGAACATAGAATGTGAGAAGAAAGAATGGAATGCTCATGGGAGACCCAAGGACGGGTGAGAAGATAGGAACAATCTACTACTACTACAGAGGAGTGTCTGTAGGTAATCTGGGAAACCCAAAAAAGGGAGTATTGAGAATAGAGGTTGCAGAAGCAGACTGAGAGTCAACCAAGGCAAAGTAAGAAGGAAGGAGGTGCATGGTCTTGATGAATTTTGTCCCCTAAGGGTTCTCATATTGGAAGCTCGTCTGAAGACTGGTTATGCTTGGAGAAGTGGATCCTTTATGACGTGAATTGAAAATGGGGCTCTTATATCTTTGGTGAGCTTCTCTGGGAAGGGATTGAAGTGGGGACCTTTAAGAGCTCCTTCAAGAGCCACTTATAAGCGTGAAGCTCAGTTACTGGAAGGCTTTCTGGGAATCTTGTTTCAGGATAAGGTTTCTTCTTTCACATGTACTTCTACAGATCTGGAGCCATTGCCATGAGGTTCTTACTGGGGCCAGGGCTAAGAGAGCCCTTTTCTTGGGATAAATTTAGCCTGCTTCAGATACTGTGCTACAGTAATGAAAACTGGACAAACACAGAGGGTTTGAGCTTCTTTCCATGGGTACTGAGGAGGTTCCTGTGTTTATGAAACAGGAGGAAAAGTGGACCATGCAGCCTGAAAAGGGTTCAGTATGAAAATTAGTGTGCTTAGAAGAGAAAAATATTGAACTTATGTAAGAAAGGTTTGCCAAATGAATAAATGGGGCATCGCAGCAGGGAAGGAGGGGAGGAAGTGACCAAAAAGGTAACTAGGAGGTCAAGTTAAAGGTTGTAATGAGTGATGGTGTGGAGGAACAGGGCAGAAGTGAGACTGGGCCAAACAAGTTAAGTGTGCACCATCTTAGTACAGACTTGCAACAGGTGACAAAGCTCAGTAATAAAGATGAAAAATATCTAATGTGCTATATAATAACTCATAATCCATATTTAAAAAATAATTCATTAATCCACATTTTTAAAAATCATAATTTAAATAGATATGAGATCAGTATTACTGATTATCCTTTTGGCACTAGCTGCAATAAGCTCTGTACCAATCATAGTATATTGAACATGGTGACTTGACAGTGTACTGGTCACAACTTTAAACATTGCATATATTGTTCATCATGACATTTTGCAGTGAGTTTGTAAATACTCAATACAATTCTTGTGTATCTTGATTTGGTAGGGATATGCTCTTAAGTTTTGCACTAAGGCCAGTACTTTGGCTCTCTCACCTTATCCATCGTCTGGAACAGAGTTGGAAAGCAGAGAGACAGATTACAGAATTGATTGGAAGGGTGGTGTCAAGTATGATGTATTGGTGTTCCATCACAATGCCTTTCTCCACTGAATCTCTTTCTTGTTTAAAACATTTATTTTTATTTTATTTATAAAAGAGAAAGAGATTGAGAATAGGTACACCAGGGCCTCTAGCCACAGCAAACAAACTCTAGAAGCATATGCCACCATGTGCAAATGGCTTATGTAGATGCTGGTGAATCAATCCTAGATACTTATGTTTCATAGTCCTTAACTGCTAAGCCATCTCTCCAGGCTGACTCTCTTTCTAAAAGGGACCAACCCCAACATCTTTTCTCTATCCACCAAAGGTTGACTTTTATTCTAAGTCTTTCCACCAAAGCTACCATGCAGACCCCACCCATATCTTCCCTTGGAACTGACTGAGTTTGGGTCCCCAATGACAAACTCATATACAGCTTGTATACTCCACAAATACCTTGAAATATGCATGAAAATTGGTTTCTGAACTCCAGCAGTTTTTAAAATTGGGATAGTTTAAAATAAAGCAGTATGATAAAAGGAATTCTTATAGAGTGGATTGTGGGAAATAGCTCACAGCCTCCAAAATGGAAAACCTGGGAGAAGAGCCCTAAAGGGCCTTATTCTGTGCTGATCTGATGCTTGACTGGCCTTGATTCTGTCCCACCTCTGCACTGCTCCCCCACACAGTCACTCATTACAGCTTTACCTTGGCCTCCCAACCACCTTTGGATCACCACCTTCTCTCCTTTCCTTATGCCCTGGTCCCAGACATTGCTGGGATAGGTTGGGGTGGGAAAGAAGTACCCGCTTCCAGAAAGAACAGACACTCTGTGCCCATCTCTTCAGTGAGGCAGAAACTCATTTGTCCTCATTTCTCTGAAACTTCCTTTCACCTTATAACCTAGATTGATGCAAATGTAGTATATTTGCTCAGTGCAAATTTTATGCTGAAAAACACTGTGGGTAGTTTTTAAAATGGAATGAAATAGGGGTTTTCCAAAATTTATGTCAACGATGTATGCAAATGGAGTACACTGGGCAGGAGGAGATGGAAAAGGGGGTTCCTGGAAAGTGATTCTTCAAAAGAATAGATGTAAGGCAAGCTTGGGTGAAGAAAATGTTAGAGCAGGTAAGAATGAACAATGCTATAAGGAATTTAAGAGTGGTGGGGAATTCATAGAAATTTCAGTTGAAAATGCCAAATAGCCTCAATCTCCTTAAAGAAGTTGGTGTGAAATTGTATTGTAAGAACATGAGGCCCAGGTTAACAGGATCCTGTAGACTACAGAAAGTAGAGAGATGTTTCCCATAAGGTAATTATGAACTTCAATGCATGCCTATGCATCTTTTGCACCTGGAGCTCCTGAGAATGTCTGAGACCAATCTCCATGATAATTGCAATGTTTATCTCAGCAGCACTTGGAGAAGGTGGGTGGTTGGGTATATGTGAGACATGTGAAGGTCTGTAGAAGAGGGGTAACTGTAGAAATGTCAACATTTGGGGCATCATAGGATGAACCTACTGATGAAAAATGAATGATATTGCTGTGTGTAAGCGTCTGGATATTAGGCACCATCTTCATAAACTAAAAATGGCTGATGGATATATTGGGATTATTGCAGCCTGTTTCACCAGAGTTAGCCCCAGATCAGCACAGGCAGCCACACAACCTGCGCTATCTAACAAACCAAGACCTGTAAAAAAAATTATAATTATGGGGCTGGGGAAATGGCTTAGCAGTAAAAGCACTTGCCTGTGAAGCCTAAAGACCGCAGTTTGATTCCCCAGAACCCATGTAAAGCAGATGTTCAAGGGGGTGCATGCATCTGGAATTTGTTTGCTGTGTCTAGAGGCCCAGGCATGCCCATTCTCTCTTTCTCTTTATCTGCCTCCTCTTCCCTCTTTCTCTCTCTCAAATAAATATAATAAAATGTTGCAAAAATTTACCACCATATATATATATTATACACACACACACACACACACACACATATGTGTGTGTGTGTTCGTGTGATATGTATATGTGTGTATCTTTCTATGGACAGTTCATGCCAGGATGCACATGTGGAGGCCTATAGACAACCTTGGGGTTTTTGTCCTCTCCTTCCATCTGACTATAGCCAGGGTCTTCCTTATTTTTTCCCCTGCATGGGTGCCAATCTACCTGGACCACATGCTTCTGGATTCTCCTGTCTCCACTTCCCTTTGCCATAGCACATTGGGATTACAGAAATATGTGCCACTTTGAAGCTGGCCTTACCTGAGTGCTGAGGAATCAAATTCACCTTTAACCAGTGAACTATCTCTCCAGCCCTCTCTTTCCTTTCTTTTTCAATCTTGTCATCCCCATCAATCATTAGGAGCTATACATCATGAAAAGCATGGCCTCTGCTTTTCAAATGAAAAAGCAGCTCTTTCTTAAGTAAAAGATATATCACTTGCCTATTGAGAATAGGGTTCAGAAATAGGAGTTGTAACATAGTAAGTTATTATACTAAGTTCCTCCAGCCCCTTTACTTGAACAAAATTTCTGAAATATGGAAGTCAATGATAAAGGCATTCTCTGGTCAATAATGAAGACAGATACCACTAATATTTCTTACAACCATAGTGAATGAAGCTGTTAGGGCAGAAGGAGTTTGAGAAGGTGGTATGTAATTAACCTACTTGGAGTTGGGCCAAGGAACCCAAGGTTAATGGCCCTGGGAGCAGGAGCATTAATGCCCACTAATGGTCAGACCCCTTTTTATGTCTTACTCATTAGAGCTACCTTTTACATTCTATGAGATCCTGGCCTTTGACCCTGGATCCAAGGACAACGGAGAGTTGCCACTCCCCCAGACAATGTGTTTTGCATTCTGACAGTTTCTGTCAGCACTTGATCCTCCTCATCATAAAATTCAGGTAGAAAGTTGAGCAGATCTCAGTGCATACCAGCCATCTGCTGAGTACCGCTGCTGATAGCAAAGAGATACATGATGCATATTCATGGGCAAAATCATTTCAGGTTTTCTTCCAACAGACTGACAAAAGTGTGACATCCTATTTCTTTCACCTGTTTGGAGTTCCTTTTGCCACATATTCCCTCGGTAAGCTGGAATAGAATATGTAGACACTCTGGGTTGTATTCTGAGCTTCATTTGATGCAGCAACAATGATTGCTATGTGAATATTTACAGACTCCTTATCTGCCTTGGTTGACAAAGAGTATACTATTTTGGTCCATTCCTCTTCTCTTATCCCCTTATTCCCTTTACCTTTGGCCAGAGAATTCTAACTTTACCATCAGCTAATATTCTGTGATCAACATTTTTGATGCAAACTGGAGGGCCATGGCTAGATGACAAGACAGAACCAACACAGAGATATGAGGGTATGGATTCTCCAGAGAGAAGAAAAAAAAAAAGAGAGATTGAGAGTACAACTGCTAAAAAGGAAGAGCCAACAGAGGGGGAATGTCCCAACCTCAGTGGCAGAAGCAGAAGGTTCAAAACCAGTATGGACTTCACATATACATTCACCCTGCCTCAAAAGAAAAGAAAAAAAAAAAAAGAAGGAAGAGAGGGAAGGATTTTAAAAAAGAGAGAAGAGACAAACTCAATATGGGCATAAGTTCTTGCGGGGAGCTGGGGGTGGGGGTTGGCAAAAATACAGCTTGAGGTAGCCTACTTATATGAGAGTGGAAAAGCATAAGGGAAGTGAATTTTAAGAAGTCTGGTTGATAGCTTTCAGTCAGATTTCTTTTTATACTCTTAGAATGATTCAGATAAGCACCAGTGTTAGTTCTAATTTTCCCTGTTTGTCAGGGTGTTTCTCCCTTATACAGGAGACCTAGATGACATGGGGTCATATGAGGTTCTGGGATGAGTTTCCATGTTCAATAGAAAGCCAAGGTTGACATGTTAGGAAGTCCTCTTAGGACTTCAATATGGAAAAAGAATTTTGTCATGCCTACCACTCCTAACACATTTTGAAAAGAAGAATGTGTTAGAAATTACTACATCCAAGATACTGCATGCATCCTATGATGGTAAGTGTCTACAAAATGTTCTTGTGTTGTTTTTTGCATCAGTTTTACACATATTATTATTTAATCCTTACATAAACTCTCAGGAATTAGTTTCACATTCCCATTGTAAGCATTCAAACAATCCCAGAGCCATTAAGCCAGCTAATATAGAAGAGAAGTTTAAGAGATTTTTTTTTAATCAAAAGGAAGATGAAAAATGTTGAAAGCAGAAATTAAGTTCTTAAGCAGAAACAAGAATTTGAAGAAAGCTACTGGCTTCCCTGCAGGCTCATTTCAATGGTTCTATATACACTCTGTAGCTTTGAGCTCTTTGTGAAAAAGTGAGCAAACCAGCTGAAAGGCTGAGATCTTGCTTCCTGCTGCCCTTCATCCTGTCTAGTGGCCTCAGTGGCTTCTGGGCTTTCTACTTCTGTGGCCCTTTCATTGACCCCCCCCCCCCAAATAGGCCAGTGTGGAAACAGAAGCCCATCTTCTACCTTTGCCAATTAAGGACCTGCTGGGGTAGGATAAGAAGCTATCTCTACAGTGCTGCCAGCCTTGGCATTTTCTCCAAGAGCCTATGTGATAATTCAAGCCATTAAAGCATCTTAAATCAGATACAGTGACAATCATTTTTCTGTGCAAACATTTCACTGGCTGCACACAAGCATCTCAATAGCAATAGTGTCCTAATTTTACTAGTCAGAAACAACAAAACCCTAGGTAATGAGGAGGAGGAGGGACTGAGTCCCAGGGGCACATTCACTGGAAGAGTCTCTTGGGCTTAAATACATCTAAGCAGACCCAAAGGAAAGCAGTGATTACAGGCTAATTTTCTGCCTGCATTATGTTATGTGCTCCAGCATCTATACAAATGACAATTGCTTTATGCCAGAAATCTTTTATTGAATTGCTCTTATTGGTAAATTTTATACTGGGCGAATAAAGGAGACCAAAAAAACGTGTTCAATTTAAAGACTCTCAGGATACCTGTAAAAGATACAAAACTGGCATAGACCCACAAGCAGATTTTCCTCTTCATATGCAAATATGGGAGAAAAAAATATCATGTCCCTTGAACTTGCCCAGGATGGATATAGATTTTAGAAGAAGACACAGCTTCATCTTGTGCATACTTAGTTTTCTGGCAAGAAAGTTGATGGGGGTCTGAGGTGGGGGGTGTTGGCCCAAGTCACCAGAGGTGCACAGGTGGCCACTCACAGGAGACTGTGGGGAACACTTGGGACTTCCTTCCCTTCATGGACACTTCTCCTTACTCAAGAGCAATGACAACAATTTTAGCCTCTCCATTGGCACTTTTTCCTCTTTGTCCTTCAACTTGGGCCTCATATCCTAAAGGCATATGTGATATTCATTCATTCACTCCCATTGATTTTGTAAGTATTTATTAGTTATTGTAGGTCACACCCTGAGAAATGAAACCCACAATTTTGAAAAAAAAAATGTGGAAGTGTGGTAACCAGAAAGAAATGGACATTGAAACCAGAAATCTTTGAAGGGAAAATACCTCTAAATTCTTCCCTGTCTAAAATAGATCTGATCCTTATAAGGTGGGACTATAGGGAAAGGAGTGCTGATACCCTCTCAGGGAGTCATGAGTGTGATGATCTATATTCTGAAGCAACTGGCTCAGAGCTTCTCACCAATCAGGTCTTTGAAACTACATGTCCATTTCATTACTGATTTCTCAGTTGATACTAGAGCCACTCTTTTCCCCCAGGGATGCATCTTAACTAGAACCATCAGAGCATCTGCTGTCCATCCAGGCCAACAGGAAGAAACATTTACTTGCCTCTATTAAGATGGAAATCTATAAGGGTTAAGGATGTAGATCAATGGTAGAGTGCGTGCTTAGTGTATGTAAAACCCTTGATTATATATCCAGCATTACAAAAAATAATAAAACAAGCAATAGCATACCTTCTAAGCCTAGCATAGTGGAACACACTGGCACGGTGAAAAACACTTGAAATTCCAGAATTTGGAGTCCAGTCTGGGTTACATAATGAGATCATGTCTCTAAGCAAAAGATGTAAATGTACAATCCTGTTGACCCAGGAAGCCTGGAGTGAAGGATGAACACTAGAACATACAAAGTAGGGCAGGGTAAATTTAAGGCCAGTTTATAAGGAAGGTAAGATGAATGAGCAAAAGTCTTCTGTGCAAGGTCTTATATTGGGCCTTTTTTAGAGATTATTTTCAGGTGCATGTGCGGGTATACATATCTGCCCCACAACCTTATCTCAAAAACTCCAAGAAAATATTCACAGTGGAGGGAGCAGGACAATTGAGAAGTCACAGTCTCTGTCTAGGTGACTTTATCTTTGACAACCAAGTTTTTTTTTTTTTTTTCAGTAACAAATATGTGTGGCAGGATTGTTAATTCCTAGAGGAATGGAGATTTGTTCTGCAGCTAAGAACAAGCTTTAAATTAGACATTAGTCAACGTTTACCCACTGTTGTCTGATGCCAGGGAAGATGTGTTTACCCACAAATCTTCCAAAGTAGAAATCTGGGGCTGACTTAATGTGTCCTGTGTCATTGCTGAAGTTCATGTCATTTTCCAGGACTGTACTGACCACACTTTGTGCAATGCACATAAGATTGTGGAGCTCCCTTAGGGCATGAGCGTGAGGACCAGCCAGGGGATATGGTTTCTTTCTCTTTGATGTCTTAGCATGGGTTTTAACTCACAAGTTGTCTATGATGAGCTATATGACCTAAAGCAAATTATTTTTCTGAGGATGATATATCCTCTGTAAAAATGGGGATTGTAACATCTGACAACATTGTAAGGCTTAATTTAGATTACACAATTAAAAGCAGAACAGCCTCCATTTACTGAAGGATCAGTTAATGTTAGTTCCCTGACACAGAATGCAGAATTAAGAATGGTTGGTAAGGGTTTGGCAATGCTGCTGCTACTGATAATGATGCGCATCATTGTGGATTCCTAAAATGAAAGACAAACTTGGAATTCTGTTGACTCCTAAAACTGTACCAGAGGTTGGGATTAGGAGTACACATTGGGGCTGATGGAGCTTTGCTGATTCATGCTATCACCAGTGCCTCAGAGTCCTAACTCCAGGCTGATTCATCCATGACATGCAGGTACACTGGCTTGCATGGGAAGCAGGTTCACTGAGCTGCTTATTCTTTCTACTCAGACTTTTCCATCCAGGATTTGCAGTCGCTGACTGCTGAGTCCCTGCTTTTGTAGCAGTGACAGTCTCCTAAATGTGATGTCTGTCAGCTCCCTGGCCTGAAGCCACCCATCTCTACATCTGAGTAATCATCTTGAGCACAGAAGAAATGGATTTCCCAGATGGAGTTTCAGAGCTCGGAAACGGATGCCTCCCATCCTGCCTTATTGGAATTTGGATTCAAACTGGGTTCTCTCATGGCTGAGTTGAACAGACCCAATCACCCATTGCAGACAGTTGCCCTCACCCCTTTTTTTTCTACTTTCTATCTGTATAGTTCTCCACCATCTCTTTCTCCCTTGTCTTCTTATTTTCATCTCATTTAGACTTGCTCAAAACTGCTGTGTCAAAGATTCTTTTTTCCTGCAGTCCCTCTCAGAAAGCAAATAGCAGGATGCCAGAGCTGGATGGGCCATAAATAATGCATAATGCACAGAAGCAGCCGGAATGGCCCTCTGATTACAAAGAAAAGATCTTTTGATAACATGGTTCCTATTTATTCTCATAAAGCCACCAGTTCTTCCCTGAGCACAGTGCACAGGTGCACTTACTCATCACTCTGAAGCCCCAGCAAAGGGCCTACGTGCTTCTGCTGTCTGACCCCAAGAACGGGCTGTTCTCTTCTGATTCCAGTGTAATTCCCTGGGCCATTGGAAACCTGCTGTCATAGTAACCCAGGTTGCTTTCTGTGATTTTAAACTCTTGTGATATCCATCATATTTTGGAAAGGATGTAGGCCCCTAACTCAGTCCTCTGATGTATTAAATAATAGTGCTTAAACATTTCCAATTTGGGGCCCAGAGCCTGGGAATACTGGATGTCCCAAATATAACCCTGTGAAATAGGTTATTATTCATTCTAGTTTTAGCAAAGGACATTATGACTCAGCTAAATAAATTGATTAGTTCAAGATTACTGAGCTAAGAAATTATAAACTCAAGATTGAAATCTAGTATCTATGATTTCCTATTATAACTATCTGCTGAGCAAGATCAGAATTTTGAGATAAGTTTAGAGGAGTTTATCAGCCAGGGTAACAGTATAAAACAAAATTTCATTCAGTTCAAATGATGACATGGAAAAAAAAAAGGTGACACGTTATTGAAGTTGTAGCAAGATAAAGGAAATCCCAAAGGGATAATGAGGCACCTTCAATCAAGGACAAAAAGGAAAAGAGGGAAAGCATAATATATTAGAGACAAGAAAGAGCTGGAGCTGGGCAGGAGGGTTAGCCTACTGGGATCTCTAGTTTGGAAAGTCATTTCACTGCCAGCCATAGTCCTGAGCATGCAACAAACAGGAGGCGTGACTTGTTTCCCTGTCAGGCCTTCAACAACCTGAATGTAGTTAACCTACAAGGGAGGAAGCAATGCAGCTGGGAAAGTCAACCTTTGGCACAGTGCAAAGCAGAGGAGGGAGAGAATGGTCTATGAAAGGCAGGATAAAAGAGAGTACTCAAAGTGATCATAGGGTTGAAAATGGAAGTCAGCATCTTCCTCTCCTCTGACCTTGAATCTATATGCAGAGGTATATTCACCATAAAGTTAGAAAGTTAGACTTCAGGGTCTGGTCCATTATGTCTTGTGGCACAACAGTCCTCTCAAAATCTTAAGGGCTTAAAACATGAATGATTCATTACTTCATTCATTTCCATGGGTGGCTAGATGGCTCTCATTCTAAAGGTGTCATCAGCATGTAGATGGGGTCCTGATAGGTCCTCAACATACAAGAGAGTGCCATTTGCACGTGTGGTGTCTGTCACTCTGCTTTACACATTGCTACTCTCATTCAGTAGTTTACCCTAAATTTCCTCTTGACTGCTGGCTTCCAGAAGGGCAAATACCTATGACATTAGTCCTTCAAGGACCAAGGTCAGGAACTGGCACAGCTTTACCTCTGCTTCATTCCATTGGTCAGGCCAAGTGGCAGATAGGTCAGATTCAAGGGAATGACAATGGAAGAAAAGATTTCACAGAAGTTCTTGGGATATTCTCGTGACTAATCCATCACAATGTACCTTCTCAATTCTGTAATTCACACCCTCCTTATTTTGAAAATATATTCCCCTTCTCCCCACAACAACCTAAGCTTTAATTTCATTATCACATCAAGCTGAGGTGATGATTTGTATTGGTCCCTGTTGTGGATATGACAACTCTGAGGATAAAGGACCATGGGTTAAAAACACAAGTTAAATCCCTCTATATTAAATTTATAGCTCTGTTCAAATGCTAAGCCAGGGACAGGATGATAGCAATAAATACTCTCATTCAACAAGGAAAACACAAACACGCCACAACAATTCTCAGATTCTGTGGGGTACTTGCCATCCAGGCAGCTTTCCTGGAGGGCAAATAATGGCTTTTGATCAGGGTCAAGTTCTGCCTGTGTGAGAATTACCATTTCCACTGCTATCTTGAGCTTTGGACTCTCTTCTGGATTTTTGGGTTTGCCACGAGATTCATAAGAAGTGCCTTATCCTTGTAGCTGAATGACTTTCTTGGCCTTATTTCTTCCACAGAGCCTCTGTTCACCTTAAACTCACTCCCTTTTGCTTTTATTAACCCTGGTTGTTCTCTCATCATGGCATCCTCTGTAAATTACTGCATGTTGTCTAAAAATCTTACTGGGGTTCTACTTTGTTCCCATGCCCAACATAACTCTTCCTGCAACTGATGTCATTCTACTTCAAGTGTGGGAAGCTGTGTGAAATCCTTATGATTCCTTTCCTTTGTTTCAGAGGTCCAGGAAGAATTATTTTAAATATTCTAGACATTGTAAGAGAAGTCCTCCAGTCCTAGCCTTGATATGATCTCTCCTCTATTGTTTATACTTCAAGAATATTCGGCCACCTGGTAATAATCTCCTGGAGCCTCTGTATCTCCTCTAAATTCTACTTGTAAACTAATCAATTCTTCCTTGGCTCCTCTCCCTTTGACAATACCATAACATATCCTAGCAGAAAAAAATGCCTGGCCTTTTCAACACTGTACCTGGCCTTAGCCAATTGCCCAGTGCACTTGCCTCCCCACATTTCAAGCCCCTGTTAATGCTCTCTTCTCTCCTCCTCCTGTTTGCACAGAATTCCACAGACAATGCTCATGTCTTGGGTTTCTATTATGGCAGCCTCTTACTATAGGTGAAATGTAGCTGAAGGTGGCTGTTTTTTAATCTAGCTCAGTGGTTGTTTAATTAGCATGCACAAGGTCCTAAGTTTGATCTATGGCAGCCAACCTCCCCCCCCACATAAAAAGCTATTGCACAAAATCCATTGTCTATTGCTTGATAAGAAGCCTCTAAAAGGTAGAAGCTTACAACCTCTACCACATTTGCCATTTGCACAGGCTCAGTCGAGCTGACCCTGTTCTGTCTCCCATAGTGATGACTGTAATCATCATCCAACCATGTGATTCATTCTGCTAGAGGTTTCTCTAAGGTTGGGGCATGTAAGGAGGCCTTGACAGACTCTGCTTTGGGACAGTCAATTAAGCATTAATAGGTAGCAAAAAAATATCCCTCACTTGTACTAACTTAATACAAAATCTTGGAAGATATACTCAGAAAATATTTATCAAGCCATATTGTGCAGATTGCATTCAAGGAAGAAGTTAGAAAAGGCAATCAATCAATATTTCTATTACTTTTAGTCTGGTACCATTTCCATCATACTTCATGTAGCATTTGAGTGACCACAAACATTTAAGGGACCAACCTAAGGGGATTTGGGTTAGAGATGCATTGAATTTGGGTTTAGTCAGAACAACATGTAAGGTCATCACAAGACTGAACAGAAGAGTCACCCCCTTTTCCCTTCACTTGATATTACATCCATGCACATTGAACTTGTCATATGCTCGGCAGTAGGTAGTCATTCCTTCCAGAAATGTAATAGCAGTTTGTAGTGCCAACACCACTGTACCATGTCCCCCAGGGACCAGCTTCAGGTTTCAAATATAAGGAGATGGAAGCTAGTCTGTAGAAAATTATTTTAAATATCTTATCACACAAATTAAAAAAAATCTCAATAGTTTTTTTCCATAACAAAATCATAACAATTTCCATGGCATTACCAATCATGATTTGGGAAGCTGAAAGCAACTGTCCTAAGCTACCAATTTGAAAAATCAATCAGCCATGCTAGAATATATGCTGAATCATTTTTCTACTCCTCCAATAGGAAATGCTAATGTAAAATTGTTAGCATCTGAAAAATGATAAAAGGCATTTTCCTAAGAATATAGCATATATACTTGGGAGTTATTCAGTAATAATACATTATTTTGCTGGGGTTTCTGATAGTTGTGGGTATTTTTCAGCTTTTAAAAGTCCATCACTCTTCATTTCTATTTTAAATAAAAATCCACATCCATAGTAAAACTTTTTGTAATAATTGCATGTTCTTTATTTAAAATTTTTATTAGCATTTTCCATGATTATAAAAAAATCTCCCATGTTAATTCCCCCCCTCCACACACACGTGTGTTCTTTTCTTAAAGAGCACCTTGAAACTGCTTGAGCATCAAGCCCAACCATGTCTGGGGTATGTTGCTTCATAAACTCCACTTCTAAAATTAATGTAAAAATTTTAATATAGTCCTGGAGTTGGTGCTTTCTCCCAGCATAGAGGAGTCATGATCATTATAAAATGGCTGGTTTGGGTTTTATTTCTAGAAAGAATCAAGAGTCAGAGGATATTAGACAAAGACAATGACAGGACCAGATGGAGGATGAGAAAAGTAAAAAAAAAAAGTCAATTTATCCAGTGCTGCAAAATAAGGACAATGCCTTTAGGCTACAGGATATCTTCAGATCTGGTCAGCATCTGGGGGCATAGAGAGAGTTGTAATACTGCTTATCATAATAATAACAATAATAGCTTAACAAGTTATTTAATTATCCAGCAGTATTAGGACATTTTCTATATACTAACTCATCTGACCTGCCTATGAAGCCTTCAGGATAGTTTCCAGGCCATATCCATCTCAGAAACAGGGAAAGCCAGCCAAGAAAGATGCAGAAACCTGCCCTGGGACTTTCTACTTGCTGCTAGAGGGGATGGGCTTTCCTCATTCTTTAACAGCTATCCAAGCTATCAAACAATTTCGCATAGTGCTTCTTGCTGCCCATCCTTACAACCCTGAGAATAATGGCAGGACAGTCTGTTCCTTCCATGTGATGGGTAATAAATGAAAATCTAAAGTCACAAAGTGACTTATTCGTGATCACTAGTAAGAGATAGCATTAGAATCAAAAGACAACTATGGTATGCTTTTCATTATATCGCACCCTGGACTAGCAATTTCAGCTTCTTCAGTTTCTACAATGTCTTTATATATAATGTTGATACAGTTCCTTCTACATCTTTCTAAAAAGCAATTATTGTTATCCCAGTGATACCAGAGAGGAACATGGTGTTCAGGGACACAGTATGAAGGTTACACTTGTGTCCCCAATTCTTTGACTCCTGATTCTCAAATCACATTCATCTCCCACACTTAAACAATCTTGAACAGAGCATGTCCTGTGAGATGTTAGATGGACCCAGAACTTTAGGACTTGGAAGAGCATGATGGGATGAGGACAGACATTAAGCAGGACCCTAGAGTGACTAACTATAAAGATGAAAAACACAGAACCAGATTGGGGGTGGGGGCTTTTAGTACTACAATGCTAACCTTATTTTGCAGAGAGTAAACACTGAGTGTACACAGTTCTGTACTAGATGGTTGGTGAATAAACTGAAAAAAATAAAGGTGTAGTCTTGAGCCACAAACCAACATCTAGTTTGGGAGGAGCTAATACATGTACATGTAAAAGAAACAAACAAACAAAAAAAGTTCAAAGAGAACTGCTGGAGGGGCTGGGGTAATGGCTCAGTCAGTAAAGGTCTTGCTGCAAAAGTGTCAGGCCTGAGTTTGGATCCACAGAACCCATGAAAATGCAGGGCATGCTGGTACATGCCTGCAAACCCATGTACTTCTGCTTACAAATGACCTAGATGACTCCCGCCCAGATGCTTCATTGTCGTGGGCAGTTCATTAAGTTAATGATTCTTAAGCTGTTCAGTGGAGCCACAAGGACTTTGGGAAGGAAAGGAGGAAGGGTGGAAATCCAGTGTGGAAGGAGTCATTAAGGCACTAAGACAACGACAAACCTGGGATACTCTCCAGTAAATTAGATCATCTACCACTCTACTGTGAAGCAAAGACTGGAAGTAGGAAGTCTGGCAAGATGGATTTGAAAGAATGAATGAATGACACATCTAAATGGGAGATAAAAATGACCTGCCAGCTGACCTGCTTCAGAATATTTGCAAACCAAACTTGACCTGACCATGTGCAGCTGCCCCCAGCAGAGTTCTGTCTTCTGAGAATGCTCTTTGGGTGTTTGTGAGCATGGCAGGCTCTGAACAAGGAAGATGAAGCTGTCCCTAGGAGCTGGGTGAAGACGGCATTGGAGAGGGTTTTCGCCTCCCTCTCTCTCCCTGGCCCGTGGGCTTCATTAAAATATGCATGACAACATTTCTTCTCATATTATTGTATTACACCACCCTTAATTGCATAATTCAACATTTTCAAGGGTATTTGGAGGAAATATGGATGGTTCGTTGACTGGTATCTGAAGGAAGCTGAGAGTTAAATTAAAAAACATGAGGGAAAATTAGTATTAAAAGAGACTGATTGAAAGGCTGATGTTGGTCTGTGCTGGGCTCCAGGGCTGTGCTCCTACCCCCTCCAATGCCCTTTCAGAAGTTCTTGGGTTTTTGGCTCCTTAGGTGCTGTGGCTAATTTGGACAAGCAAGGAAGTTTGCCTGCTTCTAAAAGCAGCCTGGGTCAGTTCTTATACTTCAACATGCTGCCTTTCTCCTGTTGTTGTTCTCTGTGATTTTTGACATGCAGTTTGCACATTGCATGTTTTTGCCTGCTCTGTTGAATGCAAGAGCCTCCAGCTGATTGCAATCATGCTGATTGGGAGGTGTGGCTGGCAGACCAGTGAGCCTGCTCAGCACTCAGCGAGCAGGTTATTCAGGGCTCTCTGCTCAGTGCTTTGCTATTCCATGATGTTTGCTTGAACTCCTCTTACCAGTCCCCACCACCACCTCCCCACACCATGGGCTGCAGTGGTGCATATGTGGAGATGGAGTCGTCTCATTCATTTGGCTCATGCAGTGGGATCATGTGCTGCAGCCTGGGAGCACAGCCAGAAAAACCTGGCATAGAAATGAGGCTGGCCAGGGTAGGGGTGCTCAGAGACTAGCCACCCCCTAGGGCCCAGGGCAAACTTTCAAATCCCAAAGTGCTGCTCCAGCCACAGGAGTGGGATTTTGTCCAGGCTCAGCGAAGTCTGCAGGTAAGAGTAGGCTTTTCTCTCTCCCAGGCTACCTCATGCGTCAGCAGAGTGCTTCAGCAGTGCACACAGTGATTGCTTTGACTTCACATCCTGGATGGCTTTTCTGGCTAAACAGAATGCTGGAGGGTGAAATGAGGGTGTCAGTTTATCAGAAGGGAAGGTAAGAATTTGAAAGTGATTGCAGAAAATCTGAATTTTCTTCCAATTGTGGTGAGAAGCAAGCATTCTTTGGGATAGAAGCACAGTTGAATTTTTGGAGTGGATTAATGAATAAAAAGTTATTTCTCATTCCACATCTCACCCAACTACTGGGGATTGTGAAGGTGCAGTCCCCAAGGATGTATTAGGGAAGAGGAAGCAAGTTGAGGACCTTTCCTGTTCTGGGATTTAAGGTTCGGTTCTGAAAATAAGGTAGACCTGTATTTATACATGTTGTACCGCAAGAGGATGCTTAATGACAGCCAGCTAGGATTTGAGAAAAAGGGGTCCCCTGGCAGCTGCAGTGATACCCTTTCTTCTCCAAAGCAGTTCTGTAAACCCTGTCTTGCCCTTTGGGCAATATTTCCTAGGTAGTAAAAAGGCTTCTTCAAGACAGCACTCAGAGTCCACAAGTAGACAAAGTAGGTGACCAAATCTGTGGGCAAGCCAGAGTCCAAGATCAAGGTAAAGGGTGCCAGAGCCCTCTTCCTCTTCTCACTCCCCAGGAAGTCTGTCTTGTGAGCTACATATTGCCGGTTAATAAAGTTTGAAGAAAGCCCTCTGTATTGGGGACTCAGTTCGATCAGCATCTTTGCCAGCTTATTTAGGAGCATTTAGCTTGCTTCCATTCAATATAACAGTGCCTGACATGAATCCCAAATGCGTTTGAGGCTATAGGGTGAGCAAGTTGGCTGTCCCATGTAATGAAACAGTACCCCTTACTCAACACCCAAACCCCATCCTGAAAATGAAAGCCTAATTATGTTGACATGGAGACTGAAGTAGTAACAGTAACTTGAGTACAAGCACAGGAGGGTCTCTGGGAGGCATCAGCCAGCAGGAGGCTTATTTCTGCCTTCAGACCTCCCCCTGCCTACCCCTTTGGGAGTTTGGATGAGCTTTGCAGAAACTGTGCTCTCTCTAGCTGGGATCCTTAAGTAGGGAAGCTGGTGGGTCCGGCTTTGCTTCTAGTGAGGTTGTTAATGTTTGAGGACAGAAACTCAGAAGATGCTCTAAGAAACACCATTGTTCTCCCACTTATCTACCCATCACCTGCACATTTTCCACATAGATCACTATCCCCAAGATGCCCTTTCTGAGCACCTGCGTGGTGCTCACGCTGATGAGACAGTCACATGGAAAAGCATCTGTGGACAGAGGCAGCTTTCACCAGAGGTATGGGCTCTGCATAGCCACATCCAAACCTTGGCTCCACTGTGCCTTGGTGAAATGACTTCAGATATGCCTTGGTTTCAGCTTCCTCCTTCTATAAATGGAGCAAATACTCTAGAGTGGCTGGGAAGATGGATATACATGCTGCTTAGCATGTAGCTAACATGTATTGAATGCTATGTAGGATTTCTTAAATAATATTTAATATTTTGTGTCATTACTTATGTTGTCCTTAATTTTATTAGGATGATAACAAGTTTCTTTTGAGTTCTGTAGATGCCTCTGACCTCCATCAGGCCAATGACCTTTCCCTCCTTTTTTCTAAAAACCTCATACAAATTATTGCCCGTTACATCTGCTCTTTCTCTGAGGTCTTGTTTCATTAAAAATGCTAATTCTCCCAGCCTGCCTTCCCATGGTGGCATTTGAATATACATGAGTACTCATTCCTATTCTGGAGTAGTGGCCTCTGGGCTGAGCTGGGCTTGAAAGGGAGCTCTGTTAGAAAGCACTGACTGTCAGGGGTTGTGGGGGCAGGTCCTGGGCTGAAGATGGGGGTAGTGGCCACTTTTTGGGCTCCTCATTTCATCTCCTTTATGCTCCCTTGCCCTGCTGGAGGCACCTGCTGGTAAGCAGAGGATATAGACACATGCTACTGACACTTCTACATGTCTTTGTCTTGCCAATATCGGTTCTAGTCAGAGATGTGACCTGGGCATATGAAGGGTAGCAGGAGGTTGACACTGACATCAGACCCCAAAACAGTACATTCCAGCACTTGGATGCACACTGTGGAGTCTGATTGAGCCAGACTGTGAGGCACAATGATTATTCCAGTTCAAGGAGCCCTGGACGCTGTGACAGTAAAACAGTATCCATAATACCATAGGAAATGTCAGGAAAATGGGCTTGATGGGTCTACACATTCCATCTGCATTGAATAATGTTGTAGGTAAAGTAGACGATCTTTTAGTCCAGAGATATGGACTAAAAAACTACTTGTCCCTTAACAGAGTTAAGGTCTTGGAACAGGGCAGGTTGCTTACAACTGTACAAACCCTCCATATCATGATGCCCAAGCATCTCTTACTCAGTTACCTGAGCCTCTGTAACTGATGCACCCCAATGTCACTTCTGCTTTTTTCCATAGCACACTAGAATGTTCTTTTATAGACAAAAAAAAAAAAAAACAGAGCATATTTTCCTGCTTAAAGACTTAAATTGGTTTCCCTGGTTCTAGGGGAAGTCCTATAGTTTTATATTACATTGTTTCTCCATGAGGTTAAAAAAGACCCTTTAAGTCTCCTGTCCAAATTGGTTCAACCCCATCTACATTAACCCTATACACTGACATGTGTCACTGCAACAACTATCTACACATTACCATTCCTGAATAATTTTTGTCCACTTGGTGACTCACTGGTTCTCTTTGAGGAGTTACATCTTCACAAATGAACCCTAGGTACATGGGTCATGGGTGTCCTACCATAAACCGAGATAAAGTGGCTGAGTATGACTAGAAATAGCTGGTGCAGTGGACTTCATAAAAAAAAAAGCCATACAGGTGGTAGGGAGCTCAGTGCACCTCACCAGTGCCCACCTAACATTAGTGCCATTCTGGGTCTCTAGTGCAAGGTCCACGGTGCTATTTATCAGCACAGCATAAGAGTCTGTGGGTTCTGAGTTTCCCAATCCCAACTGCAGCTCAGATCCCTCTTGACTGCTGTGGAGTACTGGGGATGAGGAGGAGAGCACAAACTGCCACATATGCTCAACTATTCAGACTCATGCTGAGAGTACTCTATACCTTTACTTTCTTTGGCCAGCTTGTACATTTGATGGCACAAATAAGGCCTTTATCCTTAGAATCACTGGAATCTGATATTTATTGAGTAAATATTCACTATGAATCATCTATTTCATTTCTTCATCTCCCTTGAGCCTCACAACAGCCCTCCAAGGTAGAAATTAGTGCAGTCATTATTATCATCCTCATTTTAGACAAGAGGCAGTTGAGGCACAGGGACACGACGAAGTCATTTGGCAAAGACTCTCCCTTCTTGGAGTCCTGCCTAGCTGCCAACCATAGTCCAACCAGAGACACAGACGAACCATCTGTGTTCAGAGGACAGGGAGTTCTGTGTATGATGGACATACCTGTAAGGATTAGTATTGGTCTAGAGTACTGAGAGAGAGAAGGAACAAGGTGGTAAAGTGTCTGTGGAGATTGGATTATACTAGTGTACAAAAGCCATGGGAGGAGTTTTGAGAGAAGATGCTATGACCTGACTAATGTGTTCAAGAAGTAATTTTAGCTATTTGGAGACTGATTAGGGGGATCAATGAACAGATGCATGCATGACAAATTAATAAAAAAATGGCAGAAAAATGTTGCAAAAGGAAATTATGCAAAATGGTAGATGCTGGCCAGGCTTTTAAAGGTTCTAAATATAATTTATTTATTTAGAAGCATAGAGAGAGAGAAAGAGAGAGGGAGACACACAGAGAGAGACAGAGAAAGAGATAGAGAGAAGGGGGGGAGAGAATGGGCTCACTAGGGCCTCTAGCCACTGCAAATGAACTCTCCAGATTAATGTACCACTCTGTGCATCTGGATTTACTTGGGTTCTAGGGAAGAAAACCTGGATTTTCAAGTTTTGCAGGCATGTGCCTTAACCACTGATACATCTCTCCAGCCCTTTTTGAAAAGGTGTTTATTCAATACTGACCAAGATTTGGAAGTCCAACTATGGATGCTTAGCTGTGAAATAGATGTGGAGCTGTGCATAAAATAGATCAGAGCCAACAGTGATTACTAGGGTTTGGGCCTGAGCAATTGGTTAGATATATTTATTAAAATGGGAAAAGGAAAGGGAAAAAGACAAGCATGCACACACATGTGTAATGCATGGTCTTTAACCAAGGGCTTTGATATGGGCATGTTAACTTTGACATAGTGGTAGACTTCATTGAATGTGGAGTATAATGGAAGGGTTGGAGGCTGGAGACACCAGCCTTTACATGGTATGATCATGCCAGATTAAGTGAAAGTGCATGGGCAGAATGCACAGTGGGGGCTACTGAGGACTATAAAATTCACACCTTGAAATTCTTTGGAAGGTGTAAATAGGTGGGCTTAGGGAGGTAATTAAGTCACAAGGATATAGCTCTCATAGATGAAATTAGTGCCTTTATCAAGGAGATTCCAGAAAGACCCTCCATTCTTCCTTCTCTGTGAGGGCACATTGAGAAGGCACCATATGATAGCAAGGAAGAGAACACTCTCCACATTCTGAATCTACTGAAGACTTGAACTTGGACTTGCCAATATCTAGAATACTAAGAAATCAATGTCTGTTATTAAAATCACTCCCTCTGTGAATGGTGTGCTGATACAGAATCCCTAAAAGACAGGGACAAGGGACTAAAGGGACAGAGGCACTGTACTCCTAGGAGGAATAAAAGTATGTGCTACATATGCAGCAAAGGGAAAGCATAATCACATGGAAGCAAGGGAAAGATGGCCAGAAATGAGCAAGTAGCCAGCTGGATGGCACACTACTAAGTATTGGGCCCAATGCCTAGATGTCCTTCAATCACTTCCATGATCTGTTTTCCTCCATGTCACTCATCACCTGATTAGGTGTTTGCTGAGGTTGTCGTCTGTCTTCACACTAGAGCACCACTTTACAGGATAGGAACTTGGTCTCTGTTGTATGTTTAGAGATGTATCTCTGGCACTCAGGGCAGGTCCTGGAACAGCTAAGGTGTTTATCAATTAGTCAACAGATGACGAGAGTGCTGAGAGCTGGCCTCTGGCCTTAGCAAGGTCAGAGACATCATATTCCTAGAGAGAGAAAGGGGAGAAAGATGTCTGTCTCCCAGTCTGGAGATGAAAGCCTAGCTGAATCCTTCTCCAGAGAAGTGGGTACAGGCAACTTGCCTAACAGGATTTGAAAGCCAGTGAAGAGAGGGAGGAAGAGTCAGGAAAGACTTTGATGTGGTTGATGGTCATCACTTCATGTTCGCAAGACAGTAGTAAAGCTATGTGTAGGCTGAGCTTATGTGTGACGGTAACTCGTAGTGCAGGGGACTCCACTGGTGATGAAAAGGAGCTATATCCTGAGTAGGGCAAGCACAGAGCTCTAAGAGTTCCTGAGCATAGCACAGTAAGGCATGATGGGAAGCTGGGCGGTGTCAGGAGGAAAGGTCATAAGAGAAACATGTAGGGGAGACTGAAGGAGGAAAGTTGAAGTGTTGCAGTTTCCTTCTGGTTGGTTCTGGCTTCTCAGGGAGGTAAGAAGTGAGATTCTTGCCTGAGGAAGAAAAGAAGAAAGGTTTGAAATGGTCAATTGTAGAGAACGAGTAAACAAGTTTTCTAGGAACAATTTTGGCCATTTAATGAGGTACATTTAAACTTAGGCTAACAGACATGGCTGTGCTTTTCTTGAGGTAGAGTGACAGGGGGTGGGGTGGCCTTAGATGCCACCAGTAGCTGCCATACCAATCACAGAAGAGCTGTTGGTGGTTTAAAGCTTGGCATGGCCCTCTGAGTAGAGAGCCAGTGCTACTGCTCTAAAAAGGAACTGAGTCTCAGCAAAGGCATGAGCTTAACCACTTAGGGCAGCTCAGCATTTAGACATGGTCATTTGTCCCACTAAATACTGGCCTACCCCTGTCCACCCCCATAGCTGACTGTTCTCATCTATCTTCTCTCAGCCCACATAGTCAAATATCTGGTTTTATACCATTCTGGTTGCCTGTGTATATGTCTGATTTCAGAATGAAGATTATCCGGTACATAGGGCAAACGTCCTCTCCCATCAAATAAGGATATCTTCGTTTTCCAAATCTCTCAGCTGCCCCCACCTGAAATTAACCAGAAGAGCCCAATGCCCCCTGGCTTAGCCCTAGTAAACCCTTCAGAACTGGCAGAATGGGTTTCTGGGATGGTTTTCTTAGCAGAGACTTGGGAGGGATTATAGACGTTTGAACATCACTATACGGACTGCTTCCTGCTTTAAAGTGGACTTTGGATTCCGTTTCACATGGCACCAGTTCTCCCTCACAACATTGCTGCTGAATCATCTGTGCTATTTTGTCTCTGGGCTCACCTAACCTGGGCCCAGTCTGATCACTTTTCCCTGTCCTCCTTGGGCTGTGTGCTGCCAGCCATCTGGGTGTCAGAGCACCCCCACACGTCTGTCAGCTGTCAAACTCCCTGGATCTCTGTCTATTTATTGATCTGTAAATTTCCTGTCATTGAGCATCAGTCAGCCATCCTCCCCCTTCCGCTCCTCCTGCTACACATATGCCTGCCGGCACCCCCTCCTGCCTCACGCAGCCATCTCTAGTCTTTCTGCAACTGTTGGTCATGCATCCACAGTTCACCCCTCCTCTGAAACACCATCTTTGACCAGAGAACCCCTAGACGGTGACTGCATGAACAAAGGCCAAAAACAGTTTCAGTCTCAATGCCATGGGGAGAGGGAGTATATGAAGGTCATTAACCCTATCTCCCACTCCACCTTAGAGGGTAGGGAAGTCACCTAGGTCTCTGGGTCTTGTTCTCCACCACTGAGAAATGGGAATAATTTCACATGCCCTACTGCAGAAGTGGCCTGAGTTTCAGATGGCAAAATACTTAGTCTTTATGCCTGTTTTATAGCAATAAGTCATTAAAAATGCCCTTGAGTCTGTGAGACACAGTCTACATCTAAACAGGTAATGTTAACAACTACCATTAACTGAATAATAGTACTTTCTATGCTAAGAACTTTGTATGCTTCATTGGTTAATTTTTACAAGACTTAATACCCTTAATCAGCAAAGTGTGGTCCCCAGACAACAACATCAGTGTCACCTGGAACTTGTTAAAAATGCAGAATCTATCACCATCCTCACTCCTTTTGCATTAGAATTTCCATTTTAACAAGACCCCTCAAGATGCTGCAAGTGGCATAGTGTCCCCCATTTACAGACAAAGAAACTGAGATCTAACTAGTTAAATAATTTGTTCTAGGTTACAAATATAGCACATGACAAAACTTGGTGACTAAAATTGGCTTTTCTCCATAATGCTGGAGATCAAATTCAAGGTTATGTACTACCACTGTGCCACAGCCCCAAGATTAGATTTCTTAACTTGGACACTTTCCCATCTTGGCCTGCTATGCTGTGAAGATATACAAAGACACACACACACAAATGGATGGAAATGGATGGCCACTGGATACATTCAGAGCCCATGAACTAAAAAGTGCTCAGACTGCAGAAGGTAAAGCTAGTTGATATTCTCTTTCTAGACCTGGAAGGAGGAGCTTCATTTTTACTAGCTGTGTAATCTCATAAACTACATTGCCACTCTGAGCCTCTATTTCCTCATCAATAAAGTCAGATGTTTGACTAGGCATTATAACAATGCACCTCTCTTTCAACATATTTGCCAGTGTTTCTTTCTGAGGGATGTAAGAGGTTATGAAAGAGTGGCTTGATAAAACCTGGTTTTCCCTAAAATAATGCATTACCTGGGACAGACAAATCAGGAAACCATCACCCATCAGTGGTGATTATTCTGGAGCCCATTTGTGGAACTAGAGGCCCTTCCATACATCATTCCCAGGCCTTTCTCAAGGGGTTTATGGACCAAGGACATCTGGTGCCTGCAGCTTTATGTCTGTTGGTGTGATCAGCCAAACTGGGGAAGGGCTTATAACACTCCAAATGCTGGTGCCCACATATCTTTAATTCCTTCTGAAGGGTCAGGGTTATTTCTCCATTGGGAGTGCTAATGGGATTCTAATACCCTGGCAAATGGGATTTTTTACAACTGCCATTCTACAGTTACTGAGATGGTATGTTGCTGGGACAGCCCTATAAATCCTGCCAACTTGCTCTGAGGAAGAGACCACAGGGAGACACTCACTCAGCACTGGCCACTTGTGGACCCACCAGGAGGCTGCAGGGAACTAGTTTGAGTTACTGAGTCTCCTGAGAGCCAAGTGACACCATGAACATATGACAGGCTCCACTTCTATAGGCCCTAAAAGATAACAGATGGGCTTTGATGGAAATGAGATTGTAGGAAGAGCGCTTGGCCTTTTCCATTTGCAGTGTGGTGTTCTGAGATCTATGCTTCTGAAGCTTATGGGAACAGTATTAAGGGTATTTTCCAGAAGCAAGTTCACTGTTTGATAAACCTGATGGAACATGACCCAGAGGACCCAAGATCCAGCTCATGATAGATGTTTAGATAGGAAAAACACAACAAAGACCATCTTGATGTTTGAGGTGAAAAGTGGAAGCCCCAGAGTGAAATGTATGTTTTTTAAAGATAGATTTTTTTGAATGGATACCTCATGTTCAAGTTAATTATTCTTTGTCTTGAATTCCTTGTGAAGTTGGGTATCTGAGATCAGTACACTATTTATAGATAATCTTTCACTTGATTACCAAGACTAAAAGGAAAGAGCATCAGATCAGCTAAACAATTTTCTTTGAGAGAGGCAAACATTAGAAGCCAAATAGCTTGATGTAGGACACATCAGTTTCAAGATTGCTGAATTAGGACCCAAATATTATTCTGTGAACTTGAATCCAGTCTATCCTTTCTTATGGTTATGCACATCTTCTAGGAGCATGCCAGTGGATGCCCTTTCTCTTCCAGGCCTGGCTGCCTTAGAAGGGAAGCTTCACGAAGGGGTAAGCATAAATTGGGTTTGAGATTACTAGGAAAGTTGCCCAGGGACCATCTAATTTGGGTGGGTATCATCTTCGTCTCATTCTAAGTACTCCATTTTGCCTCTTCTAAATCTGCTCTGCAATGTCTGTAAATTCTCTCTCTGGTTTTGTGTTTCTTTTCCTAATTGTGGTTGCCTGTTGCCTCACATCCCAGACATAGAGATTGAATGAATGGTCATTGAGTCACACTGTAAACTGAATAGACTTCTCTTTTGACCATGATGTGTAAGAAGATTTTCTGGGACCAGGCTTCTCTAAGTACATATTGAGCACCTAATGTCCATATGACCAGACCCTGTGGACAATAGGAAGAAATGGAAGAGCAGTTTAGTTTTGAATAAATTGATAAATTTTTGACAGAATGGATATATCCATAAGATAAAAATAAATATATTACTATTTTGTAGTTTTTTAATGACCAGCCATCCTAGAGCAAGTTTTCATTTTATCTTCTTATTAATTAGAAGATATTGACATTCCAGGCTCTTTACTCCAGGGTTTGGGATCAAACCCAGCCCTCACAGATGATAGGGAAGCTTTAATGATAAGGAAATATAAACTCACACCATAAAAAAAGGCTTTCCTAAATTTAGGAAGCTAGAGAGGTATATAAGGTGTCACAGAATAAGGTAATGCCACTCCTCATGACACACATACAAATGCAATGGAGCTTAAAAGCATGAAGGTAGTCACCAAGCAAGGAACATGGGAAAAGGCTTCCCAAAGGGAGAGCAGGTCATCGTGGTGTCAAAGTTCACAACTTACAGAATTTTTCTAGATTTTTCCACTCCAGGCAAATGACATATTATTTCAACTCAGGGAATGAGCTCTATCCTCTACAGCTCTTCTCTAATCCCAGACTTCCAATCACAAGCCTCATGGTGGACCACTTCACCCCCTCTTGCCTGTGTGACAGCCTGGTACCAGTAGGGTCAGTGCAGTTCACCCTGGCTCACTGCTTGTATTTCCTGCTCCTCAAGCCCAGGTGGAAGTGAAACCTGCCCTTGGTGCAACAAAGCAGTAATGTCTGTGTTGTTCTCTGCATGTAGATGGAGAATGGACAGATCATTTACCAATACTGTCTTCCTATTCCCAAGCCATCTAATAAATGAGGCTTGGAGTCAGACATAACAAGATTCAAATCCAGCTCCAACTTTCACTACTTTTCAAGTTTGTGGTTCTCTCTCTCTCTCTCTCTCTCTCTCTCTCTCTCTCTCTCTCTCTCTCTCTCTGTGTGTGTGTGTGTGTGTGTGTGTGTGTGGTATTCAGGGTAATGTGTACCACAACATAAATGTAGAGGTCAGAGGAAAACTACAGGTGTAAGTTCTTTCCTTCCACCTTGTTGTTTGAGACAGGGACTCTTGTTTTACACAGCTGCATTCACCAGGATACCTGTCCACTGATCTTGAGCATTATCCTGCCTTTCTTGCCACTCTCAATGTAGGCACCCCAGGAGTTCAGATGCCTGCCACAGCATTCAGCTGTACTCCAGTACTACACTGGCCTTGGAGTGCTTCATCCAGATAGATATCTTCACAGATTACTTTTAGACCTCTCAGCATGTAGTAACTTCAGCTTTACCTGTACAACTGGCCATGTTATTGTTATTATCATTTGGTTATTATTGCTTTTTAAATTAATTCTAAACCTGTTAAGAAAAACTCTGGGAGCCTCTGCTAGGTCAATGGCTAATGCTTATCTTGCCAGTGCCCTTCCTTCCTGTTTGCTCTCATGCTTGATTCTGTAGTCAAATTTGTGTCACAGTTAGAGTCCACTGGGACCTACATGGGTGGCTACAAGGGCGTAAGCAGTGCATGGGCTATCTAGCTATAAAAATTCTCTTCATTTCTTTCCAGTGGCATTCTGAACCTCTGAAAGAGGCCAGGAACTATCTGTGTGGAAGGAAGTGAGCATGCTATGCCCTACCTGGATCTGACCCCAAATTTCTAATACAGTGTTGGAAGTAATTTAATTTCCCAGGAACACCAATTCCTCAGATTGACAGTGGATCTGGGAGAGAAAAAGACTCTCGAATGTTATTTTTAAAATCAGAGAGTAGATGTCTGAGAAAACATTACCAAATTCGCCATCCTGCATTCAGGGTCATCTATGATATTTTCAGCTCAGTGTACATTTCTCTGAGATGTACACATCCATGCACCTGAGCAGGGAAGCAGGTGGTTGATGAACACAGGTTCCTGGACCAGAAGCTAAGGAGGAGCAAAGCATCCGCTGAGGGCCTGAGCCAGGCCTTGAGCCCAGCAGGTAAGGCCAAAATGACAGCTGGTGGGAAGAGCAGAGCAGTGAGGTGCCCTAATTGAATCAGAGTGAGATGGAGGTTGCCTGGATGCCACTGACTCTCAATTCTGGGCTGTGGAGGACCAGGGATCCCTGAATAATTATCTATTACCCTGTAAATCCCAGCACCATATCACTTTTTTTCCTCCTCCAAGATTATCTGAATATACCATGCCTATGACTTCACTCCAAAGCCCAAGGCCTACTGCAAGCTTGACTTCAGAACTTTTCTTAATAAGAGAGAACAGAAACCCCAGAGCTATGCATATTGCATGACTGCATCCAATCTCTGCCTGGGATTGATTTCTCTCCATTCCCAATTGCAGGAAGCCAGAGAGATGGGATTATTGTCTTGGGCAATCACACTCTGGCACCTGGCAGCTGTGTCCTCCACCTCCTCCCCTGTATCCTACTGAATCTGAAGTATTGAGTTCTGTTTGGTTCCCAGACTCTTCTATCACTGTGGATGCATTTGTTAAAGCCCATTTCAACTGGAAGCACTTTGCAATGTCAATGTGTGTGTCAAAGGGTGACCTTTCATGATGTGAGTAGAGAAGAACGTGACAGCACCTGGGGTGGCAGGCACACTTCCTAGCTTTTCTACTGTCCAGGATTTTTAAATCATAGTGACACTAGAGCCACCTACTGTCTAGACAGTTCACTACTGATGCCAGAAGGAAAAGATGCATAGCACATGGCCTGGGAGGGTGACTACCTACTTGAGTATCTTGCTGCACAAGTTCCAAACTGTAGAACAGATTTACTAATCCCTAGCCAGATAACCAAACTTCTCATAGGAGGACCTGCATGGGCCATGAGCCATGAGCCATCAGGACACACCACACAACTTCTTGTTTCACTGGTGCATGCATTGAGTGGATTATGGAAATAATTACCTATATGTTTGTTCATTCATCTTATTTGTTAAATGTTTGAACATATTTAGAGTCTGTGTCCGTGCCCTTGCTGCCAGCTCCTACTCCATCTCAGGAAGCTGGATCTGCCACCCTCCATTTCCTCTACTTGGCCCCTGTCCTAGAAAGCTAAGGCAGCAGCTTTCTTTAACCCTGACCCTGATGGAGAGGACCATAGCCGTGTCACCTGGAGGGAGAGGCAAGGGGTCAGCTCTGATAGCCAGGCAGGTCCTAAGAGATTCCCCACTCTGTCCCTACAATGTTAATGTGAGATGCCAAGGCTGAGTTTCTTCTCTATGTGTTGCCCTCAGATCAGCTAGGCTAAATGACTCTGGCAATCTCCTGCATCAGGCTCAGGTCAGGCTCTGGGTTTCCACACACATGAAAGATAGACAAAATTACACGTAACAGGTCAGTATGTGCTAGTTGAACCACAGCCCTCTAAGCTTTTCTGCTTCCCTTCCCTGCTTCCTTAACCTGCTACCAGACCTGTATGCACAGTGGGGAGAGGGAAACCCTTGGACAATTGGTGAGTCCCTGAGTTAGCACAGGATTGCCTTTGGCAAGTTTTTTTTTTTTTTTGTTGTTGTTGTTCTTGGTCTTGCTCTATTGAGCATTCCATTGTTTAGTTTGTACTTTTGAGGGGGAAGCCTTGTTCTAAGCCTATGGAGAAGCAAATCATAGTACAATAGAAAGAAAAGTGTGATAAGGCAGCAGGAAGCCAGGGAAGTGACACAGTTTGCTTAGATTGTTGTATTGTGAACTTTGGCTCTTTTGTGTTTTGATAATTTCTTGTTTCCATGGAATATTGAGTAAATTTACAGATCATTCTGTTAAAAAAAAAAACAGAAGAAGAAGAAGCAGACCTTGCTGACCATACTCAGCTCACTCTCTTCAGCTGAATTCTGTTCCTGCATGCTGTTCTCTCTGATATAGCCAGCTCTATGTTGCTGTGATGAGCATCCAGACACAGTTTATGGGAAGAAGGGGTTGTTTCAAGTTTATAGATTCAGGAAAACACCATCAATGGCCAAAGAATCTGGCTCCCCTTCATTGATCCAAGCAAAGAAAAGCAACCAAACAGCCAACACCACCAGCAAGTACAAACCACCAGAGCTCAATCTGCTCTCTCCATATTTGGGGGCTGGAATTCACATCTGTGCCCCCCATACACCTTAGAGCTAGACCTCATGATCTGCCTACGGTGACATGTCCCCTATAGTAGGGATCTTCCTGCTAGGGGCTCAAGTAGGAAGTTTAAATAAAAAACGACTGAATCTATGGGGCCAAACATTGAAACTATTGCATTGGAACTACCACAAAAAGCTATATCATTTGTTTTTTTAATGCCATACTTCTGTAGAAAGGCTCTCTCCTCCAAATCTGACATTGTAGCTTACAGTGTTGATGCCTAAGCAGAGTTTCTTTCATGTCTGCAAGTCTGCACCCAAATGCAAAGTGAGGTCAAAGCTTTGCATGTGTTGCCCACTCTTTGTGAGAGAAATTGTGTAACTTGCTATGACCATCACCAGGTAGGGCCTCCTCACTGATGGATTGAAGAAGACACTGTGGAGAAGAATTCTCATTGGCAGAAGACTTGTGTGGCCTTCATTCACTCTCTGGGATTTGCATAGGAGATAATAGAGATGCTCATAAACCCTGGATAAGGCCATGACAGCTCAAACCAAAGTACTGAACAGTGACCAGGAAAAAAAAAAAAAAATCCTACATCAAAGTCAAAGTCAACTCCTCATGAGCCTGTGGCTTCAGGAAAAGGAGCAGCAATTTCATGATTATGAGATATGGGATTAAGGAATGAGAACAACTTCTTTCCAAAGTCCTCTCCCATCTTCAGATATGATGGAGATAGAATGAAAGAACCAATATGAAAGTACTTTGAACTCTTTTAGGCTCAAAGGAGCTTTAAGGATCTAAGGTATTAGGGTTATCTTTTTACAGTGTGATAATATTGATTGCATGGTGTGGGGTAAGGTGTCTCCACTGCTCCACTAATGTCTTGGAGGCTAAGTGTGTTTGTAAGTATTGTTGAATAAAGTTCCCTGCCAGGCGGAGATGCAGAGGAGATTTATAAAGGTGATAGAGGGCCCAAGGTTAAGTTTTATCTTAATTACATCCTAGAAAGTGGCTTTCCATGGTCATTGCTCTGGGGAATAGTAAGGAATATGCTCTTCCTTGCAGACCACCAATTTCCTGATGGGTATGATTACTGTGTGTCATTTCCCCTGGCTTTTGTCTCTGGAATTTATGTTCCTAAGCTCTGCCTTCAGGCTTTAACAGCAGAAATTTTTAATCATGGTAATAATAATGATGACTAGTCAGTGGGTAACACCAGTAAGGTCCCAGGAAAAAAGAGCATAGACAGTCCTCAACATAAACACTGGATTAAGTAACCAAGCTAGGTTTCTTCTACAACTGAGAATGTGCTCATGAACTGAAGAAAGAAACACATCACCAACCCAAAATCAGAGAAAAGGGTTTGAGACTCTCTCTCCAAATATGCATGAGCTCAGTTTTCTTGCTTTTCTAAGGCTCTATCCCTTATCTGTAAATGCAGATATTAATATCTGCCTCATGAAATAAAAAAATTCAAATTGGAAGGAATAGTCTCGTGAGTCCTTCCGCAGGCTGCTGGGCATGTGATGACTCTTAATGTTAACTACTACTACTACTACTTGCATTATTAGCAGCCTTTGAAAACCCTTCACATCATCCTGGTGTGGATTTAAAATGCAGATACAGAAGCTACCCCTGGATGAGTCAGTAGGAATCTCCAGGGAGCTGTGATTTCCAACATATGTAGTTTTATTATAGTGCTACTTTTGATTCACAATTGTGCCACCAAGCAGAATCAGTGACCTCACTCATGCTTTATGTGAGGAGTCATTTGGCTGAGGCATGCTAAGCATTAGTGTGGTGCCAGCACACAGAAGGGTATCTATCTGGTCCTACTATGGTTGACACCTGGATATCAATAGCAAGCAGTAGAGAACATTATGAGGAAGAGGGCTCTCTGCCTGCCATGGATGATGCTTCCTGCATCCATTTTAGTATTTAATCACTTGCTGAAGCAATTTGGTGCTCTGTTTTCTCCTCTGCCATGAATAGGAACCTTTAAATATTGTGCATGATTAAATGCAAAAAATCACAGAGCTGAACAGAGTCACCTGCCTGGAAGACAAGAAACCTATGAGGTAGAAGTAGTACATGAGTTCAAGGTGAGAATGTAAAGATGAATTTCTGGTTGTGTCAGGGGCTTTTTTTAGGACTACATGATTCTGGCTTTGAAAGCCAAGCCTGGTTCAAATCAACAATTCACACATAATGAACTTATAGAGTTATAGCCCTAGGATCAGAGACTTCCTCCTGCTCATTTGGCCAGTATGGCTACATCAGGTGTTTAAGACAGAGATGAGCAATGTTTCAGGGAGATTGCACACATAAAGCTTCCCGTGAATGCCTAAGCTAATGCATAGTCATTTATGTGGAATTATCACATGCATCACTAGGGGAAGGCTGAAGAAAAGAGCCCACTCTCTGCCAGTTTCTAGTTGGAAGAACAATCACAAAGAGAAAACATGCACATGGACTTCCATAGACTTTGAATTTAGAAAATCTGGTATACTTGCTAAACTTTGCCATTTTTCCAATGAACTAAATAGTACCTATCCACCCATTGATGAATTTATGTATCTTAAATTAAATATGTGTGTGGGAGAAAGCATCACATGATGGAATAGATTCCTTATTATCAATACTTTATTTCTGGAATGTGTTTTTAATCTCTTGAAGTGCCTTTACGTGGATTTCATTTCGTGTGCACAGTGGTGCTATGTGTCAGAGAAGCAAGACTTTATGCCATATAGTTGATGCTTAGATGATGGCTGTAAGGGCATCATGTTATTGCTAAGACTAGAACATCAGTTTTCTGAACCTTGCCTGTGCCCATGAAGCAGGGTGACATTCTTCCTGAAAATTAATTATGAGAAAGTATATATTGACTTAACTTAGCATCAGAGACTTTCCAAATGGGAAACATGGCCTAGTAGAATAGTATTGGAATACTTATTTTTAAATAAATTTATTGATTTTTTAATAAAAAGGTTGCACACATAGATTCTTTCTCCCCAACCCGAGGGTTTTTGGTGGGATTATTGGTATTCATTGGGACAAAAGGGCCTCAGTCCCTGCAGGAATGGGTAAAACATGGTTTCTCAGACTATTTCCACTCACCCTGAGGCCCTTACAATAATTTCACCCCCACTTCCACAATATTTCCTGAGCCTTGGTGGGCAAAATAAAGATGTGATGTAATGTTGCTTTCTCTGTAGACTCTGGATCTCTGTTTTGATGATGCTTGAGTAACCATTGCCACAAGAGCAGTACTCATGCCACTACTTCTCCTGTAATGATTTCTGGGCACAGGCAACTGAGGTGGAGGTGACCCTTCTCATGGTGTACAGTTGTCTCACTCTTTTTTATGTATTGATGTATACTTGTTCTCCCTGGTACTCTCCTTATTCACCTTCATGCCACACATATGCCAGAAATTATTACAGAGGTGAATACTGGACTCAGAAATGAGCCTTCACAGCTGTCTGGTCTGAGATGAGCTTCTTAAATACACAGCTGAGTTTAAAAGATTCAAGGTGTTTCCTCTATTCAGAATCTATGAAGAAAGTTTTGAAGTCTAGGTCCAAGTTTCAAAGACATCCACAAAGTCATCAAGAAGACACTTTCAACATACCTTAATCGCCCCACAGTTTCTTATATTTTCATGTGATTGTCTCTCCTTTCATCTTTAATGGTAAGAAGACTCTCACCCCACCTATGCCCCATCTTAGGTCTCTTCAGGTGGTTTCCAAACAAACAGATGCAGGGTAGTATTGGCTGCCTAGCAGAAAAGGAGAACCTTAAGAATGGGATGGTTGCTCATTGAGTGGGGAAAGCAGCATGATTGGGAATCCTTTCCCACTTCTGCAAAACACTTGAATCCTTTGGGTCTGATCAGAAAGTGTTTGCAATGCCATGAACACTGCTGATTGAGTCTCAATCCATAGATATCCAATCATGACATCCACAAGCAGGTTTGATTATGTGTGCACCCAAGACATTGGTATGGTTTTAAGCACAATGTCAGAAATCTAGACTCCAACTACATGAATCACATACAAAACAGACACTGGGGTCACTGTTGAAGACCAGGCTCAGGAAATCCTCTTTTATACCACCTTTGTTCTTCCTTGATCATCTACCAACAATGAGCGAGCATCGTGGCTCAAGAGGACACATGGAAAAATAGCCTGCAAACTTGTCAGTGAGGGTGTGGAGACAGGACTTGCCTCACTCTGCTTCCATGCTAATTTAGCTATCTTAGAGATACCCTTTCTATGTTTTCTCCTACCTAAACACCGTTTTGTGTGTGCATGTGTGTATAGTTGCTTTGTGTGTGTGTGTGTGTGTGTGTGTGTGTGTGTGTGTGTGTTTGTGTATGCTGCTCTTGTTTTGTTTTCTGCTGAAGAAAGTAGAAGCAGATTCTTTGGTATAGCTCTTCTATTTCTCCTCTGCCTCAGGCAGAATGCCTATATTTCTTGGTGTGACACTTGAAAAGCCATAACAAATTTCTGCATCTGAATATACTTGCCTTTAGGCTCTGGCTCAAGCTAGTTCATTTTCTAGCCAGCCCACTCTTTTATAACACTTGCTTTTCCACAAGCTTCCCCTTCCTCCGTCTCTAGCTGCTGCTGACATCTTAGGTTGTATGGTCCATCTGTACCATTCACAGTGCTAGATATTGGCCCAGCTATTGGACACAAACATTTTCATTTACATGGAATGCACAGAAGGTGACATTCTGCCTGTAACAATAGGTTATAATTATCATGTTTCTCATTTGTATTCTGTTTTACAGCTTCTTGAATTGTTTCCACATGCATTATCCCATTTTATTCTGCTCACAGTGCTGGGAGGTAGGCAATTATTCTTCCACTTCTTTACCCACCAAATATTTATGGAGGGCTGCAGAAGAATGGTGATGAAGGCAAGCAGGGCTCCTGTCCTGGGGGAGCTTACATTCCAAATAAAACAGAACCATTGCCACACTGAGACCCACAGAACTTCAAATACTTAAATGGCCACTGTAGAAAATGTCAACTAGTGATGTGGGCCTGGACTTCGGGTCCTCACTGTAGGGCTGCTTTGCAGGCCCTGGCTATCTCTCAGAAGACACCACGATGTTCTGATGAGCACATGGACTGTGTTGAAGAAGTCCATTTTGAAGTTGAGTAGTTGTAATTCAGAACACATTTTCCCATGGCAATTATGTTATAAATGGTTACTATGTTACAAGGCCATTTAACAAAAGCCCAGTTAACCCATTTAACCCATAATGCATCTGAAGCATGTTATTAATAGGATAATTCCCTCCACTGATGCATCATTGGCGGTGATGGGGGGTGTCATTTAGAATCAGTGGCTTGTGAATGAAGTCTCCTTTTGACTTTTAGATTTGGGATTTCCTGTTACTACTCACTGTAGGCTTGGCATTGTCCCTAGGTAGCAGGCCAGCTTTCCTTCCTTTGTTTTCCTCATCATTGCTGATTTCTGTTTTCTGTATGTGACACAAGGAGCTAATCTGCAAAATCACCAGGCTTAGCTTTATGTGGATTGTGTGCTATTAAGTAAGTGCTTGTCTGGCCTAAGGACAAGTATATAGCTGTTTCCATAGATACCCGATCATAATAACTAAGACCAACTTTTTCCCCAAAGTCTATTCAGGGCCATTTCAGATATTAACATACTCCAAATGCCTTGCATGGTATGTATATATTTTTTGTTATTTTCCATTAGTAGCATCAATAAATAGCCTGTGATGCCTTTAGTAGAGACTAAATAAATAGAAATGACTTTTGCATTTTGATACCTTACAGTAGTATTAGGTAAATGTCATACCTCATATATTCTCTCCATCTCTTTCTTCTCTTTTCTCCCCCTCATTTGCCTCCCCGTTGTCTCTTTTGAGACAAGGTTTCATCTATTCCAATCTAGTCTTGAACTAAACTTGCTATGTAGCAAAGGATGACCTTGAACACATCATCCTCTCACTGCAACTTTCCTAGTGCTGAGATTACAGGTGTGTACTACCATGCCTGGTTCATGTCATGCTGAGGTTCAAACCCTGGGATTTGTGCATAGTAAGTAAGAATTCTACAGCTGAGCTACATTTATAATCACTTATCTGCTTTCCTGACAGTTATCAGATGAGTTTCTATCAGGGTCCCTTCATGGGGAAAACCCATGACTTCAAAGCACAGGCCCATGAGACATGTCTTTCTTTCTCTTTCCATGTCCTCTTGTCCCAGTGGAGTCTTCACTGGTGCCTAGAAACAGCTTGGGGTATGGGGCATGAAATCAATGGTTTATAGCCCAGCTCTTTATTTCTAGATTGAGATCACATTATTACTTTTGTTTCTGCATTCATACATAAGAGGTAGTAAATAGAGCCTTGAATGTCTATCTCCATCCATAGATGCATGACAGACTCATCATAACAGAACATCTAATTTATAAGCCACTTGGAATTCTTTTAGGACTACTAAAGTAAGTTCATCCAAACACAATCCAATTAGTGATAGTAATGATGTTTATTGAACACCCTTCATGTGGAGTACTATTCTAGGTACTTTTATAAAGATTGTCTACAGGCCCCCTGATAATAAGATAATTGCCATAATTTTGAGATAAACCAAGCTTAAAAAGAATTTCCTAAGACCACAAAGATAATGGGTTGTTAGGGCATATGCAAGCCTCTGGGTTTATTCCCTGGCAACACACATACAGAGAGAGAAAGAGAGAGAGAGAGAGAGGCTTAGATTCAAATACAGGGATCTGTTGGCTTCCATTATACCACAGTTTAAGGACCCTGGAAAACAACATCTGTCTCTTCTCTTTAGCATCAGTCTGCCGTACTTTATTGGTATCCAAGATAACAATACAATTTTGATTATCCGTGACTTTAGATCTTGACCCTTTGTTAGAAGCGGAGAGCAGAAAAAGCTTTGAAAACTCCTTCCAGATGCATGTGATCTACACTAATCAGTTTTGATTCTATCCTTCATATGCTATGACAGCTTCCAGTCATTACTGCCATGCCATAGAACCTGACTATCTTGATGACTTAAAAGCTTTATATGTAAGCTATACTTCCTTGAATGGGAAAGACATTCTGAATGACCACTCAACACCTTACTTCCAAATTCATTCTGACAGGAATCTATTCACATGTGAGTTGAAACATATTTCTCTGAGCTTGTTAGTAAGATCCCATTGTCCAGACCTCACTACCTGTGTACCTCCCCTTAAAATCTCTGAGGATCCTTGGGCTATGCTTCTTTCATTTTCAATATAAGAATAGGTCAAATTTCTCTTCGAATTATAAATAAATTGCAATTTAAAATGATGTAATGTAGAGAAAAGGACAACCATGCATATGTCTATGAGAGAACAATAATGCCAGTAACTCTGAGTTCCTAGAGGAAAGAAATGATCACCATTATAAAATCTGACCACATCCATAGGAATGTAATGAATAACCAAGATTTCATCCAGGATCCTCTCCCGTCTTAGCTTCAACATCTACATGATGGCTTTTGAGAAAGTCATCATTTTCTTTTGAGCCATGAGCTATTTCAACTGGGAGAAGAAAAGGCATGAAAAACAGAAGTTGAGCCTTGTACAGCCTCAGCTGACTCACAAGTCAGATGACCAGTGTATTGCCAGCAGTGTCTACAGGACAACAGAGAAAGGCCTCCTTGTTGAAATGTGACATATTTCATTTTTATCCTGTGCAAGTCTAGAAACAGAATTCAATGGTCTGTTGAAGTCATTCCCAACATTATATATATATATAATATATAATATATAATATATAATATGTAATATATAATATATATATATATATTATATTCCCAACATTATATATATATGGAGAGAGAGAGAGAGAGATTATAACAACCACTGTGCAATTCACAGTTGCATTGATGAGCTATCAGTGTTATGTGCTTCTGTGAAACAGAGATGTGTAACTTAGGAAAGCTTTCTCCAGGGAAACAGACCTATTCAAGCTAAATCAAAACAAGATTAAGGAGTGATTAAAGTACTGCAAATAGGGCTGTCTTGGAAAGGTTGGGGGAACTGGGAATGAAAAGCTGCACAGAGATTTCAATAAAGCGTCAGGTGCCCAAAACATTTTCCAGCCATGGTTTTCTTCTTTCTCCACAGAGGGTGGAGGAAGTAAAATGATCTCAAGCTGGATTATTAGGGATTAGGTCATTCAATGGCTCCCAAGCCCCTGTTTAACATTAAAATCACGTAGAGGTGATTTAAAACATCCCAATTCATGCACCCTAGCCAAGACTAATGCAGCTCCAGAAGCGACACTCAATGATTCGGTTTCTTAAAATCTCTGCTAGTAATTCTTGTATTGAGACCTATTAGGCTGACTAAAGGGAATGAGGATGGGTTTCTGCTCTGAAACATGAAAGCATCTACAAATGTCTTGAACACCAAGGTGTGCCATGACTGTGTTGAGCTACTTACAATATGCTAGTTATTTTTCATTGCTTCTGTTGACCTTAGCATCCTAAATTTCTAAATTGGCCACTCTTTTGTTGCTAAATGGACTGGAAACCTTAAATTATAGAGAATATCTCAGTGAATGAATGAATGAGTACCAAAAGAACTCAAAAGAGGGAAGCTGTTTTTTAGATTTTACTGCAGGATGCCTGAGGAGGGCTATGGGAATAGCTTTCCAAAAGCAAATGGTGCTTAAAAGAAGAAAATGCCACCAGGCTATGTGTTTTCAAACCTCCCTGCTAACTTCCACCACTATTATGTCAAAGGGTGGGAAAACTAGAAGCAGGAAGTCAAAGTTAACATGGAAAGCAGTTGTGAAGAAGTGATAGCTATCTTTTTTTTAAATTTTTTTTGTTCATTTTTTATTTATTTATTTGAGAGCGACAGACATAGAGAGAAAGACAGATAGAGGGAGAGAGAGAGAATGGGCATGCCAGGGCCTCCAGCCACTGCAAACGAACTCCAGACGTGTGCGCCCCTTGTGCATCTGGCTAACGTGGGACCTGGGGAACCGAGCCTCGAACCGGGGTCCTTAGGCTTCACAGGCAAGCGCTTAACCACTAAGCCATCTCTCCAGCCCAGCTATCTTGATTACTTAGTAGTGAATTTGGAGAAACAAGGATATAGAAACAATATGGCACATATAAGCCACTAGAGATGAAAGTGTTCTCAGGGCAAGTTTAAGACAGAGAGGAAGATTCAGCAATGGTGGTGATAAGATAGTAGGTGGGGTGTAGCTGAGGGGAAAATGCTCCAGAGAAGACAAGATTGAAGACACAAGCAAGGAGCTTCTCAGTATCAATGAGGAATGTGTATCTTGCTTAGTCAGCTACTTCTATGTAGCAAATTACTCCACAATAGCATCTGTGGCTCATAAATTGACAGAAATGAACTGAGTGATTCTCTTGACCTATGTGGTATCAGCTAGTTAGTTATGGACCTGGCTGCTTACTGGGTTCATCTGAGCACCCAGGCTGAGCTGCCACTGGTATGGGATCACTTCTCTGCTATATTGATCTAAGGAGACACTAAGGCCAGCCTAGATTCATAAAGACAGAAAATAGAACCTTCTCTCAATGGCAAGGCTATCAAGTCATTTGTGGTCATCTTTAATCCACCACAGTCACTCCAAAAAGATTAGGTGAAGTTTAAAAGTATTATGTAGAGGTATCAAGTATTGAAAAGTGCAGGTGTACTGATAGTTCTAGCCCTGCAAATTAAACAAGAATTGGAGCAAAAGAGTGCACCCAGGGTTCTTGTCTAGTACTAACCTAACCACTTATCTCCAACCATTTGTTGTCCACATAATTTTGGAGTGTTTTTTCATCTGCAAAGTGTGGTTAATAGTAGGAACTACCTGAGTATGAATTGGGTATTTTAGAAAACACAATCAGAGACATAGTTTAACAAATCAGTTGCTGATTGGGGAGCACTCTTGCAATCAAGGCACCATATGTGGGAAGCTGGACAGGGAATCAGGATTGGATAGAAGGACCAATCAAACTTTGGTGCATGCCAATGGCTACCTTTTTGCCCAACCCCACAGGGAGCTCTGAAGTGAGAATGGCTCTTCAGAGTAATTCTTTTTTTTGGGGGGGGGGATTTAACTATATTTTAATAACTTTTAATTATAGTGACATGCATTATGGAAATATAACAATATTCAATTTTGATTTACATTCATGGCAAGTTTTTTTTTTAATTTAATTTATTAGTTTTCTTTTCAGCAAATACAGGCCATTTGGTACCATTGTTTAGGTTCATCCATGATCTACCTCCTCCCAATTTGCCAGGTCTATACTTAGCCATTGGACATGGTCGCCCTGGGGAAGAAATTTTGCCCTGAATGAGGCCCTTTCCCATCTGAAAGGACAGCTTCAGGGGCTGAGAGCTGAGTGCATCCTGTCACGGCACTCCCGACAGCTGGGACAGCAATCCTCCCTTGAAGCAGGGTCTAGGTGGTACATCCCAGTAACCATGGTGTGTGTGTGTGTGTGTGTGTGTGTGTGTGTCACTTAGAGTACTCTAGTGTAGCATCTTGTATGTTGTAAACACTGTGTGTCAGCTCTTTTCTTTTCCAAGAGTGGTTTTGATAAAGGGTTTCTGGATGTGAGAGGCTAGATGAGAGAGGTCGCTTGTTGATCGATGATGTGGAAAAGTACACAAAGATGTCTAAGGAGGTTATGCAAGAGCCACAACAGCATTTAACAGAGTCTCTGTGGGTAAAGTCAAAAGTAGCCAGAAAAAGCCTAGCTAATGGACTGAGTAAATTTGGAAAATTGCTAATATGTTTACAGAGCAGTGTCAATAAGGTAGTTCTCCCACTATGGAGTGAATGAAGGAGAGGTCATTGGATGACACCACTTCTCATTTCCACAATTATTCAGCTTCAGTGGGGCATGAAGTGATGGGAAGATAATGGGATCTGGGTTCAGATCCCAGCTCTATAATTCCCCATATGTGTAACCTTTAGCAAGTTAATTAATCTGCCTGAACCCCAAGCCTCTCATTTTAAAATATAGAACACAATAACAAGCATGCAGGGGTGCTTAATAACATCATGCAGGTAAGAATACATATGTGTATATATGCACATTTATTCATATATACACACACACCATATTTACATACTTATGATATGTAAACTGCCACCTTTCTCCATTCATAAATTCCCTAGTATGAGTTCTAGAGGGTTTGGGTTGAACTTAACAAGCAAGCATTCCTTCTGCTGGGTTCCCTATTTGAATTTATACATGTGTGTCTTCTCCACAGTACTGTTAAGCAAATATTATTGCTCCCTTTCACAGCTAAGGCAACTGGAGGCCCAAGAAGCCGGGCATTACATTTGGTAGCACAGTAGAATTTGAACTTCAGTCTTGATTGATCACTGACTTTATTCCATGAAATTTATCTTGCCGTAAGTTAAATATAGGTGTAGAGTTAGCATTTCCCTGCAACCCAAGTTTATTCAGAGTCTCAGGGGACACTAGTGAACAGGTGTGGGTGTTCAGTGGTTTCCACACCTGGACCGGTCAGGTATGTGCTTCAGGAGAGCAAATCACCATAGGCTGTAGTGTGTTTCCACCAGCAGCTCAGATTATCAACTTTCTCCAGGATTCTAAAAGTAAAGGAGAAGGAAAAGGACTAAAGAAATCATCTTTGTACATTTTCATCTGGGCTGTTTTTGAGCAGTGTGATAAGGCAGGTTGTAGAAATGTCAGCTTCTCCTTATCTCTAATTGACTTAAGTAGAGGCAGCTCTAATCCTTGTGTGCACAGGAGCCTAGAAGGAAGAGATGAGGCCAATTGATTCCTACTTTTTAATTAACAACGAGCTGGATAAAAACAATAGTATATCGGGGGTGGTTTGGGAGCAGGAGGGAATGGGGGAGGGTCATCTGCAAGGCAGTGACATTTAGAGCAATATTAACAAAAGTTGGCATTTGATGTGAATCAGGGGCCAGAGCAAAGTTAGGCAATATGCATGGGTGTGTCACAAAAGCTCTACCAAGCTGACAAAGGACTTCCCATGTCTCTCCATGCCCAACTTGAAAGATATTTTCATTTATTAATAATTGTGTGGCAACTCTCAAGGTGTGCATTTGTGTAAATTGATTCTCAAATTGCTTAAATGCGAATGTTCAGCCAGAGGCAGGTAATGACATTGGTGGTTTTAGTGGGACCTAGTCTGGGGCAGTGGCAATGCCTGTGTGTAAGAAGGCTCACCTATCCTTGTGGATGGGACAGGGGTAATTCTGTTGGATCCATGGCTAGCATGTCTATGTATGAGCCCCTGGTGCTGAGCAGATACTCTGTACTTGCTCCAAGTGGGGATAGGCTTTTGCCTAAATCCTGTAGTCTCCTCATTCTGCAGTGAAATGCTCTACCACCGAATTATACCTCCTCTCAGTCTCCTTATTCTGAAACACAGCTTGTTTGGCAGATGCCTACCTTTTTTTAAAATAAAATGCCTAAGATTTGAATTTTACACACTGCCTGCCCCTACTTCTTCCCCTCTTCATTACTAGTGCTATGTTAGCTTGGTGAGGTGTGTGGTCACAAGTTATCTTCTGTACTCATGAGTGTCACTACCCCCAGGATACTCCATTGCCACACCTATTCCACTCCCTGGCAGTGCCTTGTCATGGGAGTGGGTTGGCCATCCTTTGCACAGACTTCCCATCACCTGGCTGGGTAAACATTGAAAATTTATTTTATCTTAAGATAGTGACCTTTAAACACCACTCTGGCTCAGCTGGGAAGAAAATGGGGAAGAAACTTCATAGCTGAATTAGTTTCCCCAGACCATGCCTGGCAAGAACCATCTTAATTAATTGCTTACTTTCTGGGTATTTCCAAGATTCCAGCATTCCCTAGAACTTCAGAACCATGTGACTCCATCCAACTGCTTCTCACATCATCAAAATATTCATTAAGAATGACGGGTTTGTAACTTATGTTCTTAATATAATAGTAGATGGGTGACAGAGGCATGGTCTGAATGGACGAGGAATGTTTTCATTTCGAAAATTTAAGGAACAGACTTCTCTGTATTTGGGGAAAATGATAAATGAAATGGTTATTGATAATATTCTGACTGTCCTGTCATATAACTTTCACCACTGTCTTTAAGCTTGATCTAATTTTGTATATTTTGATTTTATTTTTCCAATGATTTTCTCAAAGTTCTGATATCAGAGAATATTCCTTTCTTCCCCTTTCTGTTGCTATAAATGAATACCATAGGTTGGATAATCAATTCATGAAGAATTGAGGTTGGTTTAACATGTGGGAGAGAAATTCAAGTTTAGTGGACAGGACTGGGGCAGATCCCTTGTGTGTACTTTAGCATGGTGGAAAGGCAGGCAGAATAGCCCATGGCAGAGAGGGAGGAAAAGGATGTGCCTTTCTAATAACCTGCTTCCGGGAAGATTAGACCCCTCCCTGGATAACAATACCCATCTATTCCAGAAGGCTCCAGCTCATAATTCAGTAATTTCTAATGGAGTTCCTTTGTTGTTATCATGATGATGGCCATTCCACTTCAACATGAGCTGTAGAAGGGACATTCAGACCATAGCAGAGTGATGACATATTTTATTCTTCAGTTGTTTGATATTAATATCAATTATTATCATAAGTGATATTTACTAAACATTTACTCTGTGACTAAGATTGTGCTATGCCCATTACAGGTTCACTTTATTTAATGTCTATATCTTCTCTCTTAAGGGTGGTGTTGCTTTATCTACATTTTTAACAAGGAGATACTGGGGAATTTTTGCAGATTTAGGCAGCTACAAACTGCCAGAGATGCCTAAGTGACATAAAACAGTCTATCTCATCTATCCTGGTACCTGGCTGTAATAATTAAAAATATTCTTTGTTAAATGAATAAGCCAAGCATGGGTTCTGCTTTCAGTCTGGACACTTGCTTGAACAATTTCTGCTAAATAATTGAGCTGTAGTCTCCTATTCCACCACCTTGCACAGATCCCAATGCAGAAAACATGTTGAGCCAATATTTAATGAGTGAATGAGTTAATGGATAAACAGTTAAATCCGGAAGTCTCTTCTCGATCTAACAGTCTACAAATGCAGCTGATACTTATATCTCTCATCTTCTACCTATAATGCCAACCTCCATGTATAGACACTGGACTCCTCTATCTTTTGCTCTGTGTGTATGTTCTGCATTTTCTGATTAGTTGCATTATATTTCCCTTGTATCCTTATAGTGCTTAGATGTAAGGAGTGCTCAATGGGTAGTAGAACTTGAGTCCCATTTGACTCAAAAGCACTGTTTAAACATATTTTAGGCCCAAAAGGGTGTTAAAGCAGTAGCTTCTTGTATTACCATTTTAGTCTTTAGAGAGACTGCCATGTGTTCTCTACCAAGCAGATGCTTTGACAGGTCAGGAATCAGTATGCAGGCTGGTGGCTGCATATTTTGTCATATTGCCACTGTGTGCTTACCATTGGTCTATAAGAGCTGGTCTCTGGATAGAAAGGGTCACTGTAGTAAATCCAAAGGGCAATGATCTAAGGTATAGCTGAAACTAACTGATGAAATCTCTCAAACTGAATGAACAGGACCCTTTAATGGTTGTGAATAGCCACACACAGTCACATAATATAGAAGCATGTTTACATAGACGCACCTCAACTCTTTCTGAGTCTTGAGCTATTTTTCTGATTGTAGAAAACACTTTATTCTCAACCAGGCTCCTTCTTGGACATGTAGAACAAATTATTATTCATAATAATTTTGAGAGGGCACGTGAATAGGGAAATGCAGATAGACTTATTAATGTCCAAGAAAATTAGGAATAATCACCACAGTGACAAATTTTTCCAAGCAAGTTGTAGCTTCCTTTAGCATTGGGTTCATAGGACTTAGTGAACACCAACTAACATCAAGGAAAATGGATCATATGTTGGCCTCATGGCTCAAATATTAATCAAATGGTAAAGAATTTCCAGGAAGTTATTAAAAGTTAAGATGAATCAGGAAAGTCTGTACCCAGACTGGTTTCTTATCTTCCCTTTATTATTCTCCCCACACCTAATCATCTTGATGTCCTTATCCAAAAGACATACTCATTCTTGTTTTGTAATTTCATGAAAAATTTCTCCTTGAAGGAATGAAGTTTCCTTTTCAGCCACCAGTCTCCACATCATTATGTCCCAGACTCTCTCTACCTTTCCATCCTTATGGTAGGGATAGTTTGAAGAACATGTGAATGCCTTCTAGAAAAGAGATCAGACCATGTGTTCGTGTGTGCCAGCCATCTTACCCCCATGAGATCCAGCTGAGAATGCTAAATTGTTTGGCATTACCTCAACTTTCCATCATTATAATGAACAAACAAGATAAAATCACCTTATCAGGAGAACAACTTGTGGCTGTGGAAGTTCCCGTCCATGATCACAGCAGGAGCATGTGGTGGAGGAAATCTGGCACCTCCCAGTGAGTCAACAACCAGGAAAGACACAGGGGAAGGCACCAACAGTGAATCACAAGCCTCTAAGTCATACTCCTGAAAACTCAGAGTGACTTCCCACTAGGCCTTATCCCTTAAAGTTTCTTCCATCTTAGGAAGGCACTGAGGACCCAGTTTTTTTTTTTTTTTTTTTTTTTTTTTAACATGTAGAGATTTGGGAGCATTTCAGGTCTGAATTCTAGCACTTTTCATCTTGGAATCCCTCCAGCCCATATTCTCCAGACACTCTTTTAGGGCAGGGACCATGTCCCATTGATTTGCGTCCCTCTGGTGTCTAGCACAGTGCCTAGCTTTACATGTTTTGTGGCCTATTTCCCCTATAAAGAAGATGAATGCATGACAATCTAAGGGCAAATAGGAAAGAGAAAGAAATACTTTTACTGTGGAACTTAGCCAGTGAAGTTCAGTGCTTTTCACAAAGAAAACTTACCAGTTATTTAATTGGGAGGCTTGAAAGCTTACAAAAGAGAGAAAGGAGGGTGGGAAAATGGGAGGAAAGGAAAAGCACTTTCCCTGTTATGGTGTGTGTGGGGGGGGAAACTGTGAACAAAAGTCCTATGATTCACCCAAGAATAGAAGCTTAAAGGACTCCCACTGCATGCCAAAGCACCAGAGGTCCTGCCAGCCTCAATTCATGTGGGCATTTGCCCTTTGATGCAGCCAAGGAGAGGGATTTCAGCAGCAAATGGTGACCTTCGAACAGCTGTGCTAGAGGGTTAGGATGAAGAATCCTTAACTTTACCCTTGTCTCAACTCCCTTCCCCACTGATGGCTACAGGAAGCGAAGAGTTAATTATTTAAAAAAAAACAAACAAACAAACAAACAGGATGTGCTGATGGTGAGGTAACTTTTGGTGAAAAAATGCAAAGGGAAAGGAAATTCAGGAAGAAGTCTGACCTGTACACTCCTTTTCAGAAAGCAACGAAGGGAGAGAAGCCGGAATGTAGAAATGGACAGTGGGCAGAGTTTAAGATAAGAAAGCAGCACAGCATGCATTGATCACTTATGGGAGAAAAGGTTCCCACGTGTGTTCCTTGAACACTAATTTTCACCATTTAATAAGCACCTGCTATGCCCACAGCACAAAGGAGGATGCCTGGATCTCAGCAAAGCTAAATTTCAAGGCCAGGCTTCCTCCACTGCTGGATGAATCAGGGTTGAAAGCCCCAAATGCCAAGCACATGTGTGTTGAGGCAGGATCTTGTAATTAAGTAAATAAGAAAAGATGGCCTCCATGAGCTGAAAAGAGAAACATGGCAAACACTGTCCATGACAGGAAATTCCTGGTCCATTTAAAGACATTGTTTTAAAGACATCATTGTAAAGCGAGGTAGAGTGCTTTAGTATGGCAGTTATGAAGTTCTTTCAGAAAGCAAATAGGGGACCATTAAAGTCTGTGGAGGAAGGGGAGACAGCCAAAATTTCTGTGATTAGCTGGCACTTTTGAGGGCAAAGTAAAGAAGGCATTGCAAAAATAAGAAACAGCATGAGCTGAAGCACAGAGCGTAGTAGGGACATGCACAGAAGGGTTTGGGAGATTTTCAGGCTGTGTAATGGGGACAAGGCAGAGGTGACAGTCAGCCTTCAAGATCTACTAGCATAATATATGTGTATCTGATGGGTGGAAGATTTTTTTCTCTCCATATTAAAACTATACCATAAAATTTACCATTTTAGCAATTTTAAATGTATATTTAAAGGTATTAAGTATATTCATAGTGTTGTGAGACCATTTTCAGAAATTTTTATTATTCCATGTCATCTAGCCTCAATAAACAGACTTTATTTCTGCCTCCTTTCAGGATGTGGTATGGTCCGTCTTATGCTTTTATGGCTTCTACCAATTATAGGTGCTTTTTGTTTTGTGGTCATACATTACTTTTCTCTCCTTTTTACTGGCTCACTTTGGGTTTTTAAGAGTTATGTTGTAACATGTATCAAAATTCCATTCTTTTTCCTAACTGAGTAATATCCCAATGAGTATACTGGTTTTCTACTGTTGAACATTTGGGTTGTTTTCATCTTTTGGCTACTTTGAACAGTATCATTATAAGTATGGTGTGCCAGTCTCTATCCATGCCCAGCTCCCAGTGTGAGTGCTGGAGCATGCTAATTTTGTATTGAATTTGTTTAGGAAATGCCATTTTATATTACACCAGCAGAGCACAAGTGCTTCAATTTCTCCATATCTTCACACTGGCTGTTTTCTGTTTCATACATAATAGCCATTAATGGGTTGGAAGTAGTGTTAACTTGAATTTCTATAATAATTAGTACTGTTGAGTAGGTCTTCATGTGCTTATTGGAAAATTACATCTCTTCTTGAAGAAATGTCTATTCAAATCCTTAGGACATTTTTTGAATTGTTTGTTTTGCTGTTGAATATATAAGTTTTGATTATTAGGAGCTATGGAATTGGAACTAAATGTCACCCCTAAATGGGCAGGCTTATTTGTTTTTAAATTTAATAAAACACAGCTCTGTCCTGCTGAGATATGAGTCTGAGAGAATGTTTAAGCAGTCTTGTCATCACTGCTGGTGTTGTCATGCATTTTCTTGTATTTCTGGAAGAATTAACTCTTCCACAGTCCCCCATGACCAAAGGTAATAAAACTTATAGCAGACACAGAATACCAAGCTAAATGAAAACACAGAGAAAGCACTGGGAAACAAGCTGTGGATGGGAATCATGTATCATGAAAGCCATTGGATTATAGACACATTATCCTTATCTAATTCACTAACACCCACATGTTCCAAGTAAGCTTCAAGTTTGATTTACACTTTGACATTTAAGGAAATGGGAAAAGCTGGTCCAGCTTGGTCTTGATAAACGTTTTCCTGTGTATATGCCACACAAGGATGTAGGGTGCCACAGAGCACCTAAGTAGGGGGCCTAAACTAAGGAGGGTGGTCCCTCAGTAGACAGCTGTTTGCACAGCCCTGACTTGATCTTTTGTGATCTAGTAATGCAAAGTAGCTGCCTCATAACTCAGGTGAAATCCAGATTCCTGTTTTCCATCCTAGCTTTGCTTGCATTCTTCAGGAGGCCTTGGCTCTTCCCTTCTAGACACTGGAGAGAGGAACTGTAGTTGCAGGATTATGTAGGATCCAAATGAAACATGCACTGTTCACCAAGCACAGTCCATCTGACAGGAAGTGCAGCTTGGAGATGCTACAGAAGCCAGAAAAGCTGGGAATGAGGGGGAAGATGACAGCAGTAAGACACACACATGAAAGGAAAGCAAATGGCTGCCTTTTCCCCACAACAAAGCAGTCCTTTAGTGGGTTGGAGTTTGTTTATTGTGTTTCCCTATGGACTGAAGGGCCCTCATGGCATACACCCTCTAGGCAGGGGCTCCTGAAGGTGGATTGTTGTCTCCCACCAGGGATTCTCCTTCTCCCTTGGGTCATTACCTTGCCAGGCAGTCGTGTGCCATAAGCACTAATCCCCACAGCTTTTCTCAGAGGGAGGTTTAGCTGCATTTGTGAATTCAGAATGAAATCCCTCCTACCCCCCAATCCAAGTGAACAGCTGGCAGTAGATACTGATAGCAAGGAAAGAAGTCGTCACTTTGTTGGATGTTATCCTGAATAATAAGTGAACTGCTTACGACATTTTGGAGAGTGGTGGAAACTGCCATCATCCAGCCTCTGCCACCACCTGGCTGTTCAGCAGAGTGAACCATCTCTGTAGAGTGTGAAATATGGATTTAACAGAATAGATATTCATGGGCAAGTTATATGAATGGTGAGACATTGGATTGCCATGTACACCAACACATGCAGGTACACACACACACACACACACACACACACACACACACACACCTTAAAATTAAATTTTATTTAGTAGCTTGCACCCTTAGTCAAATTATACAGCATCTATGAATCCTGGTCCCTTTCTCTGTAAAATGGGGATTATATTTTTCCAAAGATCTGTTTGAATTAAAAATGACTTTATAACATATCACAGGTACTCACTCAGCATAAAAGGAAAAAAAAAATGTGCTTTCTTCTTTACCCAAACAATAAGCCTTACTGTGATATCTTGGGGAGAAGACAGGGGTATGAAGGTAAAAGGAAACTTTCTCAGCAATGCCCTTCTTGAGTGCAGAGCCATTACTGGAAAGTCGCTTCCAGAAATACTTGCTCTGTGGCCTCCATTGAGACAGGCGCCCTGCCTGAGTGAGTGCCTGGAGCACAAAGCCCTTCAGAGCAGAGCCTGCTGAGCCCCTGATGACTGTGGACTAAGCCCGCCCCTAGCTGCACAATCACGCGGCACAAATCCCTGTATTTTCAGTTGAACGAGCCGCTCCAATGGTGCTGAAGAGAGGGGAAAAAAAAGACCTTTCCTCTTAAGCAGGATCTGCAACCTCCACTGAAGACTTCGTTAAAATTCACATTGGCTCTGCCTCTTGGGGGTCTCTATGCTGCTCACAGAGGGAAAGTAGATGAAGCTCATTTATCTGCATGCTCCTGTGGCTCAGGGTAGCCCAGGTGACAGCTGTTAGCTCTCTGGGACAGCAGAAGCATGATGGGCCTGGGGCAGAAGAAGAAGTTAATTAATCAGTGCAGTGGTTGAGCACCTCCTATGAGCCATGCTCTGTGTTAGGCAGGGAAACAAAGTACACACTTCGGCTCTCTCAGTAAGGCTAATAATACAACTCAAAAAAAAAAAAAAAGAAAAAAAACTTAAAATAGCAATCTAATAAATAAAAGAAGCCAATTAAATAATATTGGAATGTTATGCAATACTCTGTTCCATTACCAAATGAAAAGGAAAGACATTAGGTTCTAGGGGCTGGAATCAATCAGTGTGTGTTTACTAGCTGATGCTTACAGCTCTGACCATTAAACAAGAAAGTATTTCTACAGACCCTACCTGTGCTTCTTCTTATGATATTATTTTGGAAATTCATGACAGTCTGTCCATAATGCACAAGTGACATAAAGATTCTTGCTAGATGTCTTTGTATCCTCCCATCCCATATGACTGATGCAAATGTGCCCAGAGAAATGAAGGCAAGGAATAGAGTTTTCCCATTGAGAGGCCAGCATGTCTAGTCCTCTGTGTCCTTCAGTATAGCTTTCACTTTTTGATTTCTTTTTTAAAGATGAAAGCAACTAGCACCAGCATTCATATCTCTCTGATTCCTGATTATGGACACAATGTGACCAACAGCCTCCCACTCCTACCACCATAGCTAGTGCTGCTCCTGCTACACCTTTTCCATGATGATAGACTCTACATTACAACTGTTGCCAAATCAGCCCTCCCTTCCATGTGATTTTGACAGGAATTTTGTCACAATAATAAGAAAAGTATCTAATACGCAAAGTTGGTACCAAAAAGTAGGGCTGTTGCTGTAAGTCTGATCATGTAGTTTGTAGGCCTTTGGAACTTGTTTTTAGGAAAAATGTGAAAGAGTTAGTTGCTATGGGCTAATGAAGCATAGAATGTTCAGAATACCAGAATTCTGATAGAAACACAGACAGTACAGACTGGGCTCACCAGGTTTCAGAGGGTGCAAGGGCTCTGACAGGGACTGGACTAGGGGTAATTCATGCTATATTCTGGCGAGGAATCTGGCTGCATTCTCCCTTTGATATGAGAACTTGAGTGAGTTTGAACTCAAAGGTAAGGGACTAATATGTTTGGTGGAAGGAATGTCAAGAAGCATACCATTCAAGAAGTGTCATGATTACTGCTCACCACTCTTAACCATATTAACAGTAAGAATAAACAGAAAGTGGAGAAAGATGTGAGAAAAGCATGAGCAAGTTTAAAATGGCTTTTAAAAAATGCAATTGTCAGTTACTTACCCATTGCTGGAACAAAATACCTGACCAGAACGAGCTTATGAAAGAAAGAGGGTTTAATATTGCTCATAGTTACAGAGTATAGTCCATGATGGCAGACAAAGCATGACAGGAACGGGATGCCTGACTTCACATCAGCAGATCAGCAGAGAGGAAGTAGCAAGAAAGAGTCAGAGAGAGAAGAAAGAATGAAGAGCAGGCAGAGAGAGACAGAGATATAATAAAGACAAAATCAAGCAGGGCTGGGTAGTCACACCTCAAAGCCCATCTCCTCTCTCTCTCTCTCTCTCTCTCTCTCTCTCTCTCTCTCTCTCTCTCTCCATATATATATATATATATATATATATATATATATATATATATATATATATATATTTATATATTTAGCAAGGCTCTACCTCCTCAAGGCTCCACAACCTTACCAACTAGCTGGGTACCAAATATTCAAACACATTTGTCTATGTGTCTGAATATGTTACATTAAGACCACCACAGGGGTGTGGTAAAAGCTGCTATAGTAATTAAAGAGATTGATGAAACTAAGAAGCAACCTCATACTTTGCACTAGGACTATAGGAAAAGTGACTTGATGGCAAGAGCCCACACACCAAAGGTTCTAACTTGTGAAAAACTGAAAATTCTTTTAAAAAGAAAGAGCATGAACTGAGAATGCTACCAAAGGGGTTCCCTGCATGGAAATTACCAGCTAGGAAGCATTTTCCAAGGTCTGGCTGCCAAGGCTCACAGAGGACATGACAGCTATGGTGGAAGGGGTCCAGACTTCATCCTGAGAAGACAGTGGAACTTGGCAGCATCACCCACATGGTGCTAGTTTTTCAGGCATACAAAATTCAAGAGTGGAGCTGTTTTGGAGGCTTCTACCAAAGTTCCAGAAAGCTTTTAAGGCTAGGGAATATGACCTAGGCTTCAATAGAGCCTCCAGGATTTTGGAGATGCCAAATATGGGATATCTGCTGAGAAAAGCTGTAGGCATGAATGGAGATGGCCTATAACAAAAGTAACATGTGCTACAGGCAGCTGAGCTATAAGAGTGGTGCTGTTGGAGCCCAGATAATGCTGCCAAAAACCCCAAATGCTGGGTATGGACATGCATGGTTAATAATTATTCTGCTGGGTCTCTGTCTGGATTTGGTCTAATTTCTTCTCTGTCCCATTCTTCAGTTTTTTCATGGAAATGTTTATTGTATGCCATTGTATGTTGGACATGTATATCCTTTGTTTTTAATTTATAGGGGGTAATGATTAAAATTTTGTCTTGAGTCTCTGAGGGGATTTTGGAGATTTTAACACTGTTGAAGACTAGGGGACTATCAACTAAATTCATTTTGCTTTATAAAATGACCATGTGCCTTTGAGGATGAAGGGTGCAATGTTCTGGCTTAAAATTGATGTTTGGCTGTCAAGTTGACAAGAGATGGACTTGTCATAGCTAAATTTCATTACAAGTTTGACAGGACTTAAAATCATCTAGGTGACACACCTCTGACTTTGTCTGACAGGGCCAATGTGATTAGGTACCTCATCATCCTCATACCATAGCTAAAGCCACATTTGCCACCATTACTTCCCTGTCGTAATGGACTATACCCTCTAACTAGGAGACAGCACAAACCCTTCCTTCCTTAAGTTTCATTTTTTCAGATATTTTCTCATTGCAATGGAAAAAATACTAATATACACATCATGAGCATTTGTTACATTAACAGATGAATGAATGAATGCTTTCAAGTCTACAAACTTTAAGTTATTCCAAATTACTATGTTAAGGTTAACAAACATACAGAAAAATTAAAGGAATCTCATAGTCATCTCCTATAAGTCCATCACCAGGTTCGATAGTTAAACTTTTTACTTAATTTTTCTCTATTAGAAATTCATCTATCTAGCTGATATCCATCCATCAAGCTGACACCTTTTATTTTATAAAGTACATGTTCTACTTGAAGAAATGTGGTATATACATGTGAATCCATTATTCATTATCTCCCAGAACAGTACTAAATTGTCAGGCACAGGCATGTATCTGGATGAAGCTGAGAAGGTGAATATCCCTAAGGAATATTTCAGGGAGAAAGTGAGTGCTCAGCTAGACTGGGAAGAATGAATAAAATTTGGACATGAATAAGGTTTTAGATGGGTAGAATCCTGTCAGGCCTGTCCTAAAGGGGTTTATATCAAAGAAAAGATGAGCAGAATCCTCTGACCAGTATCCTAATATGACTTCCTTCCTTCCTCTCTCCCTCCCTCCCTCCCTCCCTCCCTCCCTCCCTCCCTCCCTCCCTCCCTTCCTTCTTTCCTTCCTTCCATAGACTCAGAACCAACATCACCATCCTAAACAGTAGTAGTGAGGAGATGAATTTCAAGGGTCTTAGACCTAAGCTGTTTCACCTTGAAAAATGTGAAAGAATGAGATAGGTTCAGATAGTGTAGGATGTTAGAGTTAAAGAAATGCTTAGAAAGGCAATGACTTCTATCTGTCCTTCTATTTCTTTTCTTTCTTCTGGAATGAGGAATTGAATCCAAGACTTAATAAATGCTAGGTAAGCACCCTATCACTGGACTATATCCTCAGGTGAGAAGGCAACAATTTTGCCACTCCATCATATTAGTACCTGTGTGGTAGTTTAAATGAATGGATTTTATTACAGTTTGTAATTTATACCTGCAGCAACCTTGCTGGAGTAAGTGTCAATGGGTGGATCTTAGGGTTCAGCGCTAAATTGTGGTGGTGGATTTAATATTCCAATCCAAAGATATGAAAAGTGGCTGAGTTCTACCTAGAGTTCCTGAAGTGTGCTGTGTGGCTTGTGGCTTGGGACTTCTCTCTCTCTGCTTAGATTTGTGAAAGCAGGCCAGCTTCTTCTGCCATTATGGAATTTCCCCTGGATCTGTAAGCTTCAATAAATATCCCTTCCTCTATAACTACACCTGGTTTGGAAGTTCATCTCAGTGACATGAATCTGTCTACCATAACCTAGTAAAGACAAGAGAGCTTGTCTGCCTGCCTTGTGAGTAGAGAAAGGAACACAGACCAGAGTATGACCCTTGGTCTAGGGAGAATGACAGCTTTTCACTGGAGAAAAAGGAGCAGACAGGCATCACGTGGTATGAATGTGGCTAGTGGAAAAGGAACTGACTGTTCAATGCCAGGCCTTCCGCTCTGGATACCATCTTGGGGAGAGGCTTGTGAAGATCCGCTTTAAAAGACTATTACTTCAGGTCCTTTCTGGGACATTTGCTGGTAATGGGAGTCAGGCATGACTCTTGTCTTGTGCTTAAAAAGCAGACAAGAGAGGGTGCAAAGCAATTATTGAGTATGTCTGCACAATTTTGAAAACTAGTTACCTGTCCCTTGGCAGGCGAGGATTTGGCTGCCTACAGCTGGAACATTCTGTCTTGCTTTTGTTTCTCCTTTTCTCCCACTCTGTTCCAGAATGGCCCTCCTGATTCACCTACATTGTTTCTGTCCTGTTGCAGTCATTTCTCAAGGCATGATCCCACCGGTATGTGGCTGCCTGATGAAGTACACACACCTTCCCACATTCACTACACAGTGGTCTCACAGTGACACTCTGGCTGGCACAGGGGCAGAGGACCCAGTGTTCACAGAACAAAGGACACCTGTCCTGGAATGGTCCAGTGGAGCTCAGCAGGGAGGAACTCACCAAGCATGGCAAGGGATAAGCCCAGGCATTTTGTGCTGCAGACTCTGTGTACTTTGTCAGCAAGATGGAGAGCACTCACTATTTTCTCTGGCTTTTAGGATTACCATATTTATTGCTTGTTTGCTACCACTCAGGAGAAAGGAAAGGAAGAACACAACAACTTTTTCCATTTGAAATTTTAAGTATGAATATGTGAGATTTGTCCTCCCTCACCTGTCCCCCATGCAGTTCCAGAAATGCATAAAAGCATAGAATGTTAAAGCTGAACCATGAGTAATTTAAACAAAATTGCCTTATTTTTAAATTTTTTATATTTTTAATAATAAGTTTTGTATTCAGCAAATACAGTCTGTTTGGTACCATTATTAGGCTCATCTGTGACCTACCCTCTCCCCTTGGCCCCTCCTTGTTGAGGTATATGGGTCGTGCATTGTGGAGTTAGCCCACAATTATGGGTAGGATAAATGTCTCTGCATATCATGACCCAACATGTGGCTCTGACATTCTTTCCTCCCCCTCCTCCGCAAATTTCTCTGAGCCATGTTGGGTTCATTTTTGGTGTGCGTCAGTGATGAGGTGTTGGGATCTCTGGATCTCTGATTTGGTAGGAGTTGATTTTTCTCTGTATTGATCTTCTTCACCCTTGTGCTGGTACCCGGTTCACCAAGAAAACAGCACCCTTGCTTGTTTCACCAATTTTAAAATTGCCTTACTTTATACACAATGAAATCATGGGCAGCAAAAAGAGGACTTGGTGGACATCACATACCCAGCCGGTGGCAGATTGAAAGTAACAATGATGCCTAATTTTTTCTTTTTTCTTATGCTTGTTTCCTTGTCAGTGAACCACGTGGGCTCCACTTCTATTCAAGTCAAGAATCCTACTATGTGTAGGAAGTCTTAGTATGTATGAAGGACAGTGTGAAGCATAGTTTCCATCACCTACTGGAAACAACTCTTCAGTGAGGTTGGATCTAGATTGTTCAGTTATTATAGTGCCTGGCTGGTAAAACAGAACACAGGGTTTTGGGGTCAGTGACCTCCAGGGCTGCACCATGTGGCACAAGTAGAGGCACAAAACAACTATGATGAAATAAGGAAAAAGTGCTTGGCATGTGGCACATGCTAGGTGTATGTTAAAGGACAAGATCAGACTGAAGTTGGACAAATGATACAAGGCTTCATTAATACAAAATAACTATTGCACATTATGGTAGCCTTAGTTTAAAAAATAATGTATTTGTATGTTTTGAAATTGCTGTGACAGTAAACTTAAAATGTTTTTGCCATAACAAAATGGTAATCATTCGTATTAGAGAATAGGTATAGTAATTAGCTTGATTTAATCATTACTTGATGCATGCGCATCTATCAAAAAATCACATTGTCCCCCATAAATGTGTGCAATTGTTACATTTTCATTAAGAGGGAGATATAAGAGATGGTTGACCTGATCTAGGAACTAGAGATGACTTTGAGGAAGTGACCTCCTAATTTTAGCTGAGGCTGGGTGTCACTATGGGAAAGCATTTCAGAAGGAATAAAAGCACAGAGCAGAGGACACTGGGAACAGCCTGGACGTGAACGACAGAGTTGCATAGATGTTGAACAGTGGAAAGTGAAGCTGGAGAAGGGTTAGTCACACATGGGGTGATATTTATTAGAGCCTGCCATGTGGGATACTTTTAGCAGTGAATGAAATAGCATGGGCAAGGTGGGAGGCAGACACTCACTCTGCGTATGACATGACAGCATGTGTCTGGAAGCCTAATTCAATGAGAGCCCATTTACTTAAGACCTAAGGGACAAAGAGAAGCCAGCCCTCAGGAGAATCAGGACTAGAATGCACCCCCCCCCCGCCCCAGGCAAAGGACAGTCTGCAAGGCCAAAGTTAGGGGTGGAAGCCATTAAGGAATTAATGGGGAGCCTACTAGTGGGGCAGGAACTGGGGAGGCAGCCTGGAGGCCAGATCATGAAGGACCTGTCAGTTCAGGACAAAGAGGCTATGCTGTATTCCACGTGCTAGGAGAGCAATACCCAGCCTTTCCTTCATCCTGAGCCACTGCTTCTGTCTTGGACCTTAGCTCCATGACAACTCGACTGTTTGCATAGAAGTCCAAAATCTCAAGGACACCCTTGGTTCCATGTGCAAGCAGGCAGACAGTTACACTATCTCTCATCACATTCTATTCTCTAAATTTTAAAAATTAATTTTTGCATGAGTGTATTTTTGTGTGTGTGTCTGCATGTATGTGCGCAGGGTGTGTTTGTGTGTGTGTGTGTGCTGCGTAGGCCAGAAGCTGATGTCAGTATTCTTCAGATGATTTCTACCTTGTATTTTGAGACAAGATCTCTCACTGAACCTGAAGCTAATGCTGGAAATTTGACACAGGTATCCCCCATAAACTTAAGTGTTTTGAATGTTAGGTTCCCCAGCTGATGGAGATTTGGGAATTAATGCCTTCTGGATGCAGTGTACTCCTTGGGGGCAGATTTCAGCAATATTATAGATAGTGACAATCTGAAACTAATTTAAATAAAGATATCAGGGCTAGAGAGATGGCTTAGCGGTTAAGGCTAAGAACCCAGGTTTGACTCCCCAGGACCCACGTAAGCAAATATACAAGGGGCGCATGCATCTGGAGTTTGTTTGCAGAAACTGGAGGCCCTGGGGGCCCCATTCTCTCTCTCTCTCTCTCTCTCTCTCTCTCTCTCTCTCTCTCTCTCTCTGCCTATTTCTGTATCTCTCCCTGTCAAATAAATAAATAAAAATAAAATATTTAAATAAAGATGTCTTCTTGTTGATGTTTGGCAATTTATTTAGATATAGAGAGGGACCATGGACCAACAAGCCTGATTCAATGAGAAAAAAAAAGTGAAATTTCCATCCAGAAGTATTTGCATACCCTCTTACTGCATTTATTGTCCCATCTGCATTTGTTCATCCTGTTCTTTAAGGCACGGAAATATAAACTTAGAATATCTCAATAATGTGCAAAACTGAAACCTTCACATGACAGTTGCACCACCCCTGCCAGTTGCCGGGATGATCTAAAAATAGTTTTAAGAGAATTATGGGTGCTCTGTACCTCGCATTATCTAGCTTCCCCATAGGAAGGCATGAAGTCAGAATACGAACTTTCCCCTTTAAGTCTCTGTACCCAGATAATGGATTCGTGATCTCACAATCACATAAATCACGGCTAGCCCCCTTAAGTCAATTCATATTTCTGTAGTTCGTTACTGGCTCAGGAGGAAATTGCATTTATTATAATTGCCTCTAATTGCAGATTAGTGATTACAATTATTGATGGCAGCTGATTATTCATTAGCATCAAATCAAACCCCATGCATCCTCATTACTCCACACAGTAGCTCTGATGAGGAGCGGTCTAAAGGAGTCCAGGTCCACCTTCTTCCCTAAATGGCAGGCAACCTCCCTCTGCTGTTTCTAAACAAACACCTGAAAACAATTTAGAACTTAAAGTGACAGAAACACTTCTCACTCTTTGACTTTTCTTCTGCTTGATGCCTAATCCCAAATCCAGTACTATTGATGAAAGTATGAAATCCATTTAACATCACCAAAGGCTATATGGAGGCCCCAGAATGCTCCAGAATTGCCACCTTTCCAGGATGCCCTCCTTGCTACATAATGGAAATTCAGAGCAATTTGGTTCTGGAATACCTATGGTTTAAAGTATATAAAGAGAAGACCTTAGCATAATACAGGCCAGGCTTTAAATTTCAGATGAATTCTTGAAACTATGTAAAACCATACACCCTGTCTGAACTTCAGATCCCTAGAAGTTAGATGTAAATGAGCTATAAGACCTTCTGTGATTCTTGTTTACCAATGAGCAGTTCTGGGACTGATGCCCTAGAAACTAAGAATGTAATAAACTTCTACTAGGGAGTGCATGGATAAGAGTGTATGGCTGTGGCCTGGATTAGATGTGTATTTAAAATTGAAGGAGTAGCTGCTCAGTAAGTTTACTCTCTTCCCCTTCCCTATAGCCTATAAGCTATCATCTGAAATTTTACTCTTTATCTCTGGACATATTGGCTCAAGTTATCTGCTATATTTGTCACTGGTGAACTCCAGTGCATCTTTGATAAAAGAACAACTTCCTGGAGATGTTTTTTCTCATTCTTAGGTACCTACGGGATACTGGGAACTGAATCTAGAAAGGAGAGATGAATAAAATATAGCTATTGACCTTGAACAGCTCACAACCAAGTGGGAAAGATTGTCTGTTTTATATCCATACTCTATTTTCATTTAAGGAAATAGAAAATTCTAAAAGAACCATAGAGGGTAGGGCACCCGGCTCACCTTAGTAAGTAAGAGAAGCCTTGCAAAATAGCTTCAGATGGTCTTGAAGCAGTGTTAGCTTCTCTAAATGTAAAGGTTTTCAACAGAGGAAGGAAACAACTATGAGCTGTCCCTCCAGAGCTTCACTTTGAACTTTATAGCATCTGTCATATGCTGGCAGTGACAAGGACAAATTCTATTTGTTAGATGCCTCCTGTATTAACCCGTTGGGGCTCAAGAATCTTCTTAGGAGCTGAGATCTCAAAAATGTGGAGTTGTCTCAGAGCCCTCCTTGGTGGACTTGATGTACTCTCTAGTGTCTTTGTTGGCACAAAATTCTTAATCCATCATTTTTCCAAAGTTGTTCCTTCCTCAAATATACCCTAACTTCTATGCCTTCATGTAGCAGTGTTCCATACATTCACTCCAATCCTTACCTTCTGATTCTGATTCTGTTCAGAAAGTGTGCATGTTTGCAAGTAGCAGAAGCTGTCATGGAATCATGGTCTATACTGACGCAACGTCTACTGAGGCCACAAAGAAACAAAGAAGAAGGCTGAGGGTTCTGTGATGTCAGCCTTGTTCCCACGAAGTCTTTGTCTCACATGGGTACCCTGGGTAATTTCCCTGGTTGCTTAGACTTGAGCCATGTAGTATATATGGCCTATGCCCTCCATCCTCCAGAAACAGAACAGTAATTCTCCAGATCATACAAAATACAGGCCTAGAGCCTGGAAGACATAGCCCTACTGCCTTTTACTCGGAAGCCTTTATTTGCAGTTGATAGTTACTGAGAGAGCTGAGGATGGGCATTCTACTTCTCTGGAGAATGAATTTGTCTACCAGCTCTAATCTCTTGTGAATACATTCCACTCATGAGCCAGTTAAAATGTTGCAACTTTTCCTAGAGCCCTGCTTCATGTCCCAAGCCACCTATACAGGAGGAAATTGACTCCCTTTCTCTAGCCAACATTTTCCTCTGCCTTCCTAGGGGGCTATGGTTTCCACATAATACAGTCTTCTCTTTGCAGGACAAGTTTTCTAAGGAAAGAAATACATACGTTAGAGAAATGTGAGGGTGTATGGGCTCTGTTATGGATCAAAACATAAGAATATGCTTTGCCTTTTTTAGCAACTTTGCACAACTGGGCAATTCAGTCTTGCACAAGATTCATTGAAGGACAGCCTCTCCCATGAAAAGCAACTGGCTGCTGGCTGGGTCAGGTAATAGTGCTTGGTAACTCTGATTGCTGCTGTCACTACCAAAGCCAGGGAAAAGCTGTGACCAAGAACCACAGGGAGGTCTTTTACTTCTTTTAGAGGCCATACAAAGCTTGTGCATGGTTCCTATGTGATCTGGGAAGAAGGTCTGTACCTTTTGGTCCAGCATGGTTCCCCTTAACTCAGAATTTTCAGAGAAGCACAGTTCTGAGCCCTCTTTCCCACCCTGCCCTCTGTCAGCTGGTGCCTGTGGCCCTGCTTGTTCCTGGTAACAGTTGGTAAATGAGTCCCAATCTAGCCGCTCATGGAGGATGGCTGTGCAGAAAGAGCCTTCATCCTTATGGCAGGCACATTAATGCCAAGTTTGCTCGTTCTAATTAATAACAGTCAGTAAACACCAAAAAGAGCTAATGATGATTATAGGCCGCAGCAAATGCATGTTAGCAAACACACCAGGCAGGTGGCCTCTCCTCCCTTCCAGCAAGGAGGCCAGGGCTGCTTCCTGCGGAGTTTCCTGGCCTCCCAGGGCCTCTACCTCATGCTCAGCAGACATCGAGTCACTTCTCAGGCTTGTTCCTGAGAACAGGAGAAGGCCAAGCTAATGTCATGGCTAGTTACATGGACAGGACTGTATATTGCTTCTGAGATCAGAACACAAGTCAGATCTTTTGTATACCTGTCTCCTTGGCACTTACAACTATTTCTTTCCATAACCCCCCTCCAACTTTTGGATTTTTTTTTTCCCAGCAAAACAACTTGCCTTGAAAAACTGAATTTCTGCAGCAGTGTGTTCAGAAGGAAAGGGACCTGCCTGAGTCTTGCTTGAGCACTGGTGGTGCTCCTGGCTGGGCTCACAGCTTCCTCATTCAATTCTCTCACCTCCTCACCTTTCATCAGTTCCTATTGGCATATCTTCTCTTCCTGGTGCCCAGGTTTCTCCCTCATCTACTGATTTTAAATCATCTCTGTAGGGCCTTTGGCCATCCCCCATTCCTAGTTCTCCTGATTCAGGAATTCTTTCTAGGACAGTATATTATAGGTCCAAGAAGGCAACCTGAAGAGTCCATGGTGCCAACAGGCTACCTCATTTTGAACTTATTTCCTACCTGACTTCAAAAAAAATGGAAACCAGAAATAATTACCTCAGTGTTTTCTCATTCTGATAATTCTGAATTTGGAGTGATTTTGTTTCTGCTTTTTTGTTTTGTTTTGTTTTTGAGATAGGATCTGACTATCTAGTTCAGCTTGAACTTTGGACTTGTTATCCTTCTACATCTACCACACAAGTTCTGAGATTACTTGGAGATTTTTCAATACTTCTTAAACCATTGCCTACCCCGTCACCTTGGTGTACAGGGACCTACACACAACAGGTCTGGATCTACAAGAGGTTCATGCATAGGGAGGCTGGAGTCCATAGGCAAGCTCTCTGGGTAAACATGCAAGCATGAATGTCATCACAGATCTCAACAAAGGAATAAGACCACAGCAGAATGGGGCAGTTTGAGGGTTGGCAAAGGCCCCTGTAGTATCCATGCCTCCATCCTCTATCAGAGTCATATCCAAGTGACCATCCTTTTCCAGAAGCTCCCAGGCCCTTGCAGTCTTTCATTATTTTGTCATTAAGGTTATCATCCTCTTACACATCCCGCTCATTTGCCTAGAGAGATAACAGTTCCTTCATCACTGTCACTGCCATTCACACAATACTTTTGTTCTCAATGAACTGTTCAATCTATTCCACCCTGAATTCATTCTCTGTGTTTAGGAAGGAAGATAATGCTAAAAAAATAAAACTATGCAAAATACTATGATTTCTAGGAATGATAATATACAGATCTAAGTAAATAATTGACTGTCACTAGAATGGCTTAGCTTATTGTCATTTTAAATTTGGGGGAGTCATTTTGCTTCTGGCATTCTCTTTTACTTGTATATGACTATTTTTCTTTCATTTTTATTCAATTATTCTTTTTATCTTTTATCATCCTCATTCTTTCTACTCTTTTCTCTCTATCTATTCTTTTGATTGCAGCAAGGGGTTGGAAGTGTGTTTCCCATTGAAAATGCATCCATCCATTCACCAATCCATCTAGCATTCTCTAAGCAATTTCTCATTCTCTTTGCTTAGGTTCTCAGAACAGAGAATCTCAGCTCTCAAACAACTGAGTCAGCTCCTCTTGCCTCTACCTCCTCAGTGTTTGGATTACAGGCATACACCACCATTTCTGACTTATACAGTGCTAGAAGTCAAACACAGGGCTTCATGCATACTAGGGAAAACATTCTATGAGCTGAGCAACCTAGCACCACGAAACTATTAACTTCAGAGAGGATACTCTGGGTATTTAAAAGAAGATGACCAGAAAGTCGGTGGAGACATCGCAGGAAACTAACAATTAACATTGGGCTTGATATGAAACCAAGGTGAAGGTGTTACTAAGTAGAGTGTGAAAGGCAGAGGGCATGTGAGAGGATGGAGTTTAGGCCACAGAAGCTGCCTATGCAAATACTGAGGGTGCAAAATGGCCCAGAACATGTGAACAACTGGAAATAACCACACCTGGCTGGGGAGAATGCAATGAGGCAAGAACCAGGGAATGGCTGTTGAATTTGATCATTAGGAGCTTGGCAAGCACTGAAAGCTGCAAACAGCTTTGCATATGGGTAGTTAGCTTGGGGAGTGGGGCAGGGAACACTTACACTTTATCTCATATCCTGCTGTTGTATTTGCATTTTTATACTATGAGCGTGTTTTACTTTTACTTAAAAGAAGAGCTGATCATGCAAAGCCTCAGGCACCATGTTGTATTGCAGAGATGTGACCCCTTGAAAGGGAAGGTGGCACAATGAAGGTATGCACTGTAGTGTGATGTCTCCCCTCCCTCTACCCCCAGTAGCTCTTCTCGTATTCCTGTGCACACTAAATCACAGTGTGTTTTACCTCTTGGATGGTTATACTTTTTCACTGGTCAGCAGTGATTTTCTGTAGAAACAAAAATTGAGGCAGGACTCTGGCTTAGCATATCCATGGTCTCCTGATCATTGCCCCTGTTCTGTCATCCCAGCTGGAGAATGTCTGCCTTTCCCCTTCAAGTTGTACACAGAAGAACTTCTGCTGAGCAGGAAATCTGCCCCTGTGTCCCTGGCCTCAGGGAACCATATCATGGTTTGAGCCCCAAGGAAACCTGTGCTCATCTTCCTGCTCTGATAGACACTGTGTCCACCCACTGCACAGCCGTTCCTAACCGGCTTGCTGTGCTCCCTGTGCAAGAAAGACCCAGATGCCTGTGCAGCTGCCTCTTGGTCACCGGAATGTAAATGGAACAGTGGCCTATACCAGGAGTGACAAGTGCCACTCTACAGTCTCTGCATAGCTTCCATGACCTTGGAGGGATGAGAAATCAATTAGCCATGGGATTGTAAGAGCAGCAGAAGGCCCAGAAGAGCCCTTTGCATCTCATGCTATTGCTTCTCAAGCTGTACCTCTCCTCCCTTCTAGATCCAGCCACCAGGCCTTAGGAGCAACATGAACCTGTCGTAGCCCTTCACCATCCCTAATCTTTCCAGTACCCCCTGAATGTTGGAGGACTGCTTTCCTTCTGTGTTGCCACTCTGAAACATACTCCATCCCTCCTCCTCCAAGAAGGTTTTCCAAAGTGTTTAGTTTTTAGCTTTCCCTTTATCTCTCAACTCCAAGACATCTCACAATAGAAATTCACTTTTCACTCATGTGTCAGGTCATAGATGTGTTGCACTTTGGTTCTGTGCACCAATCTTACTTCCCTTCATGAAAATATTTGAAGGGCTGACAGAATTTAGAGGTCATCGGTTGAAACATCACAGCTGCAGGCCGGCTGAAGTTGTTTAGTCTTACACCAAATGGCTACCACAGTAATATCACAAAGTGATTTCAATTCTATGAGAAGAGCAAGAATCTTGGCAGGAGACAGAAGTTTAAACTCAGCCTCTACTGTACTCATTAAGTGGCCTTGGGCAAGTTCCTAAATTTAATGAACTTCTTTTCCATTACTGCAAAGTATGGATAAATAATACTTTCTTGAATTTTAGTGACTGTTAAATTAGATATATAAAGTAAGTAACTTAGGAATTGTGTTTTATTAGTAACTAATAAATCATAGCTCCTCTTCTTTATTCTTTCATTTTTTTTTCCCTTTAGCCACAACATGTTTGTCTCCCCCCACGAACTTTCTGCATTTCTCTAAGTCAATCCTACCCAGGAAAGAAATAACCCTCAGGCAGTACAACCAGGAGTTGCCTTGAGGAATGAGTCAGGAGATGGCATAAAATAATAAAAGAAGTAGATAGTCAGACTCCCTGGAAGGGAGGGGTGAAGCTTGATCATCTCATTTTATATTCATAGTGGTTCTTTTTCTCCCAAGACTATAGATATATAACTAAAATTATAATAATTATGATAACATTTAGATTAAATGTAATGTTAACATGGCTTCACAAGACACAAAAGTTTGCTGATTCCCCCTGGAGTGGTCTTTTAAAGTGAGCTTTCCCCTCCTAGATCTCCTTGTATTCTGATCCAGAAGACTGAAAAACTAGGGAAGAGGAAGGAAGGAAGGTTTGAGGATGACACTTTTGCTGTATTTATTTGATATGTATCAAACACATTCTTTCCTTCTAGGTCTCTTAGCATATATAACTCCATAAAGTAAAAAAAAAAAGAAGAAGTTCATGATAAACCTTCATTATGAGTCAAATATTTAAGGCCCAGAGAATTTGGACCTTAATGCCTGAGAACTTGGGAGGCAGGTTCTGAAAGGGTAGCAGTAAAGAAAGTACATTAATGAAAGGCTTTGTAAACCAATGACTAGATTACTCTTGAAATTACAAATTTTTGAGTTCAGTATTCATAGGTTTACAGTATATGCATACTAATTTTATCCATGGTTCTTGTGCATATGCTCTGGTTAAAATGTGGATACAGGGTTGGAGAGATGGCTTAGCGGTTAAGCACTTGCCTGTGAAGCCCAAGGACCCTGGTTCGAGGCTCGATTTCCCAGGACCCATGTTAGCCAGATGCACAAGGGGGTGCACGCATCTGGAGTTCGTTTGCAGTGGCTGGAAGCCCCGGCATGCCCATTCTCTCTCTCTCTCTCTCTCTCTCTCTCTGTCACTTTCAAATAAATAAATAAATAAAAATGAACAAAAACTTTTTAAAAATGTGGATACATAAATAAGATGGATGGATGGATGGATGGATGGATGGATGGATGGATGGATGGATGAACCAGTGGCAGAACTCCTCATTTCCACCATGCACTATCCTTTTGGTGCCCAAATAGTGCACCAAGAAGTGTTGGTAACAGTTTACAGAGATTGGTTGGAGAAGGAAGCCTTAAATCCTGGAATGTTTTCAGACCTCATTCTAGATATAATGGTAGAATAGAGGTTTATAGTGTTATTTGAGCCGCCAGCTAGAATGCTTGGCTCTGGGCCCAAACAATCACTTGCATTAAGAGAAAATGACATAGTATTTAGAGAAATGGGAAGTAAATATATTTATAGTTTAAAGCAAAACTAAGGAAAGGCAAATTCTCAAATTGCATCTGCCTTGCCTAGAGCAGCATACAGCCTACAGAGGAGACAAAGCCACCTCTGAAGTCGACCTGTTTAGAGACCCTTTCTTCTGGGTCAAGGTTCTTAGGAATCCAAATCCTGATTTCAACAATATGCCATGGGGCCACTAGTCAGGAGGAAGTCCTCTTTTTTTTTTTTTTTTTAATCTGTGGCAGTGATTCTGAGAACAACTCAGCAGACTACAACAGGTAAACCAGGAGACAAGTGCTCAATTTCACCTCTATGTGCAAGCTTCATGTTCAAAGAGGCCCTAACATTTTAGACAGGATTAAAAAGACAAAGGGTGATGAACTGTCTGAAAGAAGTCAAATGGTAAATCTTTCATGCATTGCAATCCCATGATGACCCAGTGGGTACATACTACATCTTTAATTTCCTGGGAAAACAAGACTCTGCTTCTCAGTCTGTCCCTATGACAAAGGGCTTTTGGCCCTGCATGTTCATGTGTCTTGGATGCTGAGAAAGCATTTTTAGGCAAAGAAAGATTCATTCCGGTAGAGGTTATTCAAAGCAATTACATGCAGCCTTGAAAAAAAGTCATTAAGGAGGAATCTGAGAAAAAAAAAATTATTCACACAAGGAAATTAAATTTTGTCCAAAAGATGATTAACATCCTAGCACCAACAATGAGTTTCCACCTTTCAAGTGACATCCCTTACTTTAATGTCATGTCTTTTTCCTTTGCATACATGCATTCTATTGGTATACAATTAAATGTGTGATGACCTGCATTCATGTTCCCCTTGGCAGGCTTTTCTTGCACTGCTCCAGAGGAGACATGTGGTTTTTAGATCCCAACAATTAGGAAGCTCTGCACTTAGAAAAGAAGAAGGAATGGCAGTAAGGTATTAACAAGAACAATAGATAACTACGTTGAATATGTACTATCACCCATCCATTTTCTGAACACATTACAATAAATGTATGAAATAACTCTCCAAATCAAAGCCGATCAAGTAGACAGTGTTCTACCTGCCTTCCACATAGAGGAACTGAGGCTGAGACTTGTGAGATAATCCATTAATGTCCTTGTCTCACTAGCAGGGTGGTCATGACAGCCCTTGGCTCAAACCCACACTGCTGACTCCAGCGCCCTAGGTTTCAATTAGCATTGGACTCTGTGCTAAATGGAAACAGGAAGTGTTTGAGGGTGGAGCTCCAAAGTGGCCTTTAAGAACAAAACTATAGCTTTAGAAAGAAAATGACAATTCATCCAGACAAGACTTTTCGGGAAATGAGGTATGTGAATCTGTGAAAAGTACACTCATGCACACACACACACACACACACACACACACACACACACAGTGAATATTGATGGTGAACAGAGACAGTTAATGTGCAAATACTGTGATATATTCCTCAAGAGAAACAATCTTAGGATAGCAATGGACACAGAAGGTTGGGAGCATGGTATCCATTGTCTCCCTCTTGTAAATTCAATTCTCAGTGTACATAAAGGTGCCAGGAAGTTGTGCAGGTGATAAATCAATTTAACTTTGTTACCACCAATGTTTCAAACACATGGAACCATGAGCCAATTTGCCCACCGTTTTTCTTTATATCTTCTACTAACATACTTGTAGATGTACAATTCTCATCTGAAAGTTGGCTATGTTGAGCATTTGTTTAGTCCCATGATCAATCATCTTCTAGCCTGTCCACCCTGTGAGAGGTTTCAGGCATAGACTTATGGTATGTCTCACACACTAGAAAGAATAAAATATGGTGGTGTTCCTTTGGAAAAAAAATTGTCTTATCAGAATTTAATTCTGCATACTCTCACTCCCAAAATTATACTCCTAAAATATGTGTTTGTACCAGAATACAGATGCAGGAAAGTTTCTCACAATGTTGTTTAAAATAGCCTTAAGATGGAGAAAATTCTGGAATCCATCACAGTGAAATGAAGATGTACTTGTGGTAGACTCCTTCACTGGAATGTCAGGAAGCATTGAAAACTGGTAAACTTCAATTTCATAATAAGGGTGACTCACATAAGCTCGCTGAATATAATAGCCAGACATGAAACAACACAGACTGGCTGATTGTCTAAAACAGACAGAATTCAACTTGTGTTCAGGAATTCATATTTCAATAGTAACACTAAAACAATCAAAGGAGAGGATATGACAAAATTTAGGGTAAGGGTTTTGACTAATAAGAAAGGGGCGTGTATAATGGAAAAGGGGTCCAAAAGGACATGAGGTTCTTAGGGTGCTCATAACTGTTCCTTATGTGTCTGGGTGGAGGTGACATGGGTCTTCATTCTATAATGTGAAGGTACAGCTCACCATGGCCAGGATATTGGCCTGGGAGCTCACTCATATCTCAACAGATCAGGAATCAAAGAAGTGGAGATTGGATAGGAAACAGGCCTGCCATAAAACCCCAAGGCTTGTCTTCAGTGCTTCCCTTCCTCCAATGAGGCTCTACCTTTCAAACACCCCACAACTCCTCCATACAGTCCTGCCAGCTGGGGACCAAGTTTTTAAACACAGGAGCTTATATGGGACATTTTACATTCAAACTGCAGAAGCGGCTTCTAAAAATTTAAACAATCTACCTGTGAACACAGACCAATTCCTCTCATGAGTTGTGGATTACTTCATGGCATGTGCACTCCCTGAGGGTTTTAAGTACCCTTGCTGTTTCTGGCCTTCAAACCTGAATTCTCTTTGTGTTTCCTAATTTTACAACTGTCATCACCTCTACCCCACCCCTGTCCTCGAAATCAGGGGACTGGCCTGTCTCTTCCTCCTGTTCTGTCCCCATCCAGCTGCTTCTTAAACCCAGTTTGTATCTCTACGCTTAGTGTTCATTCTCCACATTTGCAATTCACCTGCATCATTTCTAATGTATATCACAGTAACATGTTCCAGCACCTTATTGCTGTGACAGTTTCCATTTCCCTCTTGGTAGAATTTCATTTGTCTTTTTTTCCTGAGGGAACCCTTCCCAAATGTAAATTTTACCAGGTAATATCAGGATTTTGAGGTCATCACAATTTCTCCATCATCCAAAAAGTAAAAATTATACTTCTCAGAAGCCATTTATGGTCATCATCTGTAGTAAGTCAAGTGCATATAATATTCTTTTTCTGTGTGTCTGTACGTGTGTGTGTGTTCATAAAGTCTGAGTATATATACACATGTATGTGCATGTGTGAAGTTCAGAGATCAGTATCAGGTGTGTGTGACTTAACTGATTGCCACCTTATGGATTGAGACAGTCTTTTACTTAACTCAGAGCTAGCCAGCTTGCCCTAGAGATCCTCTTGACTCCATGTTCTGAATTTGGGAATTATAAGATCACTTCACTATACCTGGCATTTACATGGGGACATCGGAATTCATGCCCTCAAGCTTGCAGGGCAAGTGCTTTACAGACTGAACCATCTTCCCAGCCCAGGTCAAGTGTCTCATTGAGTGTTCAATCCACATCAAGTAGCACTTTATCTGTGGAGGCATCTCTTCCTGGCTTTACTTCCTATGGGGCTGAATGCTCCTCTGCTTCCCACTGCTTCAGCAGTGTGTGCTTGTTTACATCTGGTTACCTGTCAGACGTTTGTTCACCATATATTGACATATCTACCTTCCTAACACCATCACATGCTCTCTTTTATGGCTGTGCAGAAGTTATGTCCACTGTTTTAGAGTAACATTTGGCAAAAAGTGTACTCTGTATAAAAGCTACTGGATGAATGAATGAAGAAGACACAGCTTCATTGATGAGCCTGTGAGAGTTGAAAACACAGGATAAGCTGAGCCTTAAAAAATGAAGCTCCTTCCATATGCTGTGGCCTGTCAACTGTTGAACAATACCACCAGACTCATACAAATTTTGGTAGAGGAAAGAAAGGCCTTCAATAATGTAATAATTTATAAATAATTGTTACTACACATTTCTTTCAGGTTATACAAAGGTCACTTGGATCACTTTCAAACACACCTACACACACACACACACACACACACACAGGGAAAGTGAAAACACAAATAATTCATAAGCACAAAAAGATATAGGATACTTTATTAACAGTCGAGTTTACTAATTCCTCCAGTGTTTATTTTGTTTTGTCTTCTATTGGTTTAGACTATATAAATTCAGATATCCATATATTAGCAGCAAAATCACTCCCAGGATTTAAATCCTATACTAAGAGGGCTTCAACATATACCCAAAACAGTTAGGCTACAGCCAAGATTTAAAACCTAATCTGAACTTTCTTCTTGGAGAAATCCCCCCTCTGTTTGGCTGTACTGAGCTTTTCCTTCTGTAGGACACCATCTCTCTATTTCCATGTTACAAGTATGTGCTGAACACAGTTAATTACACATCCATCATCACTGCAAAAAAAAAAAAAAAAAAAAAAAATTCTCCCAACCTCTAGTAAAGGTCAATTTGTATCTGGAGTCTTTTTGTTTGGCTCTTCTTGATTGGTGCCCAGGGGGAAGACAGGACAAATGGAGTACAGGTCTGTTCAGCTGAGTGGCCACTTGCCTTCATGATTATATCTGTATTACAGATAGTTCTCTATAGGTACAAGTCTCTGGAAGCCACCTGAAGATTCCAGATCTTTCTCAATAATGGGTGGATGGTAGAACAGAGCCATCCACTGTAGAATTAACCAGTGACACTGAACAGCATGCAAATCCCCCAACCCTAATTTTGCAGCCAATAGCAGAGCCCAGCATAGGAAAGTGGGGAAGGAGTAAACTGAGGGAACAGTCTGGAGACATTTTTGGTTCTTTCTTCATGGTCTTCAGTTGGTCCCCAATCAATTGGCAGCTTCTATTTTCATATGGTACCTGGGGATAAGAACATTTCTAGCTCTTGCCCAGGCAGAATAAGCCCTGTTCCTGCATTCTCTTTTCTTTTGTCAGAATTGTCCTCTAGGAGGTTGACAACCCCATGGGGCAGAGAACACACTTTCTCTGATAGCATTGCTTCTCTGGGGCAGAAAGTAACTTAATATAAAAATTGTAAATGCCGCAGAGTGACAGTATAGGTAGAACCTCCTACACAGATGGATAGGGGAGAGCAAGGCAACATAACATCGCAGCAAAGGTGCTGCCTCTGGTGAGAGCTGAAGGCCACCAGCTCAGAATCCTCTCCTCCAGAGTAGGAGAGTGTCTCCAAGGGAACAGAATCAAAAGAAAATCTCTTGCATTGCCAGGAAATAGCTTGGTATCTTATGAATGAAAGTATTCTGAGAATGGTCAGCATGAGGAACATATACGCAGAGCTAAGCTCCAAAGTGGTAGACTGGATATAACAGTGAAAACCAAAGCCAGCGATAAGAAGAGATAACAGAGGTTCTGTGGTGCCTAAATCTCACCCCATCCCATAGCAACTTCTTTGTTCAAGAAGCAGGCAATAAAACCACAGGTGTCCCACCACTTTCTGCCCTCTCCATCCCATGAATTTGGAAAAACAAACAACCTTTCAATACTGTACCAAGAGCAGTGAATTAAAATTTAAACCCTCAGATTTAGGTCTTACATGTGATGATGAAGAAGTAATATTTAATAGTAGATAAGCCAGAATACGTGAATTTAAACCCATATCGCCACTTACAAGATGTGGTTCCCTGGGTAGACTACTTGAACTCTGCATCCCTGCATCTTTTTCGGTAAAATATTATAAGCAGCATCCTCCACCCATGAGACTTTGACAGCTAAGTGAAAACACAGACCTTAAAAAATTTTGTTTGTTAGCTGTTGGTAATACTTTTGATATTCTGGGGGGCTGAACACTGGTAGGATGCCACATGTATTCTCTCCCTCTCTCTCTCTCTCTCTCTCTCTCTCTCTCTCTCTCTCTCTCTCTCTGTGTGTCTGTGTGTGTGTGTGTGTGTGTGTGTGTGCATGTTTCAGGAGTCTAAGTGGCTGGTAAGTTGCATTTTTTGTTATTGTTATTTCTTTTTGTAGAAATCAGTGTTCTGTGACAGGCAGAGAAAGCTCATTCTGGTGTTTTAAAGGAAACATTTAAGTGAATCTTATCTCTCCTGGTAAGTCACTTATCTTAGGTGAGGAGTTATACTTAGAGTAACTGAGGTAGTTGCATATGCTTCTGTGGCCAAGAAATGCTGTGTGAACAGTGAGTTCTTTTGTAAATTGGACAACTTGTCTCAGAGAACTAAATAGCACAGGCTAAGGTATAGTTCAGTGGGAGAGTATTTGCCTAACATATACAAGGTCTTGGGTTCCATCCCTAACAGCAAAAAAAGCAAAAGTGAAGGAAGATGGAGGGAAAAAACAACTGGGGAGGAAAGGAGAGATAGAACATACCTGTAGTCCCAACACTGATGAGGGTGAGGAAAATCAGGAGTTCAAGGGCAACTTGGGTTATACAGCAAAGCTCAGAAAAGAGAGGGATGGATAGAGCATAAAGTATAGCAATCTGCTGAGAGTAATGACCACAACCTAACCTTGTATCTTCTTCTTTGAGCCTGGAAAAGGCTCTATACCTTTGTGTGCTACAGGCTCCTAGTCTGGTGGAAGAATCAAGATGATAGTTCATTGTTCCAAAATTATGTATGTGAAGGCACCTTAGTTCCTTCAGTCATCATGATGCAATGACAGTGCCAAGATCAAACTACAGTGCCCACATAGATCTCTTCCTTTAGCATACCATGGTTCCTTACCCAGAACCAACACAAATGGTCTCCAAGGTACAATGGCTTACCCTAGTGATTTCTCAGTGTTGAGGCAGGGGGAAAGCATGCCCAATACTGACACTCCTTTTTGACTTTTAGTGCAACACCCAGTACATGACATAAAAACTTTAACACATCATGATATAATAGGCTTTGTGTTAGCTGCCTGACCTCCTCCAGGCTAACACACATTCTACGAATGTTTAGGATATTCAGAACATTAAGTAAAATTTGTACTTGACATTTTTGATGTAACAATATTTTCAATTTAAGATGGGTCAAAGAACAGGACAAGGGGTACTTGTAATAGATATTTCTTATTTATAATCTGGAAGTCCCATTTTTAAAATAGATGCATTTTATTAGCTCTGCTATGTGCCACATAGGAGTGCATGGGTCTTTGCTTTTGACTGTCAGCTCCCCAAGAGTGGGGGACCTTGAAGATGCTTGCTGAGGCTTACAAGTTAGATGCTTCTTGGAGAGCACTGATGACCTGGCTGACTGGGGTGGGAGACAGGAGTGGGGATGTAAGTCTCTGTCATGAAAACAATGTTCAACGATAGATTCAGATTGGATACAGCTACAGCAAACCCAGAAGCCACATACAACACTTGGTGCTTCCACCAAGGAGCTCAGGAGAGCTGGGCTTCAAGTTACTCTCTGAAGAGGTACTTCAAGACCACTGGAATTCAATTACCCACCAGGTTGATACCCAGTACAATTAACTATGTAGTCTCAGGCTGGCCCTGACCTTATAGCAATCCTCCTACTTTGGCTTCCCAAGTGCTGGGATTAAAGGCTTGTACCACCATGCCAGGCAGCATTTTGTTTTTGTTGTTTTGTTGGCGTATTGATTGTTTTTGAGACAAAGTCTCATGATGTAGCAAAAAATGACCAAGAATGAAGGTGTCTTTCTTTCTTCTTTTCTCTCTAAACCCCAGCATTTGTTCTTGATAAAATAGAATGCCTTGTTTACAGTTTCAGCCATAGGTCTAACCTAATTATTTCTTCTAATTCTCTTTAGTAAAATATATGGTTGTTCCAAACAATATTCCATTTGTTTCCATGAAAGATGTATTACTTGGGCTAGAGATGAAGCTTAGTGATAGAGAATTTGCCTACTATGCAATATTATCAAGTACTGTGGGGGCTTCAATCCAGAGTTTTTTGAAATTTCTCTGATGAAGTGACAAAACAGTTTTTCTTCCTTCCTCCCTCCCTTCCTTCTTTCTTTTTCTTTTCTTTTCTTTTATTTTTTTGAGGTAGTATCTCACTCTAGCCCAGGCTGACCTGGAATTCACTATGTAGTCTCAGGGTGACCTCAACCTCTTGGCAATCCTCCTACCTCTGCCTCCTGAGTGCTGGGATTAAATGCACACGCCACCACACCTGGCCATCTTTATTGTTGTCTTTCTCTCTCACACACACACTATCTCTTTCTCATTATGGATTCTGTTCTACTCCCTTTCTCCCCGCTCCCCATCCATAGTTTTAATATCCATGAGGAAAAGCTTAGTGGTATTGCATGACTTTTCCAAGGAAGATTTGATTAAACACCTATGGAGATTTGGGGATAGGGAAGCATGGGTGACACTCAGACAGCTGTGTCAGTATAAAGTGCAGGGGGCATCCCTAGAGCTCTGCTCACCAGCAGTGGACAGTTCCCCTTTTCTATTTGTTATGTGAGGAGCCTTCAGAGGCTCAGAACTTTCTCAGCTTCCTGAGTCTCATGAGACTCTATGCCCTTCAGAATGTAATTTACATCCAAGGAAATATTTACACAGCACGTGGTCTCAGAGTCTCAAATTTGTTAGTTACATTATAACCTGCAAGAAGTTTTGCTCAAAACAGGGTCAAGAGTGTGTAAAATAGTGCCTTAACTTCAAAGAACATTATAACTGAGTTCTATATTATCCAAGGTATAGGCTAAGACACTGTTATGAGGCAACCCCAAATGTAGTGGTTTCATGAAGGTGGAAGCTTATTTCTCTTGCAAGTAGAAGATTCAATTAAAGCTGAGGGAGAATACATTCTCACTACAAATATTAGCTCTATCTCAAAGTGGCTGCACAAGCTCTCACCATTGTATCATGGCCCAGATATTAGAAAAGAGTAAGAGAATATAGGAATCATATACATCACTTCACCTCTCATCTCATTGCCCAGAATAGAGTTGCACAGTCAATCTAATGGCAAAGGAGACTGGGAAATTAAGTATCCAGATTTAAAACAGAAAGGTATATTGGTGAAAACTATAATTTCTCTAGACAACCAGCTAGTGACAATCTAAACTCAACTGTACTGATTCTACATTTGATGACAGAAAACAATCTATTAAAACAGATTTGTTGGGGGCCGAAGAGATGGCACAGTGGGTAAGAACACTTGCTACATAAGTGTAAAGACCTGAGCTGGATGCTGACACCCAAACAAAAAACCTGCATATTGGGGCTAAGGAGATGGCTCAATGTGTAAAAGTACTTGCCATGTAACATGAGGGTCCCAGAAGGCCTGAGGACACCCACATAAAATGTGTGGTGTTGTCATGCAGATCTATAGCCCGAGGATAGGAGAAATGGAGACTGAAGAAGAACACCTAGGGCTCAGTGACTGAAAATGGCAGCTCTGGCTTGAGTGAGAGATTCCAAGTCAAGAACACATGCAGGTAAGAAGTAGAACAACATTCTTTACTGGCCTCTACATGCATGTGCATAGGCCACACACATTTGCACACAAAATGCATATGCCACACCCACATGTCAGCACACATGAACACACACATACACACACACACACACACACACACACACACACACACACACACACACACACAGAGGCTAGCCATGCTGCATATGCCAGTATCCTTAGCACTGAGAGGGCCAGGGAAAGAAAGATCAGTGGGACTCCCTGCTTAGCCAATATAACTGAAAGATTAACAGCTTCATGTTCAGTGAGAGATCTTGTCTCACAGAAACAAGGCAGCAGAGCAACTAAGGAGGACACCCTACATTCTGCTCTGGCTTCCATAAATATGTACACAGGGGCACACACATATGCACACATACATAAACCATAAACAAATACATACATATAAATAAATAAAGTGGTTTGTCCACAGAATGAATGAACACAACTGCTGGACCAAACACTTTAAAAAATTTGGGCATGTAAAAATTTTAAACTAGTTCCATGGTTCATTTAGCCTGTGTACCTAGCCAATAGTGGAGTCCTCTCACTGTCACATTTTTGTTTGGGCTTTATTCGTGGGTGGCTAGAGTGTTCCCTATGTGGAAAACCCGAGTATTTCCTAAGAACTTTCAGAGGAAACTGCAATAACATAGATCCCCAGAACTGTAAGCATAGTGGAAGAAATTTTGGTTCAAAAATCCACTATACGAGGTCAAGGCCAGGATATATGTTCCAACATGCCATCAATTCTCTAGTAATCATATACTATTTTTTTAAAAAGTCAATACTGTGGGGTCAGCCTGTGGTATAACACCCATGGAGGAGAACCTTTTGTGGAATTTATTTTCCATTACATTTTTGTCCAGTGCCCTAAATTCCAGAAGAAGTTATCAGCTTCCTCCATTCTTTATTCATTCTGTGAGCTTCTCTCTCCCCCTACTCCTCTAGTCACATCTTTTGAATATGAAAAAGCTTAATATATTCTTCCAGGAAAAAATACACTTTAAGGCCATCTTCATAAGCACAACCATTTCTTATTTAATAAACAATCGCTGTCTCATTAAATGTAAATTAGTCTTTTATCCTGAGCTGTATTTGTTGAATCTATTACTTACTGTGTTTACCAAATTTGTTTCCTTTGGCTCCAAAGCTTTCTGTAAACTTCTCATAAATAGGAAGCTGCAATGAAGGCACTTGTTCTATGTCATGGCATCTGCATCAGCAGCTCTAAACAGAGCCTTAAAGTGGCTCTATCTTCCCAGTGTTCCCATGCCAGCAGCTCTGGTCACCTGGAAGTCCCCCATCTAGATTACTGGCTATATGCAGTACCAAACTCACAGTTCCCCTTCTTATTTTGCACACAGGAGTTCTCAACAGGCTGCAGGTAGTACTGCCAACCCTTGGAAAAAACAAGCATTTGCAGAGAAGTAATGAGTTTCTTGCAGTGACAGCAGCATTGGGCACGTGGATTCACTTGGGCCCAACATGATCACATTTCCTGGCTTAGAAGAGACCCAGTGTAAGGCCCATCTGCTTCAGTAAACATCTTCCCGATCTGGTAGGATGCTTGGCAGCAGAGTCCCAGATAATGGATATTTGAATATTTTTGTAATTTTCAAATTCGTGCCGAACAGTTTAACAGTTGGCCCCATGTTTAAAGAAAATGGATAATAATCATGACTAATGTGACAATTTCTATTCAAAAATTTCAAATGGTGCTTAATTAATTCTTCCAATAGCATTTGGAAGCCAAGGTCCCCTCTGTCCCTGCCCATGTCATCCATGAAGGAAAAAGAATGACAGGACAGTGAATAGGCTCTTGAGGGGCTCTTTGTGGTCAAGCAAAATCAGCACTAATGTGTAAGCACTCACTAAGCACATTCCAAGCAGTGTTCCCTTAATGTGGCTCTTTAAATGGAATCTATCCAAGGCAGCCTGGCAATGCAGCCATCATAACTGGCAGAAGCTCCTGAGCGCTCCTCACTTATTTCCATGGTTTCTGTGAGAATGACTATGCCACCCATTGATCTGCCTCAGAATTTGTGAAAATGTAAGAGAAGATGCTCCTACTGTCCTGTCCTGGTGAGGACATGCCCTACTGTCCAGGTCACACGGTGCTGCCCACCCAGGCAAGGAATTCATTCAAGTTTTCCCAAGATCACAGAGCACCCAGCCCTATCTCCACACAATAGATGCTTCTTTTAATTTTAAAATATTCACATGACAACTTGTCTTGCACTCTCCTGATTCTACTTCCCAAGCCTTGTCCACAATAAAATCCAGGAGATTTACCTTTAGGAGAGGTTTTAGAAGTCTTACATGCAGAATCTGCTATTTTAGAGATGGAAACCCTAGTCTTCCCTCCTCCCTCAAAAAACTAAAGATATGACCAAGTTCATTTCTGTTGTTTTCATACCCACTTGGTCTGAAATGGAGGTTTTTTCACTGTCAGGCCTGTGAGCTTTCATTTAAGCATTACAAGTCAAATTTTCCTGTGCTAAAATCAGAGTCTATTTTTATTCCTTCAGTCCCCATTGGGGGGCAGACAGGAGGTGGCTTTATAGGACAATTTGTCAGAATCCTGCTACATTCATTATTCCACTCACACAGAGACCTCCACTCCATTGCTCCAAGAGCCTCTCCCTGCCCAGAGCCTCATGCCTTTGGCCTTCTATTATAACCTTCCACCTTCATCTCCTTTGTCTCATTTTCCCAAGCTGTGAAATCAAGCAAAAAGGATTTACCCTTTGCCCTCAAGGGAAGTTTGAAGATTGATAACATGTCAAGAAAAAGACTAGGTTTCTTAGCATTTCACAATGCTCTATTTAAACAAAAGAGTCCACCGAGTCAAGAAGTCTGGAAATTATTCTCCCTTACATTATATTTTAAATTTATTTTTGGCCTTTTATTATTTTCTATTTGATTTCTTTTTGGGGGGATTTGGTTTGAGTACAACTTCAAATCTTTTCTAAAGGTTCCGATTCATCCCAAAGAAGTAGCAGGTCATGGACGCGGGGATGAGGGAAGGAAGATGCAGCGGCTCAGGCCGGAGGACCGACAGCCCTGTCATCCTGACTTATGATAGATGAGGGAAAAGTCTATTTCTCATCCACAGGGGGAGGAGGAGTGTAAAGAAAGATGCTCCTGGAGTCTCTGGCCAATCCATCTCGCAGCAGATGCGCTCTCAGGAGCTGTGGTTCTGGGAGGGGAAGAGAGGACAAATGGAAGAATCAAATTCATTATGTGGAGTATAATCTCACGAGGAAAAAATCAAAATCTATGTCACTGGCATGAGCATGGGGGAGGGGTGGGAGCCCACCTTCAGCACTGGCAGCCACTGAAGCAGGCATGGAGCGGACATCTCCACTGTCCTCCTTGCAAACAGCCCAGCCGACAAAATTCTCCAAGAAGCCAGGCAGATTCCCCGGCACTGCACAGTGGATGGTTGGCATCAGATGGTAGGAAAACTGGGGATCTCTCCTACAGTCGGCCTTTTCAGCACACTTCTTTGTGATGTTTGAATTTTAATCTTTACAGAAACATAACAGAGGTGAGGTATGAACAATCCCATAAAAAGTGGAACATGGTGCTTTCTTTCCGGAACATTCTGTAATCATATCTTCCTGAACCACTCCCTGTCCATTTCCAGCTTTCAGCGCTGCTGCACTGGGTCCCAGGCAGCCTGGACCTCACAAATGAAAATAGATAGTTTGGGGAGCTCTTTTTCCTCCCTGTCCTCTCAGGCGTGCCTAGTAGACCAGAATTTTCTTGGTTCTGCATATGCATGAGATCTAGCAGCCCCATTTCCCCCAAGACTTCCACAGAGCTGGCCTCCTGCTTCCCTCTCTCCTTCTCCAGTTGCAAGATAGCCAGCTGCATTCTGGCCAAGGGGCAGCTGCTGAAATTTCAATTTCTGTCTTCTTCTCCTTCCCACAGTGACCTTGAGCAAATCACTTTCACCTCTTTGAGACTCAGTTTCCACATCTGGAAAGCTGAGATAATAGCTACCTACCTCCTGGGAGGACCTGCAAGGCTTAATTAATTAATGTTTGGTAAAGCTTCCAAGACCTTTGCTTGAGAATTCAGTGTGAGTGAAAATTATTATTATTATATCACTGAGACTTAACTCCAGTTTAGCTTCCAAGGCTAATGATTATTTCTTTTCTGAAGGAAAAAAATATTAGATTTAACTCCAAGTAATTTATCGGGTAGTGGGGAAAAATTTCCATTTGTCAAGGACATCATTGCGTAAGTAAATGGAAGTTCTCGTAGCCATTCTCTAGGGAAGAGGCGAGCCATAGACTTTTATTCCACCGCCTTCCCTGGCATCTCTTCCCAGTGCCCTTTCCCTGTCCCTGTTTATCACCATGAAGGGTGTTAGTGCAGATAGGCTACCCCAAATATAGTGATTTCATCTCCCCTGTGCTGTGGTGTTGAAGGACTGCCTATTTTGCAACTGCCCTCCCTCATCTGGCTCAGCATGGAAGCCAAATGCGAAGTATTTTTAAGAAACAAGTCAAAGAAATGGGTATTTTCTCTGTTGAAAGCATCAGACTGAGACATTGAGCCCCATAGTCACTTCCTTCGAACCTTCACCTGCATTTTCCAGGTGGGAATAAAACCGATGCAAGGCAATGGCAGTCATCACCCCTTGTGTTTCCCCATCTCAGTGACTTAACCTGGCTCACATGGACCCCCTAAAGCAAACTTCCAGGACCTCTTCTCTGGTTCAGAAAATGGCCGAAGGTGCCTCCGCTGCTGCACTGCTGAGCAGAGATGCTCCCGGCTGTGCCCTCACCTGCTACATTGGGTACCTGGGGAGTAATACAGCCTTTTGTCCTCTAAATTATGCTCATTCCCTGTGGGCTTCCTAGGCAGGAGTGGGCATTTAAGGTAAGACTCTTGGTGTTCAGGGCTTAGGCCCCTTATTTACAATATGCACCTTGGGCATTAGGAATTCAGCATCCAGAGCATTTTGCTATGGAAGGGGCTAGGCAGCCAAGAAATGGCTGGTCACCTCTTATCCTCCTCCAGGCCATCTGCCAACCTATGGAGTTATTTGCTTTTAAACAACAGAAAGACTATATTCTTCCCAGTTCTGGCAGTTGAATGGCTGAGGCCAAGGACCCTGTGCAGCAGAGTTCCAGTGAGGACTTGGTTCCTAGATTGCAGAAGGCCTTGGCATTAGTATGGCAAGGAAGGTTGTGGGGGAGGGGAAACAGTGCTCTCTGGAGTTTCTTTCTGTATTGTCCCAGCTTGTGAGGTGTCATTGACATGCATTACCCATAGTCAATGTATATAATTTGGGGAGCTTGAACAAATGTATGCACTATTGTTACTCTCACAGCAAACCAAGGCAGTAACTAAATGCACATGTTGCCTCCCTGAATTTCCTCATGTCCTTTTGACTTCTTGCCCTCGTGCTGTTTACTATGCACTTGTATGTTTGTTTATACCTGATGTAAGGTCTAACCTCTTACCAACCCCTCAATACACTTTTGCCTGTTGAAGTCTTTATGCAAGCCCAGCTCCCTATAAGAATATTATAGCTGCCCCCCCCACTAACACTTTTATTCACACACATGATCTTTATCTCACACATACAGTGTTAATAAGCACTCACATGTGCAGTTACACACATACTTTTCTTCCAACATACCTAATTTCATTTAGTATGTGTATGTTTACAGGACCTAGTACTAGACCTCTAGAGCCTGCCTCCTGTGTGTCATCACAGAGCCTAGCATTGGATGGCACATGCAACCTCCCAGGTCTCAAACACTCATGGTCCCCTCCCTGTGTAATGGCAAGCACAGTGAGAATGATAATTCTAAGTGATGAGTGGACATGTGGTCAGTCATCCTGGTTGTGCTGTTTGTTGTGGCAGGGTGGCACTGAAACAAGACTGACATCTCAGCTCTTCCGGCTTCCTCTTGCTCAGTGATCTAGTTATAGTCTCAATAGCATTATGTCCTGAGTGCTGGACATATTTTTTTTTTTTCAGTGTCTTCATAGGTGTTTGCTCTTCTATCTGAATGTCATCAATCCCACTTTCTGTCTGGAGTGACTTTCTCCTCAGGGAAGTTTCTGGGTATACTTCCTGCCTCACTCTGGCTTTCTCAGGCAGGCAGAGTGGGTTGTTTCCTCCTGTGTGCCATCTCTAGAACCATGGGCATCGCTGGTCATCAGAATTCACCATGCTGGATAGGGGAACATTTCTGCTTTTTTTTTTTTTTAATTTTTTTTGTTGTTGTTCATTATTTATTTATTTATCTGAGAGTGACAGACACAGAGAGAAAGACACATAGAGGGAGAGAGAGAGAATGGGCGCGCCAGGGCTTCCAGCCACTGCAAATGAACTCCAGACGCGTGCGCCCCCTTGTGCATCTGGCTATCGTGGGACCTGGGGAACCGAGCCTCGAACCGGGGTCCTTAGGCTTCACAGGCAAGCGCTTAACCGCTAAGCCATCTCTCCAGCCCACATTTCTGCTTTTATATCTACTTCCCCTTCTGGTCTAGGCACCCCGTAAGATCAGTGCCTGACTAGCACTTCATAAATATCTGATGAATGAATAAGTTAGTGTTTCCATGTTTCCCAGTTTTACAACAAAATGAATCCTCCATTTGATCAATTTTGCATATGTATTAGAAACATGTGAGAGGCTATGTGTTGTGTGGTAACTGTGCCATATGACTTCTGACCCCACCTGGATCTAATACATGGCACTAAAATTACATGGAAGTTCTGCACCCTTAACAAATCTATTTGCATAATTCAGGGATTGCTCTATTAGTCAACATTCTCAAGAGTCTTTTTTGAGCACACCATCTTACATAGTCAGGAAGTCCTTCTCAGCCTCTAGCTAGAAAGCATTGTGTTAAACAAAACAAACAAACAAAAAAAAAGGACGAGTACTCTGCATGTCCACATTAGTACTGAAATGGTTGGGCATGAAAATGTGATGTCAATATAAAATGATATTATTAGAAACCTGTTAAATGGGTTCCTGGTGTGCGCTTTTAATGTCTCCCTGTCAAGAGAACTGCTCCACACCAGGTTTCATTTTGTGCAGTCAATACAATCCTGATAAGACCTATCACAGTGCTCATAGTGCTAGCAGAAATTAAACATTTAAGGGACTTCTCTGGTGCCACACTGATTGAGCTCAAATGATGCTGGAAAATTGACAGGTGCATTTGCCTGTTCAAGCCAGTCAGTCTTCCTTGCAGAATGCATTACAAATTCTTTGACAGCAAGGAGATAAAAACAAATCAGCAAGTCCTTTATTCTACCTTGATGCTGCTCTCTCCTGGAGAGTCTCAGTGTCTCAGTGTGCCTGCCTCCCTCTCTCTCTCTTTCTCTCTCTCTCTCTCTCTCTCTCTCTCTCTCTCTCTCTCTCTCTGTGTGTGTGTGTGTGTGTGTGTGTGTGTGTGTGTGTAATACACACACAGAGGTGTACATGTGCACAGACAGGATATAGCAGGAGTTCCAAATTGTTGCTCGACTCATCATACACACAGTATGAGTCTTGAGCTTTCCAAGGCTGACCCTGTTTCCCTGGCCATTCTGTTAATTGAGTCAGCCATGCCAACTCCTGAAAGCAAGGACAATCTTGTCAGCAGGGGAAGGCACCTTGCACCTCTTAGCCAAATGCAGCACAACTTTAAACTGATTAATAAAACTCTTAAAAGGATAATATTGTTGAATAAAGTGCTAAGGTTTTCTGCTCTGGTTCAGGCTGTATTTTTATTAAGCTGTAAGCTGTGTTCTAACGAAGAGAGCAGGAGAAGAGGGAGCAAGAAAGAGACAGAAACTCTCATAGCCTGCAGCCTCTTGTTTGCAGATTGTCTTCTGAAGATGTTCAGTAGAATATCAATTGCCTATGATTAGAAGTCCTGCCAGGTAGTGCCCTGAGCTGAGGCAGACTTAAAAGTGAGGGCAGTCTCTCTGAGAAGCCACACATTACAGACTTGGAAAAATGGCTCCTCTTAGATTTGATCCTCTTGCTGGTTGGGGCTGTAGTGGGCCTCGGGAGCAAAGGAACTTGCTGGAGATGGACTGGTTTGGAAGATTCTTTTTCTAGTGCATGTAAGGAGCCTGTTTACTTCCAACAACCAAGGAGGAGGGGGTATAGCAGATTTAGGAGCTTGGGTGAACGGAGCAGGGATTTAAGAAAAGCTAGAAATGTGTCCGAAGATGCCTAGAGAACTACCACCCTGAAAACACAGCACTGGAGGCATTATATGATATGAAATAATCCAGGGATAGGAAGACAAATACTGCCCATTCTCACTGACCTCACCCATGTGGATGCTGAGTTGAGCTAGACTTGGAGAGGAGAGCAGTGGCCACTGGAGTCATGAAGGGTATGCTTAGGGAAGTAGAGAAGGACTTGAAAACAGGTGTGAAAATCCAGTTATATAGGGTTTGTAGCAGGCAGTGTAATTATAGTTTAAAGTTTTGTATTATATATGTTACAAAGAACTAAAAGAATCTGAAGGCTCCTTGTACAAAGAAATGTTAATTTCTATTTTGAATACTGTTTCCAGACTTGCTTATTGTACATGTGTCAAATGATCACACTGGCAACCTACAAAACCCTCCCATTGGAAGTGCCACAGCTGAGGGCCCTTGTGTTATCTATTGAATTTCATGGGTTCAATTGTGCCACAGACATTAAGAAAGCAATTCTTTCTGTTTGTAAAGCTGATCACAGATCTAAATGGAAATGTGATCTTCCATCAGCTCAGTTATGTAAACGCTGACATAATGTATGCCTCTGCCCTAATTAATTTCACAAATTATTGAATCCATCCCATTTTATCCACGAAAATGAGGAGTCAGTACCAGTCATGGTAGGACATTGTCTTGGTTTCCAAGAAACTTAATTCTTACAAAGATTCATAAGAACAGAAGTGCTGAGGAAGTACATAGTATGTGCTCAGCAATTACTTGAGTGAATGCAAAAATAACAGTGATAGCATCACTATTATTATACCACCAACACAGTAAGCAGTCACTGAGTCAGAATCATGTGCTAAGAGTGCTGCCCTGAGTGGAGTAGTAGTAAGCTGTAGACTGAGTACTGAAGAGAAATTGTCTCTATCTCAAGTGAAGCAATTGAGTTCAACTCACTTAAATTATTTCTGCTAAAGCCAGGCATGGTGGAGCATGCCTTTAATCTCAGCACTAGTGAGGTAGAGGTAGAAGAATTACTGAGAGTTTGAGGCCATAGTGAGAGTTCCAAGTCAGCCTGGGCTACTTTGAGACCCTACCTCAAAAAAAAAACAAGAAAAAAAAATTATGTTAGGCAAAAACACATCAGAAAATACTAAGGAAAAGAGGTAGCCAATGAAGCTGGCATGCTAGAAAACAAGCTGCTCACTTATCATAACACCTTTAGATTTGGTTAAGCATGCACCCCACTCTTCCTCTCCTCCATGTGGTAGGTTGAGTGTAAGATGAACCTCATAGCCTTGTGTGCCTGTGATTAAGCCTCATATTTGATCCCTTGCTGGAGGAGATGTGTCACTGGGAGTGGACCTTGGAATTTTAAAACCTGACCCCCTTGCTAGTGTGAGCTCAGCTCACTCTCTACTTCCTTCTTCTTGATACAAGTTAGCTTCTGGCTTGTGCCATGCTTTCTATACCATGGTGAAACTTCCCCTCAAAACTATTAGCTGAAATAAACTATTTCCTTCTATAAACTGCTTTGGTCAGGTGTTTTGTTCCAGCAGGAAGAAGGGAATAGCCCCACTTAGACCTTTCCATCCCTAGTACTTTTCCCTCTGTTTACATATCTACTGTTCCTCCCCTTAAGCTTTCCCCCTCCTGTTTTTTTTTTTTTTTATTTTTATCTTTGTAACCTCTACTACTGACTTAGTCCAATTTACATCCAAATCTACATATTCAAATCTAGGATCTGCATATAAAAGAGAACAGGCACCATTTGTCTTTCTGAGCCTGGGTTACGTCAGTATATTTTCTGGACCTGAGCATTTTCCTGTGAATTTCATAATTTAACTATTCTTTACAGCTGACTAAGACTCCATTGTGTATATGTATCACATCTTCATTATCCATTCATCAGTTGATGAACATCTAGACTGATTCCATTTTCTATCTCTTGTGAATGAGTAGCAATAAACATGAATGGACAAGTATTTTGATGATAAAGTATGGAGCCCTAAGGGCATATGTACAAAATTATATACGTGGGTTATATGATAGATGTGATTATAGCTTGAGAAACTGCACACAGATTTCTTTAGTGGTTATACCATTTGACACTCTCATCAACAGTGAAGAAAAAGGGTTCCACTTTTCTCACATTTTCACCAGCATTTGTTGCATTTTGTTGTTTTTAAATAATTTTCATACTTATTGTATATTTATTTATTTGACAGAATTAGAGAGAGAAAAAGAGAGAGACTGGGCATGCCAAGGCCTCTAACCACTGCAAGCAAACTCTAGAATTATGCACCACTTTGTTCATATAGCTTTATGTGGGTACTGGGAATTGAGCATGCAAGCACCTTAACCACTGAGGAATCTCTCCAGCTCAGTGTTTTGATTTTTTGAAGAAGCTGCAATGATTAGGGTGAGATGGAATCTCAAAGTTGTTTTAATTTGTAT